>NC_091689.1:13151212-13454242 GCF_041296265.1 Equus caballus | reverse complement strand
CAGTTTTTTCTTCTTAAAATGAGATAGAACACCTCCATCCCAAGATTCTCGTGATGATTCAATTATGTAATAGAAAACACTTATCATGGAGACTGGCACATAATAAGTATTTAAAATCTAGTTTTTAGTAATAGTGATATACACAAGAAAACTCATGATAATGATATATAACCTATAATATAATCCATGGGTATATAAATAAGCATTCCGTCCATTTAGCCTGTACCTAAAAAATAGTTTCCACTACATCATTAAAATAAAAACTCACTTAAGAAATCAAATTGTGGCTAAGAGTATGGTTTTGAATATATTCATTCTTGCTGCCTGCTTTGGCGGAAGACTTTTGCTGGAATATAAAAGCTCAAATCAAATGTCACCTAATTGAAAGTGTATCGCAGAAGGCATATGGGGTTTCCAGTGTTGAAATATGGTGATTCCCACGAATCTCTTCTATGCTTTGGATACAGGGATCGAGAGACGACCTCAGCACCAATGGATCAGCTATGAAACATGCCAACTCTGTGGATACATCCTTTTCTAAAGATGTTTTAAATTCCATAGCAGGTACTTGCGACCATCCAAGAACACTTGTGTTTAACACTCATCCATGTTTACATTGTGTATCTTTGTGCTTTTTACCCACTCCATAATTTATTACACATAATCTATATGTCAAAGTACACTACATTTATATAGCTAAAGAGTCTCTTTACATATTTCTTTGAATGCCATCCAGTGACTTCCTCTTCTACTTAGCTTTCATTTTTACTTGGCTCAAGGATCAATCTACTCAGATGTTATCAAATGGCTTTATTCTGGAAACGGTCTTTAAGTTTTCATTGCCTACAACCTTTTCAAATATAATGGCCCTTCAATTTCAAAGTTTACTTTTAAGAACTGTTTTGGAAATGTCATCTTAATTTCTTAGAAACTGTCAAAAATTGAAAGCTTCTTCCCCAATAGCATCCTTATGAACTTTTATTAAAGCATTTTTAAAACAGAAACTTTCCTTAAAATGCTTTTTAAGAAATCAAAGGAACTAGCTTTACTTTATTTCCATTTATAATAGCCTAAACTTTCCTAAATTCTTAATGCTGGCATGGATTTGTAATAATACTTAAACTGTTGCATAGCTTTAATGCCAGTCCCTGCCTCTTCTGTGTCAACCTTTCGCATCCCTGCTACCACCTCAATGATCAGCATCTTTTTGGTTCATCATTTTAGCTTTTGTGTGTGTTCCCATACATCTCATTATCATCTGTGTGCTGTGGCTTGTGTTTACAGCATTTTCATCAATAGCTATTTCTACAGTAAACCATGCTGATTCCAGAGCGTCGTTAGCAAGCCTTGACTCCAACCCAAGTACCAATGAGAAGAGCAGTGAGAAGACTGACAACTGTGAAAAGGTACGGCTTCCCTCAGAGACTTACTCACATATTATGAGTTAGAAATTTCTTTCTCTTACTTAATCTTTATTGGTTCTTTGATTCCTAGATCCCAAGACCCTTGTCTTTGATAGGCTCAACGCTTCGCTTTGACAAGTTAGATCAAGCAGAAACCAGGAGTCTTCTTATGTGCTTTCTTCATATTATGAAAACAATTTCAGAGGGTAAAGAGAACACTTTAAAATTAAATTTTTTTAAAAAACAAGAAAGCTTTGAACTTCAAAGAGGCTCATGCTATGTGGTGTTTCCTTTCAGAGACTCTGATCGCCTACTGGCAAAGAGCGCCCAGTCCAGAGGTGTCTGACTTCTTCAGCATCTTGGAGTAAGTTATAGAGTTGATTAGTTAACACTTTTTTCTAGAATATTCAAAATAGTTTAATATACCATCCTTCATTCTAAGTACCCATATAGTGAATTATCTATCAATAATAGTGCATAAAATATTTAAAGAAAATGTAGTATTTTTCTTTGAATGTACTCAGATGAACAATTTGTATAAATAAAAGGGCCTGAATAATTCGAATGTGACTTTTTTTCTTTCTAGCGTTTGTCTTCAAAATTTCAGATACCTAGGAAAACGCAATATAATAAGGTAATAATTAATTCCAGTAGGTTAATCTGGTCTTTTAAAAAGAATTATGACACATATTAATGTTTCAAGTTAGATTTATAGACATATGTTAGAAATTTTAAAATGCAAATAAGGATCATAAGGTTAACCTTACATTCGACAGAAATTTAACAATCGCCATAGACCCATAGTAGATCTAGGAATCGTTCAAGCTGCCTAGGGAGAAAAGCACAAGACATATATTTCTAAAAGGAAACCACATTTCATGTATCTTCTTAGCTAATTTATCTCTCTTTATATGGATATAACTTACAAGATACCTATTTAAGAAAATACTTCCAGTAAACTAAAAAAGAAAAAATAGGCTAGAATAACTTTGTGTTGCCATCCTTTTCTCATGAGAGACAACAAAAACCCTGGCACCTTCACTAAACCCTCAATTTCCCATATCCAGGAGAAAATGTGATTTTATTTTTCATAACGTGAAATATTTCATTGTTTGGTAATTGCTTTCTCGGTTGCCATTCTTTATTTATGCATAAATTATAATACCGAGCTATTATTAAAACTTCAGTTCTTCTTGCAGAAAAATTGCTGCTGCTTATAAATTTGTGCAGTCCACCCAGAACAATGGAACTCTCAAAGGATCTAATCCTTCCTGCCAAACGTCAGGTCTCTTGTCACAATGGTAATGTCACATTGGCTTGATATTTAAAAGTGTATTGTGTGTGTATATATGGATGTATATGTGGGGGTGTGGATTCACAGCAGGTGTGCACACACACACGCATATGTATGTACATATATATTTCAAACCAAATGCAGATTTCAAGTAACTCTGTATGTTTCTCTGAAGACACTTTTTAAATACTTCCATATCTGCTCCACTAGCTTGTAAAACCTAAGAAGCAAGGATTATGCCTTATTTATGTGGACCTAGAGGACGATGCCTTGCATAGAATAAGGGTTTATGAATATCTTAATTTAATTGGACCTGAAAAGCTATAATTCCAATACATGCCTCCTTTAATGTTTGCTAATTTCCTAGTGACAAAGTAATATATGGGGTCATATCTCCCCATCCTTTTCAGTATTTGTAATATGTTAGCAGTGTTCTTAAAGCTGAAATTGTTATTTAAATGATCAAAAGCAATGAGGAAGCATGAATGGCCCCGTAAGCTCACTTTAAATTTCCTGGTCCTTAGACTGATATGACTAGTATATAGGACCTGGGGTCATCATCCTTCTTTAGCCTAGTCTAAAGGAAACATTTGCCCAGAAATCCTACTTTCAACCTCCTCTGGGTCTAGTAAATAAGAATTCTTTGCTAAAATTTTCTCCAGTTTGATTTATTCTTCCCAGAGTTATCATAATAATGTATAATATGAAAATAGTTATATTTTAGAAAGAGTTTTAGAAAGAAATCTGGAAGTGGTATATAGCCAATAAGTCATAGAATAAATTTCGCCTCTCTGCCCATGGGGACCCCTTGAAATTGCCACCGTAAGAAAGTAAATGAAAAAATGCAATGGGCATGTTTTGCAAATGGCAATAGAATAGAGGACTATAAACAATTACTTTCCACCCTTAATGACAATAGTAACCCACCTGAGGTCACTGCAGTTTTATAGATGTTTGGTGAGTTAGATTTCAGGCTCCTTGCTGAACCATTTGGAAAGGTCTTGGTCATTCCCACCACTCCCCTTCTAGAAACCAGGGCTTTTCCTCCAGGAGTTCCAGACTGAAGTAGACTCAAAACCTGCAAATAAACCAGTCCCAAAGGTCCAAGCCATGCAGCCGCAAACCCATTGTTCCCTGTAGCTACAGGAATGACGCACACTCCCCTGGCTACTGAAAGCCAAAGTCAGATCTCCTGGGCCTCCATCCAACCAGACCACTTGATTTAGCCAGAACCAAATAAGCCTTGAGGAGCGTGACAAAGAGAAAACCGTTGCCTCTTTTCGAGGCTTGACTCTTCAAGGTATCTCCTATTGCCTGCTTTCCTCAAAGAAATGTTCTGTTACCTTAGCCAAATGATAGTTGAAATGAAAGGCAAGAATGACAAGTATCCCTACTTCTACAATAACACTGGCTCATTTTCCCAGCTGGAAGTGCCAAGGAGGCACTGAATGATCATATGTCAGCCCCTCTGTGGGCATGACACACAAATGGAATACAAATCAGGAGGAATTTCCAAATACAAAGAAGTAAGAATGCAAGGGTTGTTTTAGACCAGATCTTACTTTTTTACATTTTACCTCCCAAAAATAGTTCCATACAATTGAGTTATACAGCATTGTACTTTTTTAATGTCTGCCACTGTGCCTTCCTGATCAACTAATAGCTAACTCGACATCCTTGGGTTCCCATGATTTCATTAAATAGTGATGAATATGCTTGTGCAGATTTAATTTCAGCATCTATTATTCTTCTGAATCCATTTTTGGCTTAAATAAAATTTCTCCAAAAGTACTTTTAAAAGTCCCTTTCATCATGTCACCTATCATTAATATTTTTAATAAAGTCTCTATTCAAAATTTTTTAATTTTTGACTCAATTTAGAATATTTCAATGAACAGTTGGATATCTTATCCCTCTAACTTTAACCATTTTTCTTATTTAATTTTCAGGATGCCCACCCCCTCCAGCCATGAAGGACATAAGCAGCACAGATCACAAACTTTACCTATAATTCGAGGCAAAAATGCACTTTCTAACCCAAAACTCTTACAGATGTTAGACAATACCATGACCAGTAAGTATACCAGAAATAATAGGAACAAGATGGTTATCCGTTGTGCTCTAACGTGAAATACATTATCATGTTTCAGAAATGTAAGGAGAAATGTATGCGTAGGACGTGAAATACATTATCATGTTTCAGAAATGTAAGGAATGTTGTCATGTCAGTGAAACCGCTGCTTTCTAGGCTTGCTGTTCCCCAGGGAATTATTTTTAGAGGAGAGAATCACCAGGGAGTTTAAAAAAACTATAGTATCCTTGTGAGGAAGAAAAGGGAAAAGCAAAACTCTCAATATAGTATGCTTAGTGTAGCTCCTCTGCAAACAAGTGGCTTTTGGTTTTATGAGGGTTATGGGGGCCTCTCTCAACCAGATTATTGCTGTCTGCTCTTTAGGAAGAGCAGAAAGTTGGCCACGTCCTAGAAGCAGTAAGCATGACATCTTGAAACCAGTAACGCACACATTCCAGCGTGTGAATGAGGGAAAAATGGGGCCCAGGGTTTTGTATCATGTAAATGTTAGAGATTACAGACATGTGGCCACAGTTATCTGTTTGAAGGTACAGGCCTTACGTCACCTATGAATCCATTTAGTGCCTTTCTGAGGAGGCCATTAGTGCAGACTGTCTACTGAGGCTGCATATTTGTCCAACAGCCTTGGAGCACAAAACTTGACCCAGACTTGTTATGGAAGAAATATGACCCTATCAATGGCTGAATTAATGGAAAAGAAGTAAGAAATAATGGAAAATAGACAACTCTGGTCCTTTGGAAACCCTACAGCTGATGTATGAAAAGGGCACACACACTGTCTTAGTCAGGTCGAGCTGCCACAACAAGATACCATAGTCTGAGTGGCTTCAAAACATTCATTTCTCACAGTTCTGGAGGATGGGAGGTCCAAGGTCAAGGCCAGCAGATTTGATGTCAGGCGAAGGCATTCTTCCTGGTTTGCAGATGGCCACTTTCCTGCTGTGCTTTCACATGACGGAGAGACATCATCTCTCTGGTGTCGCTTCTTGTAAGGACATTAATCCCATTCATGAGGGCTGCACTCTCATGACCTAATTACCTCTCAAAGACCCAACTCCCAAATACCATGACCTTGGGGATCAGGGCATCAATGTATGAATTTGGGAGTAACAAACATTCGGTCTGTAGCACCCACTAAGGATTCTGTCTAGTGTTTTTGGTTTAGTCTATAAGGAAATTGAACAAACCAAAGCACTTTAATAAATTAATCAAAACACCAGTAAACACTGGATATGTTGTAATAGAAGAAAGTCCTTTCTAGGGTACAAAGAGTCATCTTAGATGTTTCTGCATGTTCTACCTTGCATTTTGTAGGCAACTCCAATGAAATAGACATCGTGCATCACGTGGACACAGAGGCCAATATCGCTACAGAGGTTTGCCTGACTATTCTAGACCTGCTGTCCCTGTTCACTCAGGTTCACCAGGTGAGTGTCATTATACCATCTTCTGCCACATGGTAAAATGGGACGTAGAAAAGTCCTATGATTCAAGAACATGTTTTCAAAATATTTTTGGAAATTAATCAACCTCACACAAATCAACCTAAGCGTGAATGGAAAACATGTTAAAGATAAGATTCAGATTTTATCAGGAGTTGGCTAATGCTCGACGGATACACACATACATATTTCATTACTGTCAAATAGTAGATACTCTTTCCTGCTAATTTCTCCTGTTTCACATGAGACAAGCTGGGCTGAGTGAGAATGTGACTTTACTTTTTCAGTCTCAAAGGGAGAGACAAACGACAGCTAGAGCCAACAGACTAATAATATTGGGCATCATTTCATGTGCTTATTTGCCGTCTGTACAGTATCTTTGTTGATATGATACCACTACATACTATCAGAATGGCTAAAGTTGAAGCCTGGCCATTCCAAGTTTTGGCAAGGATATGGAGAAACTGGAATCCTCATTCACTGATGGTAGGAACGCCAAATGGTACAAACACTTTAGAAAACAGTATGGCCATATAAAAAGTTACATGTCCATCTATCATGTGACCAACCATTCCAATACTGGGTATTTACTCAGGAGAAATAAAAGCATTTGTCCACACAAATTTTGTACACAAATATTCCTAGAAGCTTTATTTTTTAATAACTAAACACTGGAAACAACTTAAATGTACTTTAACAGGTGAATGGATCAAAAAAAATGATAGTATGTCCATACAATAGAATAGTGCTCAGTTATACTCAGTGAAAGAAGCCAAACAAAAAGAGTATATACTGTATGATTCCATTTATGTAAAATGTTAGAAAATGCAGTAGAAATCGTCTGTCCATTATACCTCAATAAAGCTGTTAAAAACATTTGCTGGATCTAATGAGCTTACAGGTGTTAAGAATTAAAGTAGGAAAAGTTGGATCCGTTTAATAACATCTATACCAAACAGAATGATTACACCAAGAGAACTTGCCTTCAGGTGAAATGTCAGCATGGTGGCAGAAAAAGCAAAAACTGTATTTTAATTCTTTACTGCTCAAGGGAAATGTCCATCAAATCTCATACATCTTACAGGCGTTACCTAGATCTACGAGGACCTGCCTATCTGTCACCTCGTCTTTAACCTCTTTCCCAATCCCATCCCACTCACCATGCTCAGGCTACTCTGCTCCTTTTTCTCGACCTTGAACTCACAAGCTCCCTTCCGACTCAAGTCCCTGGGACTAGCTGTTTCTCTCTCCTTGGACAATCCTCCCAGATGGTCAGACTTATTCAGCTCATACATCAATTCATCCATTAGAGAGATCTTAACCAACCACCCTACCTAAAGTAATCCTACCCCCAAAGCAATTCCTTTCTATCATATCGTATCATTCTACTCTATTTTCTTATTTAGTCATTTTTTTCATTCACTGCTATATAAGTTTTGTTGGGAATATAGACCTTAACTTCTTATTTAGCATTTTTTTCCAGCACCCAGAATTGCTCCTACTATGTAGGCTCATGATAAATATCTTTTGAAAGAATATAAGTGTCCTTTCACTCATCCTAAATAATTTCCGTGGTTAATTTCCAGAGACAACTCCAACAATCTGAATGTCAAAATTCAATGATGAAAAGGGTCTTTGATACCTACATGCTCTTTTTCCAAGTCAACCAGTCAGCCACAGCACTGAAACACGTGTTTGCCTCCTTGCGACTGTTTGTATGCAAGGTAAGGGTCCCCCAGCTTCCCGTGAAAGCTCAGTGAAGGATGCTGATAAACACGTATTAGCCCCTGCATCTCTCAGTATGGAGGGAAGAAGGTTTGTTGTCTTCTATTTTGGTTTATTTGATTTTATTAGACTATTTTTTTGATTTTTTTAATGTATTTGATTCATGATCTCAAAATAAGTTCAAAGCCTGACAGCCTATCGGCTTAGATTTCAAAAGGGAATAAAATTAGCATCTGGACACCAGTTCTCTGGGTTCTTAGTGTTTGTGGCAGACAATTAGGTGTAATGCACACCAACTGTGACATCCATTCCTGCCAAGTTAAAGATTCCACATTAAAGTAGATACAGATACCACCATTGAGGAGCCCTCTGGTTTTACAATGTTGGGTGAAGAGAAAATATGTCCAAGTTCTCATTCAGTTATTGATGTAAGGGATACTTACAACATAGAAAATGATTATTTCTAGGAAAAAAAGAGAAATACTAACATAGACTTTAATAAATAAAATTATAACCTCTTCCACTTGCAAAAGGAAGAAAAAGACTAAGTTAAACAAAGAAAGAAGAAAGATTTTGTTCTAAGGAATTTTAAGATAGGAGAATGAATAGAACAAAATAAGGAATATTTCTCACTTCACTGGTGCTTCCATTTCCATAGTTTCCTTCAGCGTTCTTTCAAGGGCCAGCCGACCTGTGTGGATCATTCTGCTATGAAGTCCTAAAATGCTGCAATCACAGGTCACGGTCAACTCAGACAGAAGCATCAGCACTTCTGTACTTTTTCATGAGGAAGAATTTTGAATTTAACAAGCAGAAGTCAATTGTCCGGTCCCACTTACAAGTAAGTGCTGCCAAGTTTCATTAATGTTGTTGTTAAAAGCACTCGTCTGTTTCAGCATTGGTGAACACCTACTGTCCCCAGGGCTGCCGGTTACCAACTCCTCCTCCAGATTCCTCCTTAAAGATGTCCATCACACTCAGTTCTGGTTCATAGGAAGAGGGCAGCCGGGCAGAAATCAGCCAAGCCCATAATTTCACTTGCACTTGTCCTTTCCTCTGCCGGGGAATAAAATTATCTGAAATACACAATCAGGAAACCATGGTTGTCTCTAGGATGCCAAATCCCACCAGATATTGAATGCATAAATTTCTTTCTTCAAGGCATCTTAAGATTCCTCCAACCTTCCTTAAGTATTTAAAATTATAAGAAAAGCCCTAGATTACATGGACTTCTGAAGATTTAATACATAAAGATGTCATTCATTGGGCCTAAGAGAGAAGCTAATGATAGATTCGTCCAATCCCGTGGATTTCTTTAAAACTATTTCTTTTGAGTTACTTACTTTGAAGGTTCCATTGTCTTTTCTCTTGCAGCTCATCAAGGCCGTAAGCCAGCTAATAGCTGATGCTGGCATTGGAGGCTCTCGGTTTCAACATTCGCTGGCAATTGCCAATAATTTTGCTAATGGAGACAAGCAAATGAAAGTAAGAAATGCTGTGTGGGCTTTTTTAAAGAATTAGGAATAAACCAAACCGGATTCTTTTTGTGAGATGGCAAAATCATTAAAAAAACACAAATTCCGTATCTTGTTGATTGACACTTGGAGTAGTTACATTGAGTTTGCTTGTTTAAATTGGTCATCAGCTCTTACACTTTCAGCATATAATCTGTTAAGTGGAATTTCCAAGATGTGGGGTTAAATGGTATGTAACAAGAAAACTAACCACAGGTATCCAGAAATAGGGTCATTCTCTCATAATCCCATTCTTGGTCAAATTCATGTTATCTTTCGTTTAGAACTTTCTAAAGACTTCACCTTTAGTCATTATACTGAAAAGTCCAAGGGTAGAGTCTAGCTTCAGGCATGGCTGAACCCAGGGATCAAAATAATGTTTTTGGATCACATCCCACTACTGCCTCTATTTTTGCCTCTCTTTCTGTCTCTCAGTTCATCTTTCCTTTGTTTACTTCATTTCCAGGTAGGCTCTCCCCATGAGCTTACCCTCTCAGAAATTCTGAGGACACTGGTAGCATTCTTTGAGTGAAAAAAGCACCTTGCTCTCTAGTGCCAATTAAAGTCCCAGAACTGAATCTCTTTGACCCAAACTTGTATGATGTACCCATCCCTAAACCAATCACCGTGGTCAGGGGGGATCAAAGAATGTGACTGGCCAGGCCAGTATCGTGTGCTACCCTTGGTACCCGGGACTGAAGCAGACCCATTCAAATCACATGAACTAGAGCCAGGGAGGAGAGCATCTCAAAGGACAATCAGGATGCTATTACTAGAAGAAAGTCGGCTAGAAGACAAAAGAATAGAGTCAACAACAACTCTTATTTTCAAATGTTTATAACCGCAATCCCAATACGTAGAGTGCATATGTAAAGAATGTACACATTTATGAACAATGCATAAAATTCACCAACCTGTGATGCCAAGCCATAATTAATAGCATAACTCGAAGTAAATTAACTTATGAATTCGAAACAGATAATGACTCAGGCTCTCTCTTTTCCAAAGAACAGCAATTTCCCAGCAGAGGTGAAAGATCTGACTAAACGTATCAGGACTGTTTTGATGGCCACGGCTCAGATGAAGGAGCATGAGAAGGACCCCGAGATGCTGGTGGATCTCCAGTACAGCCTGGCAAACTCCTACGCAAGCACCCCCGAGCTACGGAGGACCTGGCTGGAAAGCATGGCCAAGATTCATGCGAGAAATGGAGACTTATCCGAGGTGATTAGCAAAGGCTGGGTCCTTCTCCATCAGCATTGTCCTCGTTAGCAGCACAATTGGATTTTCCTTGGCAGCAGGAACATAAAAAGTTACCATAATTTCTAATCTAGATATGACCTAATTATATATTTAGTGCATTAAGTTTGCATGTAGGATTTAAGGATTTCTGACTCCACATAAATGACCTCAACTAAAGGCCAGAGTTGGAAGTGGCAACTGTCATTGTAGGGCGTGCAATGCAGAACTAAATGGTAAATAGGGAGGATGGTTGTAAGGGTGTCTAGAAATTGATAGTTGAATGAGTTAATGTTCTGTTTTAAAACTTCTTCCCTGCAATTGGAGTTGGAGGGCGAAGCTTGCCCCCATGGTGAGTAAGCTCAGGTTGGGTTAATCTGTCCTCATGTGCAGCGAGGCTTAACTGGCGATGGAAAAATGAACGCTCCTGAGAGCCAGGTGAGGAGAATCCACTTTGTGAAAGTTATAAATCAATAACTGACTGTTGTGTCTGTTTAAACAGTGGTGGATTTATATGCAGGGATTCACAGGACCCGAGTGGCTTCCGTACACTAAATGGGAAGTTCTGCCTTATCCTCAGAAATATGCCCCTGTGGGGAAGAGATTAACTTATCAAGGGTAGTTCTAAAACCTGAAGCCCTTCTAAATGCATGTGGTAGATCAGAGACTCCGGAATGGAAATAAAGTTGACTAGAGGCCTCGTTTGAAAGCAATTTGTGAAAGACAAGAATGAGAAACCCCAAGGTCCCTTGGACCACCCTGAAAATGGTGAAATTCCTGCACAGAACTTCAAAAGGAAAGAGCTGAAGTCATTTGGAATCTTCAACAGTTCAGTTCGAGTTGTGTTCAGCAATGTTCAAGGCTTTATAGGAGATGTTAGAGAAAAATAAAGTATCGTCCGTATACTCTGGTTTCAGGGAAGCACACACGTTACATTAGGTCACGCTATTCAATCAAGTGCCACCTTCTGAGGCAACCATTTTAAGGGCAATAGAAATTCAAAGAGGGGTCATTACTGAAGGTAGAAAAAGAAGGGAGCTTATTTTTATTTCCAATTTAGTTGATATAGCTGATATATATATGTGTTATATCTTTATATCAACTATATATATAGTTTTTATATCAACTTTATATCAACTATATCAACTTTATATCATTTTATATCAGTTGATATTTTTCTTGTTAAGAGAACTGTGGATTGAAAAGGATAGAGACTTAGATATTAACAAAGGAAGATAATTCTATGAGAAAATTCTTCGGTCCAGCTCATTCACCCACCTGTAAACTACATCAAGAAAAACAAACCAAAAATCTCCCAAATATGCATTTTATTCTTGATTGTGAACTTTTTGGAAATCTAATTGACTCTTATTTTTAGTTCTATCCTTAAAAGGATTCCTCCACGTATTCTGACATGGAATGCTGACTCACTTTGGAAGATTAGTCCTAATTAGATAAATAGTAACATCTACGATGTGTCTTCCTCTGAAGCTGTTTTCTTTTTTATTACAGGCTGCTATGTGTTACATCCATATAGCTGCCCTCATCGCAGAGTACCTAAAAAGAAAGGGTAAGATGATAGTGTGCTGGGAGAAAAGTCTAGAAAGCAGCACGTTGAAACCTAACTTAAAATTCATGTGTTAATTTTAGATTTTATTAATCTCTGTTGTTTTATTAAGCAACATTAATGTTCAGAGATAGTTCTAATTATGCTGTACTTTTAAGTTTTAACTTTCTTTTTCATGCTATTATCATGTTTATTTGATGCACAAGCCTAACTGGATGGTCACCTTCTTAGTTCAACATGAGAATGCTTCCTTGGTTAACAATTTGTAGTTTCATAAGCTTGTTTTAACACAGACTTGTAGCAATGTCCTAACCTCATCTTGCACTACCATAGGTTATTGGAAAATGGAAAAGATTTGCACAGCATCCCTGCTCCCGGAGGACATCCACCCCTGTGATAACAACCCATTACTAACAACTCCCGGTGGAGGAAGTGAGTGATCTCACCAGTTTCCCTTACCCCCATGTAACAGTGCAGAGGAAATCAAGTTGCTGCTTAAATTTTACTTTAATAAAACTTTCTGAGATGTATTCCTAGAAGCGAAAACTCTTTCAGACCTACATAACTTACTCTGTAAAAACCCGAAGTTCCCACCATCGGAAATCCCATACATCCAAAATTTATGAAGTTTAGATTACTGAAAAATTCTCAGAAGATAGAGCTGCATCTTATCCCACATTATTATGAGTTGTGGCCATATTTTGCTGCCAATTTGCATGCTGGTCTGCCTGTGGGATTTTCTTCTGAATTGATGAACTGTTTAAAATTGCAAGAGAAATCCATTTTAATTTTGAAATGGAATAAAACTGTTTATTCAAAATAAGGGATGCAAAAATGGAGACATTGGCTATATATACAGGACTTTACTTATAATCAGCGTATTTCATTTCCCTTTTTAAAAGCATAAGCTGATTCCGACAGTTTGCAACATAATAATTTACAGTATGGATTGCCTTTAATTAAAAATATTCCATCTTTAGTGTCTGATAAAAAAGATTTTGTAACAGTAACTAAAGAATTACTCTTTGTAAAAAATGTGACCATATAGTTAATATGTTTAATCTATATTCTCTTGCAAAAGTTTGTTCAAACTCGAAGTTTGTGAGCTGTAATATATTTGATAACACTATCTTAACTTTTAAAATGCGGTGGGAAACTCAATGTATGAACAACAGAAACAAATCTTTAGATATTAAGATCAAAATAGCTAAACAAAAGGTCAAAGGACTTTAGTTAGAATAGTTTGGAAACATAATTGGCCCCTTATTCCTTTAAGTACATATATATTTTCTAAAGAATCTCAGTGGGTTTTGCAAATAAGACATTTGAACCAAATGACCTGAGTGAACTGTGAGACAGTGAGGTCACTCACTTGAGGGCCTTGGAGAAGTGACCAGACCTGGCATCATGGCGACATCCACGCTAAAATTCAAGGATCTTCTTGCTCAGTTCCACACTTCCTATGTAGCCTTATTGTTCTATGCAAGTCATCAAAATCATCATTGTTTTACTTAACATGCCCTTCCTCTCCATCTATTTTTTTATCATCATTAGATACCATACAGTTCCATAAAGACTATATCAAATTCTAACTCAATACAAAATTGAAGAAAACTGGTAAAACTAAGTGTCAGTTTGAGAGGTGGTAGAAACTTATATCCCAGAATGTTGTGTAAACCTTTAATATTCAAGAATTTTTACATACCCATTTTTAGACCTAAAGTAATATTGGAATAGAACATACCCACTGTGAAGAGGATGTATTTGTTTGGTAAACTTCAAATTAAGGAAGGTGATCATTTATGATTATATATTCACATTGTATATTCATATCCATTGGCATATATCTGAAGCGCATTGTCATGTCTTTGAAGTCCTCACTATACTTTATGTTATGATGTTTCTAAGTTGGAGAGGTGAACCATCCCTTCACTACAATGTGTGCATGATAAGAATATAGGCAAATATAGGTGACTCTAGAAAATACAGCCATAATATCCTGCAAGAAGTATGTCATGACTTTTTCTGCTATAATCAATTCTCATATATTTTAATATGTTTAATTACAGAATTAATATTGCTATTAAAAAAGTAGGAAAGTAGAATTTTGTAATGCAAGGATTAGGTTGCAATCATTATTATAATTATAATGTCTAGCGTGTTTGGGGGGTGTAGATTTAGTCACGTAGCTGATGATCTGATTATTAAAATGGAAACATCCGCAAGAGTATTAGCTATAACTTAAAAAGCTCTTGCTCCAGGGGAGGCACTGCCCTACACTCTGTAGCCGCAACGTCTCAGTTAGTTGCCAATAAAGAGTCTGTGAGTGAGGTGCTCCTGTTACAGGAAAACCAAGAGAAGTTAAACGACCTGGCCCAGAGCTTGTGGTTACCTTGTGATGGGGCCAAAGTTCCACAGCTGGTCTGTCACTCCAGGCCGTGCTCCTAACCACTCATATTCCCCGCCATTCAGATCAGAGCCCACCTCTGGGGACACTCTCATTATCAACTGTTTCCATATATATCTGCAAAGCTGTACTTTTTTCTATCTTGGTGGCCAAGGTGCTTAGAAAATTCGAGGTTTCTAGATAACACAAAAGAGTGAAAGTTAGTGAGTATTGAGTATTGTCTTTATAATGTACTGATAATACCAGGTGTTTCCTCAAATATTAGTGTTTTGAATCCTTTCGACATCCTTTGAGATAGAGATTAATGTCTCCGGTTTAACAAATGAGGGAAACAGTCTCAAAGAGGTTAATTCATCCACAACATCGGAGTTATATCTATCCACAAATCCTGTGTTCTGTCCATAATCCCATGCCAGCTTCTTATAGAAAATGGGTCACCTGAAAATGAGATGAATTTAAAAGGGGAGCATTGGTTTCCTGGCAGACAGTATTTATCAACAGTCATAATCTAACCACCTTGTGTGAGCTTTATAATACTACCACTTGTAATGTCGTGAAGAAAAGCATTATCTAATCCAAGTGAGATTTGGCTCAAATAATAATGTTGCCTTTTGTTTGGCCCTCTCAAGGCATGTTCTCCATGGGCTGGCCGGCTTTCCTGAGCATTACACCAAATATTAAAGAGGAAGGAGCAATGAAAGAGGATTCGGGAATGCAAGACACACCATACAATGAGGTTAGACCAAAATGATCTAGCCTACAGTAGTTGAGTAAAATGATGCATGGAATTGTAATATTAAGCTAAATAGGAGAGAGAAAATCTTATTCAGAAATCAAATAAAGTTGCTCTATTATATGATTTAGACAAAACGAAATGCAGGCTGAAATTAAGCTAAGATTGATAGATATCAGATTCCATTGATAAAGCATAATTTTCAATGAAAATTTAAACTAAACTTTATTTCTTTAAGATGAACCCAAATATATATGATCAGCTCTTCTCTAAGATGTAAAATCTCCAGGCCTTTGGTAAATGTGGTAAGGGATGCTGAAAATTTTGTGAGCTGGCCACAGCTTTTTTTAATGCATTAGAAAGTGTATTTACAAATACACTTGAAGAGAAAGGCTCACTAGTTTCTGCAGAAAACCTTCTGGTATGCAAACCGTGGTTATTTTTCATTAATGAAAAGAAGCAGCTTTCTGCTGGGAATTACTGAACAACAAATCTTGTGAAGAAAATAGAGCTCCCCTCATCAAGTAAATAAAATATTTCATAAAATAAATATTTAAAAATCATAATATTACATAGATTGAACAAAAGGATACAGAAAGGAAATTTGGGGGTAGATTTTAATGAAACTTTACATATGGTTCTATGTTAATTTAGTGTTTGTTGCAAATCAACAGTAAATGTAACTACATATTTATATTAACTATTTCTAATAATGTTTAAGAATCTTTTCTTAAAAGACGTTATTGAAAACATTCCAACAGTACTATCCTCTTACCTTAGAGAGTATAATCTGATTCAGTTGACGGTTTATTAAACGACTACTGTATGTGAGGCATTGAGTTAAGGGTGGGAGACAAAGTTAAATAAGGCATAATTCTAGCTCTCTCAAAGAGTTTAGAATCTAGAGAAAGACAAACTTCCTTCAGGGTGAGGAGTAGCCAGTCTAAGATCCAGTAACTAAAAATCTAGGCATCATATATGGCTGCAATTGAAAGGGGAACAATTTTTTACATGAAAGCAGTTGGAATGGAGATGAATGGGACGTCAATAAAAGCTCTCTAGTCTTTTGCACTGGTTCTTGACATTTGATAGGACTTGAAGGTGTCAAATGAGAAAATAACGTTCTTAAAGTTGCAGCCACAACGCAGACAAAAGTGTGGAGATGAGAAAGCATCCTAAGAATGGAGTGGTATGGTACAACATGGCCAAACTACGAAGTCCATGGCAGGATGCTGAAAGAGAGGGCACAGAAAGGGAGGCTGGTGCCTGACTGTGGAGCTCCTTTAATGCCGTGCTGGAGAGTTTGGCCAGCAGTTGATAGACACTGGAGTTCCCTCAAAGGTTTAGAGCGGTGGTGATCTCATGATCAGATTTACATTTTAGAAAGAAATGTTGCTGGAAAGCAAGACATAAGGCTAACTGGAGTGGGAAAACAGATTAGCTAGAAGACTATTGTAGGGGATTGACCTAAGTCAGTGACAGTGGGGATGGAAAGAACTGGACAGACCTGAAGACATTTTATAGATTTAAATCAGCAAGTTTAAGGGACCAATGATGGTCGTGAGGGAAAGGGAAGAATCCAAGATGATGCCACAGTCGCTTGCTGGACGGATGTAAAAGCCAGTAACAAAGATAGGAAACACAAAACTCCCACAATGAGAGAGGCAATGCAACAGTTTTGAAACTCAGTTTCAAGGATGAGCTACAATATTAATCATGTACAATTTTGCCTTGGTTTTGGGATTTGCAGAATATCCTGGTGGAGCAGCTGTACATGTGTGTGGAGTTTCTTTGGAAGTCTGAGAGGTATGAACTCATCGCGGAAGTCAACAAGCCCATCATTGCCGTCTTTGAGAAGCAGAGAGACTTCAAAGTACGTTTTCTAAACCCAGAAGTTAGTTAAAATATCCTACTTTAAATCGGTTGATTATTTACTATTTTCAAAAGTGGAAAATCCCTATTTTTTATGTCAGTGTCATCTTCACGAAACCCTTCGATTTATGATTTCAGAAATTGTCAGATCTCTACTACGACATTCATCGGTCCTATTTGAAAGTGGCAGAGGTGGTGAACTCAGAGAAACGGCTGTTTGGCCGCTACTATCGTGTGGCATTTTATGGGCAGGTAAGTTCACGAGAAGCCACGTGGCCTATAAATTCTGTTGAACAATTGAATTTTATCTATCATTTTTTATGAGCCATCTAATTATATGTACCAAAGGATTAAGGGGGTGTGGGTGTGTCTGGGGATATTTGGGCGTTTCTCTGGATATGAGAGTCTGTCTATTTGTCCATAGGAATACACTAAATTGAGAAACAAATGGGCAGAGAACTCCATGATCTTAACACAGATCGAGTCAAACCAGTGATTTCTAACTTCTTGGAGAAAGAGGGCATTTCTTTTTCAGCATCCTTTTCTTCTCAGCTAACCTCAAAATAGCTGACGATAGGTTTGCGTCGTATGTTAAAGTGAAATTAAATTGAAGATGTTTTAGGAAATGAAGTTCATAGCATTCTAGGAAATAAAACATTCCCAGGGGCTCCACCATATCAGAGCCATGAACTTTTGACTTTACGATCATGCTTTTTCTTTTCTCCTACTTTGTAACTGTAGCTACTTCTGAGCAGAACCTATACAGTTATTTTGTTTCCTATATTGCAGGTCAATATAACTTTTAAAGTTATCTTTCTCAGCTTTCCGCATAAGCAACAAACAAGATTAAATGTATGAGCTAGCTATAGGATTGGCCTAAAAGTAAAGTGAACGTATTATATATTAATTCTAAATGTCTCTGAGCCATGCTTTAAGTGAGATAAACCCAGGCACCTCCCTCTTTCTTTTCAGAAGACTTATAACACTCTTACATTTCAGCAGACATATTTCAGACTATTGCTCTTGTGGATAAACATTCCATTCTTTTATTTTCGCAGTTGGACTGGCTGTAGGCCCTCTCATTTCCTTTTCTTAAGCCCCTCATGAAAGGCCCTGTTGCACACAGTGAAAGCTAGTGGTGTGCAGAACAAAGATGTGGGGAGACAATCTACAGAAAGAAGCTGACTTTAGACATTTGGGAGTCCCCAGAAAAGAATCTGAACTATGTAAAGTGATAGAGTATTTTGGGGAAAGAGAAACGTGGGAATCTGCAGGAGAGGAGGAGGAAGAAAAGAAAATATCTTGAAAGTCAACAATAAATGGAAAATAAACATTTTTGAGCTTGGTGAAACTTTAGCCCAAAAAAATGGCAGAAAACCCTATCAGGAAGGGGATGTGGGAGTGGAGAGATTGTAGGGGAAGGACAAGGTTTCCAGGGAATGGCCACAGGCTAATGGAGCAGCACAGCGTAGCCCACAAGATGTGCACTCAGCTAACCCAGATCTGAGTCTACAACCCTTCAGGTGATCTTTCCAACAAAATATCATGGGCCGCCATTAACACTCTGGTCATGAAAACCAGGTTGCCTACTGAAGGTTATTCCAACCAATATCTAAGATACTGGCTCCTAAACAGGTGGAAACAAATCATGCTGCTTTCCGACTAGATTTTAATGCAGATGTTTACTCTTTTCTTCTTTTGGTCTTGATGGTTCCAGGCTGTGGTAAGTTCTGTCCCTCTCGCTATTTGCATGTTCTAATAATGCTCACACTTCCCTCCCAATGGTTTTACTGAACCTTAACTGTTTTGTGCAAATCAACATTGGGTACAAAGGTGAGATAATCCTGCTTGCATTCATTTCAGAGTCATCCTGCATTTCTTGAACTAAATTGTGTATATTCCAGTTATCTGAATTACAAAAATGTATCCTTTATTTTTCATATATATTATCTTTCTGCTCAAAGATAGGTGGAGTTTGAAAACCTGCATACACACACACAAACGCACATACATAAACACACAGGTAAACATGGGCACCACATATTTGAAATATATATAAAGTAGACTCAGCATTGGAGATTCGTTTGAAGCCACTATGAGTTGCAGCTGATTAAGAAGAGCATGGTGGTCAGAATTTCAAAAGTTGGACTGCTGGCCTTTGACAAGCACCTTCCCAAGGTCCTGAAACTAAATTTTTACCCACTTTACCCAGTAGTCAGGTTAAGTCTCCAGAGATGCAGAAAGAAGCGATGTAAGAAATTCGAAGGACAAGCCAAGGCAGTAATAACACGTCCGTAACTACAGCTCTGTGACACAGAATTTTCTTTGTGTTATTTTGAACCATTTGAAATTGCCCATGTCCAACCATTTTTTTATTTACAAAAATGGCGACTTCATGTAGTTCAACATAATTATAGTTGATTACACTGGAAAGACAAATTCTTTCAGTATCCACACATGGTCCACATTCAGGTCTGTTTGTCTGACCAGTACATACTTTTTTGTAATTCTTTAAATCCCTTCCCACGTCCATACCATGTCAGTATTTTCTACCTTCATTTATAAATTTGGGGTCATGGGTCCTTAACTCATCTACTAAAAGAATACTTCAAAAATCCTCTACTAAATAGACTGAGGGGGCAATGGGGAAGGAAGGGGGAGAGCTACATTCAAATGACCTAACTTTGTTCTTTTTACAGATTCCTCAATAAAGTGTACCGATTGTGCACCTGGCTTTTGGTTTTAATGCTGCCAGTAGTCTCAGTTGTCCTTTATTAAAAATTCCAACCTGAGCTTCAAAGGCAAAGTGTCTTGTTAAATCTGTAGACTCAAGTACATACCTAAGCATGGTACTCTATAAGCTCAAACGCCAGCCGCTTTTGAACAAGGAGAACTAATGGAGGTTGTCCTGATAAGCAGCAATTTAGAGCCTCAGTCATCATTGTTCAAATGATATTCAAATACCTGTCTCAAGACACCAAATGGAGAGTGTGAACTATTGCATTCAGCAGGAGCACACAGTGCATTTCACTTCACACTTGATAAAGAAATGCCAAATAGATTTGTGCAGAATGAAGGTTCCGAAGATCTAAGATAGTCTTGACTACTTCATTAGCATAATCCTCATGGTCAGAAATTATTTCATTTTCATGATGGTACTTTACGTCCCTGTAAAATTCACTTTTAATATCCAAATTGACATGTCTTGCAATCATGTTACAAAGACTATGGAAATATAATATGCAATAGGTTCTTTGCCTCGGCAACAGCCTTTGGGTCAATCTTTTAGTGTCCCATGTGGTCTAGTGCTTTCATTTTACAGTATTGGCTAGAGTAGTTAATATTATGTCTGCAATGAGCCAGACACTAAAAACAAGTTGCAAACTGTTCTTTCACGGCAGAAACTTTAAAAATGCAAGTCTTGCATAGCATGAATTTTCTAAAGCAACACCTGGCATCATTGACTATGAAAATTTCACACAGCGTAACCTATATAAAGCATCCCCCACAGTGTCCCTGAAGTATTCATTTCCAGAGCAATGAAACAGCAGTGATGATCAAACATCAACTGTAATCAATGAAATCCTTAGGCTCTGGTATTTAGCATGAAAGCAAGCGAGTGAATGCCCATTGCATAACTTAAAGATCAGATGCCCCTGGAATGAATTAAGTGAAAGACCTGGGGGAATTTTCTTTTATTCACCAAAGGATGTAGATTCTGTGATTTTCAATCATGCCTTCGCAGGTGTAGATGCATCTCAGAATCTTGATAGAAAAGGGATTGGGGAGGAGGGAAGGTGCATGTGTGGTTGGAAAAACCACCATCTCCATTTTGGGATGTGATACACCCTTCTGGCTCCCCACCTATATGAAGGTCACTGATATAGACCATATATATTTGAGTTCATATTTATGTGGAACCATTTCTCTGCCTTCTTGTAGTTTTTCTTCTCTTAACATTTAGCCTATTTTTAATACTTTCTGACCCATCTTTTATACACTAGATTCCTCTCTGAATGCATTCCTTTATTTGTGAACTTTGAATTAGTCAAATATAAGAGCAGGGGCATTTATATTTGACATCCCAATAATGACCCAGGGGCATGGCAAGATTCTGAAGTACCTGCAAAAACTTCTAAGAAAGAGTCAGTGATTTTCATTGTCAGAATAAATGACCATAAAGCAGTACATTTTTATCATAATCTGTTGCCTTAAAGTTTCATAATTCATGCATGTTAAATCTACTGACTGAAAATCCTTGTTTAACTAGAACATGTGCTATTTCCTGAACACAATAGACCGGAGTGTTTATTGCCACGTAAAATGACGTTTTTTAAAAAAATCAAACTAGCAAGGAAAATACACAGGTCACATTTCCTGTTACCTTGAAAGGCAGTCTACTCATCATCTTTGGGCTAAAGCAAAAGAGAAATTGCCCTGGGTTTTCACCACCTGTGTCTCTATAAACCCTTTATTTCATAGACAGAGCTGAAATTGAAACCCTCCTTAAGGTAGTTAAGTCCTGTGGCTCAGTGGGCTTTGCTGTGAAGGCTTCCCTGGGTAAAAAGGTAAGCACACCTTCCAAACCTTTTCAGAGCTGCCTTTTTTCTGGCTTCAAAAGCTCTTATACCATCCCTGGCAGACAGCAGATTAAATACTTTTTATTCTGCTCCTCCAGCTCCTTTATACCCATTTTATAAGAGTCTCAATAGGTTTCTATCTCCATGCTCTATAAATAAATACTAAATAAATTCTAATCACGGTTTCTTTCTGATCAATCACTTACCAAAATGTTGAAATGAGCATCAACAGACCTTTTATGATAAGAAAAGTATAGTTCCCATGCAAGAGAAGCTGAAGATATGTATTTTAAGTGCTCAAAACTCAGTTAAGCCATTTCCCTGCATGTTAGCTGGAACTCAAGTTGCTTTATTGACATAGAATTTTTTTCTTTATTATTGTCATCATCCTCATTGTAGCTAACACCCACCAAGGGCCTATTGTGTACCAGGTGGTGTCCTCGGGGCTTCCCAATAGATTTCTGAGTCTGTACTGTTTCCCATCCTCCAGACCAAGGAGTAGGGATGAAAGAAAGTCATAGGTCATGACGAAGGCCATAAAGGTCATAGTCATGTCAGTGAAATCGTGCTTCCCACCACTCCTTTCCTGCTAACTCTGGATTCAGAAATTTGTTAGGGGAAAAAATCCACAGTGAAAATGTCTCTTTGTGCTAGTTTCCCACACCATGATGAGAGAATCTTTTCCTGGGACTTGGAGAGATTTTTCTCATTGAAATGGAAGTTGTAAATGTTGCTTTAGCTGTTGCCCTGTGGGGATTCCGGCTGATGGTCTCAGAAGTCTTATTTTTGTGATGTGTCAGTCTGTCAATTTTAGCCACTCACTTCTGACCTTGAATCAGACAAAACTCTACAAAGACAGTAAGAGAAAAAACATAGCAAGCTGGAAGTCATGTGGGAACGGCGCCAGACCTTACTACCCCTACAAAGTCTAGAGGAACAATAGGGAGCTGCTTTTCTTGCTTTCAACATCACACGTCACTTTTTTCTTTACGTAGTTTAGGCTCAAGGTCCTCATAATCAGCTGTTTGGTCTTGAACACTTCTCAAAGAAAAGATTCAATAAACATGTCTTTATTAAAAACAATGGAATCTTTTCTAGTTATAACTTGTGCAAATGTACCTTTTTAAGATGTATGTCCACTAAGAACTATTTCATTTATCTATCTATTCATTCAACAAATGTGGAGGGACATCCCCCTAAAGACCAGACACTGTGCTAAATACTGGACACTCAGTGTTCAACAAGACACTTTCCTGCCTTTAAAAAGCCCAGAGTCAATTAGGGAGATGCACAAGGAAACAGGCAATTACCTGCTTGACAAGACCTGTGTCGGAAAATGTGCCTTGGCTTCCACAAATGTACTGTTACAGCTCACTGATGACACAAAGTATGCTGCTCAGGATGACCACATTTACATGGGTGAAAGTGCTTTACAAGTGTAAAGGACCACACAGACGTGTTTTAATCACTATTCTTAGATTGCCTCACATTAGCTGTGAAAAATACAGCAATGGAACATTTTATACATTTTTTTACATATAATGAATATTTTTTAAAATACTCAAAAATGATAAACAAGAAGAATACAGCTAAGATTCTTTGTGACCTCCAGTATCTTCACTCAGCCCTCAAAAGCCATGTCCTTGAGGCAAATTCGGTAGTTACAAGAAATGAGAGACAAGTGCATTCCTAACTCCAGACTTAGTCGAGTATTCTGGGGCGACATGTATTCCACAGGAAAAACGTTCTGTCTCTCTTAAAGAGAAGGAACTAAAAAGATTGCCTCACATAGTTATCCTCAGATCATGGGATCTTCCCTTCCCCCTGTTTCAGACCGGACAAGCAAATTAATAGAGACTAAAACCTACTTGCTCCTATGGCATAAAAACGATGGCAAGGTTACTATTTTCGATCCTATAAGGTCTAGCTTTGCAAGAATGTAAAAGATCTATTAGTAAAGGAAATTGAATAATGACTTTGCATATAGCCAAGTTACCTCAGCCACCTGAAGACGGATTAATGTAATTTTAGCAATAATAGTACTTGGAAGCATACCACATGTAATTTCTGTTATGTGTTCAACGTTTCGTCTGAAATGATGTAGGACGCGTATCAGCTCGTTAGATAGCGTTCCATGGCGTACAGTGTTTCCTTTGTTAGTTTCAAAGACTCGTGAAGACCTTATTAAAAATCATTACTGCTCTTTGAAAAATGCCAAAATTTACTCCAGACTCTACGTTCTACCCCAGGCTGCCACATGAGGGCATTCTTCCCCCAAAATATATGCAAGCAGGTATTACCATTCATTTCTACAAAGAGTGAAAAGACGTGCAAGATATTTCATGAGATTCTTTGGCCTGCGTAGGAAATACTTACATCAATGACTGATTCTAACATGATATTTTGTTTTCTTCACTGGATCTTTCTTTGATTTTGATTGCAGAGGGTGCTAATCAATGCCTTGGATGACAACCAACAGACTGGATATATTGTTTAAGTAAATGGCTTTTGTTGTGTTTGTGATTTGCGATTGGAGTCCTCTAATAAAATCGGTGGTCCATTATGTGTCTTCCATAGGGGTTTTTTGAAGAAGAAGAAGGTAAAGAGTATATTTATAAAGAGCCTAAACTGACAGGTCTCTCTGAGATTTCCCAAAGACTGCTGAAGCTCTATGCAGATAAATTCGGAGCAGACAACGTGAAGATAATCCAGGACTCCAACAAGGTAGAGGAGAATCAATATTCATGCAAGTGCAAAGAATCGGCTTTTTTTTATTTTTTAACTACATTTATTTTTTAGCTACATTTACTAAAATTTTCACTTTCTGCCTGACCACGCAAAGTAAACTACCTAAACTATTTTGGATGTTTTACCTGTTTGTTTATTGGTTGGTTGACTAGTGATTTTTTTTTGGGGGGGGTCAGAAACATTATGTGTGTTTATTTGAGTACTTTTAGGTAATCTTAGAGACAACTTACTAAATTCTCTACTTTTCCTATAGGTTATTTGCATTTGAATTACAACCAAAGGGTTAAAGTGATTGGGCCCAATATTGGACTTGGAGGAAGCAGCAAAAAGTATTTATTTGGTCATAGAGGTCTTTCTGAGTCATACCAATTTTGAAATTATCCTCTGTGATAGTAGCAGACTTGCCACTTACATCGCATTAACCTGTGAACATCCAGTTAACCTCCTCATGGTTCCAGAAAGCAAAGGCTTACATCCTCTAATGAGATTACTCAGAATCTTCTAATACACTTTCATTCATTCAGCCAGCCTCTGTTAAGCACCTACTGCATGCCAGGCCCAGAACTAGGAGCTGGGGCGCACACAGTCTTTTCCTTCCAGAGGTCACAGAGATCACCTGGGGCTAAAAAGAGAAGGATGTGTGCAAACAGCAATTAAATAGAGTGCGTCCAAGTACCACGGGAGACATGCCAAGTCATACAAGGAAAGCTCAGGGCAGAGGGCTCCCCGAACAGCTCATTCTTGGCTGGACAGTGCTTCACAGAGGAGGTGATGTTTGAGCTGGGAATTGCGAGGTGAGAAGGTGTTTTCTGGAAACATAAGACATTCTGAGAAGCCCTGCATATGCAGTGACAAGGAGGAATGAAAGGGAGAATGTTTAGAGAAGGGCAGGTCTTTGAGACACAGATTGGAAAGAAGAATGTGGCAGAAGATGGAGCCAGAAAAGCTAGTTGGTGCCCAATTGTATAGGCCTCTACTGGACCACAAAAGAGGTCTTTTTTCCCTTGTCCTCTTATAAAGTTGGTATTCACAATGGTCTGGCCATGAGATTGCTGGGTCTAGGCAGAAGTTGTTACAAATGTGTTCATCATTCTCCTCCTTAGCTTGAAAGGCACAATCCCTTCTCCCATAATGGTGGACAAAACTAGAGGCACTGCCATGGTGGCACTCCTAAATAGAAAGTACAGAGTTCCTAGTGAGATGAGAAAAATGCCTGATGTGATGTCAGAACAACTGGAGTCTTCATTCCACCCTGACACCGCTTATCGGCTAGTGTCCCATCTTGGAGAAATTAGGTGGTCCCTCTGAATCTCCAATTTTTTTTTAATCTGTAAAATGATGCAATTATCCTCATCTTACCATGTAATTATTAGCAGCATTACAAGGAAGTTCATGAGCTCCCTTAAATCTCTGGAACTGGATAGGCAGTGGATGGGTAAGACACATGGAGAAAGTTGGATGAAGTTTGAAATTTCTTCAAAGTACCATGAGAAAGAGGCTGTGAATCATCTCTTCCAACCTGGAAGGAAACAAGAGCAATATCCTGGCTTTTCTTGGGACCTCCTCCCCCCCTCCGCCCCTAGCCTGTCTTCCTAGCTATTTGTCATGCCTATTCACCAAAGCAGAAGTAGTAAAGAAACTATATAAAATGATTTATTGCAGATAAAGGAATGAATTAGAGAAATTGCAAATAAAAATGTTTGCATTTGTGTGATAGTTCATCAGTAATCCACCAAATAGACAGGAATCTCCCTTGACATTAGAAGTGCAGAGCTGTTGGCCCGGGTCTAGGTACGTGGCTGAATTGTAGAGGGACAAAAAGATATATTTCCACTCTCAAGAAGCTTGTATTCTAGACAAAGATGAGAACATTCATTACAGAAGGGAAAGAAAATAGGATTAAATAATATAACACAGCCAGGTACTTACATTTCGAGGAGCTTCAGCTACTTCATTAGCTGGCTCCAATCCTACCTCCACCACCATTTGGCTGCTTCACCACAGTCCAGCCAGGTACCCTTTCTGGGGTCCCACCCAGCTCCGAAATGATACGATGCCCATTTCTCTCCAAGGGGAGAGAGACAGCCCCCTCAGGATGCCAACTGGGGGGAATACAGAACTTCCTGCTTCTGTCAGGAACACCTTATGGCTCACCACTCCTTCTTTCACTATAATGTAACACAGGTAAACCCCAAGGATTTGGACCCCAAATATGCCTACATCCAGGTGACCTATGTCACGCCCTTCTTTGAGGAAAAGGAAATAGAGGACCGGAAGACTGATTTCGAAATGCACCACAACATCAACCGCTTTGTCTTTGAGACGCCCTTTACGCTGTCGGGCAAGAAGCATGGTGGCGTGGAGGAGCAGTGCAAACGGCGCACGGTCCTGACAAGTAGGTGCCGGCCTGCCGAGCAGCTGCGCATGAGCGATGGTGCCAATGCACATTCCCTTGTTAGGCTGTACTAGGGGATATCAAGACATTCCAGTCTGGCAGACATGTACTCACAATGTGCTATGTTGGAAAGGTTTGCCAGGAAGAGGAGACTTGCCCTTCTTTATTCTCTGTCAAGAGGGCCTTGAGGAATCAACCAGAAGGGAAATTGTCAGTAGAGCTACTTTATACACCTCTTCCCTTTAGATCTTACAGTCGTAAAGGTCATGGTGTCGGTGTCTTGGGAAAGGCACTCCCAACTTACCACTCCTCTCTCCCTGGAGGTACCCTGAGTTCCTTCAGGGATAGCAGCTCTCAGAATCGTGTGCTTTGAGGCAAGATTCTGAACCACCCTGGAATTCAGGTTCCTCATCTGTACAATGAATGCAGAGGATGATCAATACCACTTCCTGTACTACTAGATCTGTTCTATGAGCTCGTCTTCCTGTCATTTATTCAGCATTTAATCAGTGCCTCTAGGTGTTGGGCACAGTTCTGGCAATTCAAATAAATAAAATTCAATTCTTGCCCTCCAGGTGCTCACAGTCTGGTAGGAGAAGGAGCCAAGTAAAGCAAAAATTTTATTTGAGCACAGCATGAGAGATGAAACGAGAACACACGGGAGGGGCTCCAAAGGCAGACTGAGAGGAAGGATGGGCAAGGGCATTCTGGACGAGTGGTGCCTAAGCTGTCTTGAGAGCTCAGCAATCCTGGATTATGCAATAGACACGTGAACTGCAGTGACATCCAAATTACGGGAAACATTCACCTTCAGTAACCTTCCGGAATGTTTGTAATAAAAAAAAAGTCTAGAACAAAGCTATTATAATATATACTCTTTAGTATATATTTAGGTATTATTTATTGTGGTTTAGTGCAGTTTTCATTTGAGTTACAAATTGTAGTGGAAGGTATCACCTTTCCAGTGTTTAGAGACTCTGGAGGTCTTAATCCTGCCTTGAGAATGAGGCCACAGCAGGGGCAGTGTGGAAGAGTATGCCAGGCGAAAGTAGCTGGGATAAAAGTTAAGAGACGTAGGAGAACACGGCACGTGGGAGAAAAAATAGCTCATGTACACAGAAAACGTGCAGGATGGAATGTGCTATGTGCCAAGAAAAAATACAAGATCATCTGGCCTATGGGGAACCCTTGACTCTTCACTAACCCTCTCCCTCTAAATGTCTTGTATTGCTTTTGTGCAGCAAGTCACTTGTTCCCTTATGTGAAGAAGAGAATACAAGTCATAAGCCAATCGAGCACAGAACTGAATCCTATTGAAGTGGCAATTGATGAGATGTCCAAGAAAGTTTCTGAGCTTAATCAGCTTTGCACAATGGAAGAAGTGGACATGATCAGATTGCAGCTCAAACTCCAAGGAAGTGTCAGTGTGAAGGTAAGCACGCCCACAGGTGAGCTGCACACAGCTAGTGAACTCCGGTATAAAATGCCCTTGGAATTTTTTACAAAGGGTATAAGAAATGTTTATCTGTTTGTGATACCATCCAGCACCTTCATCTGAGTCTTTAAAATTTTGTTGAGTTGTAAATGCATGTCGATGGTGCCAAATACGTGGAGATAAGCTTTTCCTGAGTTAGGCTGAAATAAAATTTCTTCTTCTTCAAACCTCCCATCCCCTCTTCTCTGGGTAAACTATATTCTACACTCTAAATTCAAACAAATGAATTAATTAATGAATAAACATGGCTGTCATAAATATCTGTCTTTACGAGCTTTATATAACTGTTCAAAAACAATTTTTTTCAATTATTTTATGAAATCATAAAAGTTTACAACATTGTGAAATTTCAAGTGTACATTTCTATCAATTTCTGTATAGATGGCACATACTTAGCACCAGAAGTCTAATTTTTATCCATTATCATACATATGTGCCCCTTTACCCCTTTCATGCATCCTCGAGCCCCCTTCCCCTCTGGTAACTACGAATCTGTTTTCTTTATCCATGTGTTTGTTTATCTTCTACATATGAGTGAAATCATGCAGTATTGGACTTTCTCTGTCTCATACCCTCAAGGTCCCTCCATCTTGGCTATTGTGAATAATGCTGCAGTGAACATAGGGGTACATAAATCTCTTTGGAATTACTGATTTCAAGTTGTTTGGATAAATACTCAGTAGTGGGATAGCTGGATCATATGGTATTTCTATTTTTAATTTTTTGAGAACTCTCCATACTGTTTTCCATAGTGGCTGCACCAGTTTGTACTCCCCTCAGCAGTGTATAAGGGTTCCCTTTCCTCCACATCCTCTCCAATATTTATTTTTTGTCTCGATAATTGTAGCCATTCTGACAGGTGGAAGATGATATCTCATTATAGTTTTGGATTTGCATTTCCCTAATAATTAGTGATGTTGAACATCTTTTCATGTGTCTGTTGCCCATGTATATCTTCTTTGGAGAAATGTCTTCTCATATCCTCTGCCTATTTTTTGATCTGGTTGTTTGCTTTTTTGTTGTTGAGGTGTATGACTTCTTTATATATTTTGGAAATTAACACCTTGTCAGATATATGATTTGCAAATACTTTCTCCCACTTGGTGGGTTGTCTTTTCATTTTGTTCACAGTTTCCTTTGCCTTGCAGAAGCTTTTTAATCTGATGTAGTCCCATTTGTTAATTTTTTTTGTTTCCCTTGCTTGAGTAGACATGGTATTCGAAAGGATGCTGCTAAGACCAGTGTCAAAGAGTGTACTGCCTATATTTTCTTCTAGGAGTTTATGGTTTCAGGTCTTACATTCAAGTCTTTAATCCATTTTGAGTTAATTTTTGTGTATGGTGCAATATAATGGTCTACTTTCATTCTTTTGCATGTGACTTTCCAGTTTTCCCAACACCATTTATTAAAGAGACTTTCCTTTCTCCGTTGTATGTTCTTGGATCCTTCATCAAAAATTACCTGTCCATAGATGTGTGAGTTTATTTCTGGGCTCTCGATTCTGATCCCTTGATCTGTGTGTCTGTTTTTATGCCAGTACCATGCTGTTTTGATTACTATAACTTTGTAGTATATTTTAAAGTCAGGGATTGTGATGCCTCCAGCTTTGTTCTTTTTTTTTCAGGATTGCTTTGTTTATTCGGAGTCTTTTGTTGTTCCATATAAATTTTAGGATTCTTTGTTCTAATTCCGTGAAGAATGTCATGGGGATTCTGATTGGGATTGCATTTAATCTTAGATTGCTTTCGGTAATATGGACATTTTAACTGTGTTTATTTTTCCAGTCCATGAGCATGGAATATCTTTTCATTTCTTTATATCTTCTTCAATTTATTTCAGTAATGTCTTACAGTTTTCAGTGTATAAGTCTTTTACCTCTTTGGTTAAATGTATTCCTAGATATTTTATTCTTTATGTTGTAATTGTAAATAGGATTGTATTCTTGAGTTCTCTTTCTGTTAGTTCGTTATTCGAATATGGAAATGCAAATGATTTTTGTAAGTTGATTTTGTACCCTGCAACTTTGCAGTAGTTGCTGATTATTTCTAATAGTTTTCTGATGGGTTCTTTAGGGTTTTCTTTATATAGAATCATGTCATCTGCAAACAGCAAGATTCATTTCTTCCTTTTCAATTTGGATTCCTTTTGTTTCTTTTCCTTGTTTAACTGCTCTGGCCAAAACCTCCAGTACTATGTTGAATAGGAGTAGCGAGAGAGGGCACCCTTGTCTTCTTCCTGTTGTCAGAGGGATGGCTTTTAGTTTTTCACTGCTAAGTATGATGTTGAGTATGGATTTGTCATGTATGGCCTTTATTATGTTTAGGTACTTTCTTTCTATACCCATTTTATTGAGAGTTTTTATCATAAATGAATGTTGGATCTTGTCGAATGCTTTCTCTGCATCTATTGAGCCTAAGCATCCATTGAGATGATCATAGGATTTTTATGCCTCATTTTGTTAATATGGTATATCACACTGATTGACTTGCGGCTGATGATCCATCCCAGTATCCCTGGTATAAATACCACTTGATCATGGTATATGATCCTTTTAATATATTGCTGTTTTTGGTTTTCCAATATTTTGTTGAGGGTTTCTGTATCTATGTTCATCAGCAATATTGGCCTGTAGCTTTCCTTCCTTGTGTTGTCCTTGCCTAGTTTTGGTATCAGGATGATGTTGGCCTCATAGAATGACTCAGGAAGTGTTCCATCTCCTTCAATTTTTTGGAATATTTTGAGAAGGATAGGTATTAAATCTTCTTTGAATGCTTGGTGGAATTCTCCAGAGAAGCCATCTGGTCCTGGACTTTTGTTTTCTTGGAGGTTTTTGATTACTGTTTCAATCTCTTTACTTGTGATAGGTCTATTCACATTCTCTATTTCTTCTTGATTCAGTTTTTGTAGGTTGTATGAGTCTGAGAATTTATCCATTTCTTCTAGGTTACCCAATTTGTGGGCATATCATTTTTTGTAGTATTCTCATATAATCCTTTGTGTTTCTGTGGTATCCGTTGTAATTTCTCCTCTTTCATTCCTAATTTTATTTATTTGAGACTTCTCTCCTTTTTTCTCAGTGAGTCTGGCTAAAAGTTTGTCAATTTCAGAGAACCAGCTCTTAGTTTCATTGATTCTTTCTACTGGTTTTTTGTTTGTTTGTTTGTTTGTTTTTGTTGAGTAAGATTTGCCCTGAGTTAACATACATGCCAATCTTCATCTATTTTTTTTTCATAATGTGGGTCACCAGCACAGCATGGTTGCTAACAGAGCAGTGTAGGTCCATGTCCAGGAACCAAAGTCAGGCTGCTGAATTGGAGCATGCTGAACTTAACCACTTGGCCACTGGGGCTACCCCTCTACTGTTTTTTTAGTCTCTATTTCATTTGTTTCTGCTCTCATTTTTATTATTTCTCTCCTTCTGATGACTTTGGGCTTCATTTATTCTTCTTTTTCTAGTTCTGTTAGGTGTTGCTTAAGATTACTTATTTGGTATTTTTCTTGTTTGTTGAAGCGAGCCTGTATTGCTATGAATTTCCACCTTAGAACTGCTTTTGCTGCATCACACAAGAGTTGGTATGTTGAATTTTCATTCTTGTTTGTCTCCGGGTATTTTTAAATTTCTCCTTTGATTTCTCTATTGACCCAATGGTTGTTCAGTACTTTGTTGTTTAGTCTCCACATATTTGTGACTTTCTTAGCTTTTTTCTTGTAGTTGGGTTCTAGTCTCATAACATTGTGGTTGGAGAAGACGCTTCATATGATTTCAATCTTCTTAAATTTATTGAGGCTTGTCTTGTTTCCCAACATATGGTCTGTCTTTGAGAATGTTTCATGTGCACTTGAGAAGAATGTGTATTCTGCTGTTTTTGGATGGAATGCTCTATTTATATCTATTAAGTTCATCTGATAAGTATTTCATTTAAATCCACTATTTCCTTGTTGACCTTCTGCCTTGATGATCTATCCATTGATGTAAGTGGGGTGTTGAGGTCTCCTACTATTTTTGTGTTGCTGTTAATTTCTCCCTTTAGGTCTGTTAATAGTTGCTTTGTGTACTTTGGTGCTCTTGTGTTAGGTGCATATATATTTGTAAGTGTTATGTCCTCTTGGAGGAAAGTACGTTTTATCATTATATACTGCCCCTGTTTGTCTCTCATTATCTTTTTTATCTTGAAGTCTGCTTTGTCTGACATAAGTATGACTATACCTGCTGTATTTTGCTTGCCATTTGCTTGGAGTATCATCTTCCATCCCTTAACTCTGAGCCTATGTTTGACTTTAGAGCTACGATGTGTTGCGTGGAGGCAGCATACTCTTGGGTCTTATTTTCTAATCCATCCAGCTACTCTGTGTCTTTTGATTGGAGAATTCAATCCATTTACATTTAAAGTGATTATTGTTGTATGAGGACACAATATTGCCATTTTATCTCTTGTTTTCTCATTGTTCTATGTTTCCATTATGTTCCATTGTTTCTCTTCCTTTGTACTTCTGACTGCCGTTTCATTTTAGCGGTTTTCTTTGGAGGTTTTCTCAGTTTTCTCTTTTTTTTAATGAATTCTGGCTCTGCTCTGACTTTTTATTTAGTGGTTACCCTGAGGTTTGGAAGGTCTCAAAGATGAGATAGTCCATTTTCTTTCTTTTTTTTTTTGAGGAAGATTAGCCCTGAGCTAACTGCCACCAATCCTCCTCTTTTTGCTGAGGAAGACTGGCCCTGAGCTAACATCCATGCCCATCTTCCTCTACTTTATATGTGGGACGCCTACCACAGCATGGCTTGTCAAGCGGTGCCATATCCGCACCCAGGATCTGAACCAGCAAACCCCGAGCCGCTGAGAAGTGGAACGTGTGCACTTAACAACTGCACCACCGGGCCAGCCCCAGATAGTCCATTTTCTGATAGCCTCTTATCTCCATTAGCCCAAGCAGGCTCCATCCCTTTCCTTGTCCCCTTCTGAGTTATTGTCACAAATTATTCTGTTTTGTGTTGTGAATTTGTCACTAATTTGAAGTGTTTATAGTTACTTTTGATGCTTTCTTTCCTTTATATTTTAAGTTATAATTAATTATTTGTTACCCTGTTCTGAAAGAGAGCTGTAGTTTTCTGATTTTTTTCTATTTATCCCCTTGCTCAAAGGTTTGTTGACCTTTGCCTTTTTGTTTCAGGTATGGGAACATCCTTAATAATGTCTTGTATGGGAGGGCTAGAGGTGATGAACTCTCTCAACTTTTGTTTATCTGGCAAAGTTTTTATTCCTCTATCGTATCTGAAAGAGAGTTTCACTGGATAGCGTACTCTTGGCTGAAAGTTTTTGTCTCTCAGTATTTTGAATACATCATTCCATTCTCTCTTAGCCTGAAAGATTCTGCTGAGAAATCAGCTGAAAGCCTGACAGGAGTTCCTTTGTAGGTTATTTTCTTCTGCCTTGCTGCTCCTAATATTTTTTCTTTGTCATTGAAGTTTGGCAGTTTTACTATTATATACCTCAGAGAAGGTCTTTTAGCATTGATGTAATTAGGAGTTCTATTGGTTTCATGTATTTGCAAGTCCAGTTCCTTCCCCAGGTTTGGGAAGTTCTCAGCTATTATTGCTTCAAACAAGCTCTCTGTTCACTTCTCCCTCTCTTCTCCATCTGGAATACCTATAATCCTTGTGTTGCTTTTCCTAATTGGGTTTGATGTTTCTTGAAGAATTCCTTCATTTTTTTAAAATCTTAGTTCTCTTCCCTCCTCCATCTGAAGCATTTCTATATTTATATTCTCTAAATCACTAATTCTTTACTCCATAAAGTCAGCTATATTTTTTAAGGATTCTAGATTATTTTTTATCTCATTAATTGTGTTCTTCATTTCCAGAATTTCTGCTTTTTTCATATAGTTTCAATCTCTACAATGAAGTATTCCTTCTTCTCATTAATTTTATTCCTGAGTTCATTAACTGTCTTTCTGAGTTTTCTTGTAACTCTTTGAGTCTCTTTATGACAGCTATTTTGAATTCTCTCTCATTTAGATTATAAATTTCTGTGACTTCAGGGTTGGTTTCTGGAGATTTGTCATTTTTTTTTCCTTCTGTTCTGAATTGTTGCTGTAGTTTCTCATAGTGTTTAAAGATTAATCTTTTGCCAGTGCGTTTGTGGTAGTATCAGGTTGCAGATTTCACCTGCTATCGCTGGGAGGAAGCAGGAGCTGTGTATCTGATTCCATCCCATCTGCTGGAAGTTTTGTGGGTCCAATGGGTGCCCCCACTAGCCAGGAAAGCATTCGCACGCAGACTCAGGGCTGCTGCCACACCGAGGCACATTTCCACTTGTGGGACTGCAGTGCTACTATGGGCATTCATGCCAACCAGGAAAGCATTTGCATGTGCACAAATATATGCCACCACCTCTTCTTATGGTCATGCCAGGCCCTGTGGTTTGTGGGCAGGGCTTCTTCATGGGGTCCAAGCCTGGGCCACTCATTGGGACCACAGCAGGAGGATGGGGTCTCCCACCAGCCAGAAAAGCATTCATTTGCAGGCCCAAAGCTGCCACTGCCTCTTCTCACAGTTGCACCAAGGCACATTCCCACTTTTGTGGCCACAGCGGTACTATGGGTACTCGCATTGGCCAGGAAAGCGTTCAAGCATGTGCACAGGGCCACTGGGGAAGGATGGGGGATGCTCACATTTCTCTACCACTTCCCGGGGAACTAGTCCATCCACCTTCAGATATATAGCTAAATTGGTCTCTCAGGTGTCCTCTTGTGCTGTGTGGGTATCCTCCATTGGTCAATGAATGTCCATTTAGTTTTAGTTCAAAGAGGGAGAGATAAAGGGAACAGCTCACTCCACCGTGTTGCAGACATCACTTATAAACAAATTTTTGAGAAATGTTCATTAATTCATAAAATGTCCTTCAATATTTATCTGACTTTTGGTCCTAACAAAAAGCAGATGGCATTCTGTCAGTGGGTGATTAAAGAAAATATAATAAATTAGACCACTTAAAAAAGTGTGAGCAGCATTTAGGAAAATTAACAAAGGCAGGCACAAGAACTAGCAACACTAAAGGGCTGTGACCCTCCCTAGACTTGAAGACTCAAGAGAGAGAAGGGTTAGTGGAAGCAGACAGAGGGCTGGGAGAGCCAGGTGATGATAGACAGACAGGCATGGCCTCTGCTTAAAGGACTGCGAGAAGGAAGCCCTGGGGCCAAATATCCTATTGGGGCTAAGATAGGGTGGGGAAAGTGAGGCACTCACCTGGGGCACAAAATTTAAGGGGGCACCAAAACAACTAAGTAATCAAGATAAAATAATATTTTAATGCAATATTTTTAAAAATCAAAAATAGTGCCAAAAGTTCATAATGAACAAAGTATTAAAATTTTAAATAAAGGCTTGCCAATAACAATGCCACGCAGAGCTCTATTGGAGCCCAAGGAAAAATCAGGAATGTTGATCCTGATCATGACCTGGCTCTCCTCTTCCCTACCCACCCCGTGTTTGTGTCCTCCATGCTGACTCTAAAAAAATAATAATACATTTTAAAGAGCCAGAAGGCAAGAGAACCATTGTTATACTCCAGGTGGGGCAGCTTCCCTCAGCACAGAGCTGAGCAGAGGAAAGTGGAGATTGGATGTGGAGAAGCAGAGGAGAGCTTCCAGTACTGTTTACACATTCTACCACACTGGCAATACCTGGTAATCATGGTCATCTGAAGACGGCTCAAATCCAGTATTAGCTTCCTTCTTCTTTCACCTTAGTCCTTCCAAGCCCCACAGCCACATTTAAAGACTATAAGCACTAAGGAATAGGGACTCCTTCACTAGTGTGAGCTTACTCATATGTGGGAGCTTGAACAGTATCTGGCATTGTGCATTCATTCAGCAAATCTGATAAATGCCTCCTTGGGCCAGAATCTAAGCCAGACTGTCAATGGGAATACAGTAGAAGAGTGACTTCCATGGCGGTGCAGACACCACTACCACCATGGAATGTCTCTTATTAATAGTTATGTGTTTATTTTAAAGTTAATAGAAAAAAACCCCAGCACATTAAATATTTGATTTCACAGCTTTTAAACTTAAATTTATTTTATAAGTAAATAAAAGTGAGTCTAGTTTTCAAAGATATTAAGAAAATAACAGAGCAGTATGTGGATATGGCAGAAGTGTGAAATGGTGAGCAAGTAAGTGACTGAAGTTTGGGAAGGATGGTAGTGAAGTGTAGCCTGATTCATCCTTTAGCAGCTTAATGACTAGTTGAGAGACAGCACATAAGACAGATAACAAATTAGTAGTCTACAAGGCAATGTGGGAGGATTGGGGTGCCACACGTTGGTGCCCACAGTTGCTACTCCTTCCAGCTGTGGAGAAGGCTCCATGGAGGAGGAACCTTCAGCCAATTCTCTTCTCCTCGATAGGTTAATGCTGGACCAATGGCCTACGCACGAGCTTTTCTTGAAGAAACCAATGCAAAGAAATACCCTGACAACCAAGTAAAGCTTTTGAAGGAAATCTTCAGGTAACTTTTCTTTTTTGGGATGTTCTTTCTCAGGCTCTTTCAGACAAGGAGTCATGAATTTCCCCAGGAAGACACCTGACCAACCCTCTTGCAGGTGGTAGAGTATATCAGCAGCCTGATTTTGATTGGCTGGTGGTTAATTCTTTATTTCTGTCACTAAAGGCAATTTGCAGATGCCTGTGGGCAGGCCCTTGATGTGAATGAGCGCCTCATCAAGGAGGACCAGCTGGAGTACCAGGAAGAACTGAGGTCCCATTACAAGGACATGCTTGGTGAACTCTCCACAATCATGAACGAGCAGGTAAGGCCTTCCGTGGGGTGGCCCATGCGCTTGGGTCATAGGAAGTATCTGTTTTATCCCCAATGCCAGAAGGACCAGAAAGAGTCTCTCTTCTTGCTGCTGAAATCACTGTACCTCCCATGAACACCACACTGCTGAGTTGTTCTCTCCCCCATGCACAACACCCCTTTCCTCAAAGAAGAGATCAGCTTGGAAAAAAATATGTAGAAAAAGATGATGAGAACTCATATGCTTTCCACAGTTTTCAGAAATGTTGATCGCTATCCTATGAGCTGTTGGTTTTCTAGAACAGATGGGTACTGTTAGTCACCAAGGAACATTGGGTGGCATTCCCACTAAGGTTTTCTGCCACTCCAGTCACCCGTGCTTTAGGACCTCACAACTGCCATGCTGTGATGTGGAGTTCCACACTTCTGCTACTAGGGCTCTCTGCATCGTACTCAGGAAGAACACTAGGACTGGGGTCATGCCCTTTTATGGTCAAGACTGCCTGCAGTCTTGAAGATGTGCAGAATTAGGATAAAACTCAATCCCCCACCCCACAAGCAAGTCATCTATGATTTTTGATGTGTACTCAGCATGTTCTGTAAGGCAATGCACAAAATGTGGACATTCACTGGTCACAGTATTGGGGTGCTGAGAATCAAGTGGTTGAAAGCCAAGTGCTGCTTTTTGGCATACTTCCCAGCATCCATCAACCCTCACACTCTACCTGGACCTCTCATCACTGTGGTCCCCTCCAGGAGTTAGATGTGTTCTTCACAGAATAATTGAGGGAGAGCATTTGAACTAATCTCCCAATAGTGCCTCATGCATAGTTCCACTCATTAAATATTAGTTCCCTTTCCTTTCCTTAAATGGCCTAGCGCTATCAACACTATTCATAAAACGTGAAGTGTGTGCTACGAATCCTTTATTCTAATTGCCTTTCCCATATGTGTTTTGTTTCTTCTTTTTCATCCCCTTCTACCCACATCTTAAACTCTCCCTAGCGGCTAGAGAAGGAAATGCTTAATTGACTTATGTTGGAGAGAATTAATCTCCCTCAATAGGTTTCCTAGTGGAGGAAGTCTTGGTTTGAGATTATTAAAGGGTCGTGGGAACCAAATACTCAGGAGAGATGCCTTGATAGCGTGGGGAAATCATAAATCTGAGAGTGAAACAAAAGGAACAAACAGTGCATCTGAAAGTTGGAAAAGGTGGTGAAGAAATGCTTATTTCCAACTGTAAATTGCCTCTGACCTTGAAACTTCGGGCAAAAATGCGTTTCTCTTTTTTTCCTGGCAGCTCTGTCGAGGTCCGTGTTTATACAGCTTCTGTTCCTCTGTGTCTAGTATTTCCCTCAGTACTGTAAGCAAAAGTGGTATGTTTTTCTTTCCTTATGTCTACTCTCCCTTTGTGGCCTTTTGCTCCACCTATCTCTTCCTAGCTGTTCATTTTCCCCAGACACCTCCATCGTGACTAGTGTTCTCTAAATGTTTATTTAATTAGAACAACTTGATTTCCATTTCAAGGTGCGCCCATATAAAAAAAAAAAAAAGCCTACTGAGTAAAGCTGAAGTTAACACCTTAGCTTTTAAAAAGAAAATTCATTCATTACCAACTTCTAAAATATATTTGTGCTCATTTGTAACCAAACCAAAGATTCACTGTATCCCAAAGTGCTAAAACAAAAACACAAAGACAGCGACCAGGTGATTAAGGGGAGAGGAAAAATAATTTCTTTTCCAGAAAACCTTTGCTCAGAAAAGCAAAATTTGACTCTGTGCTTCCTGGAGACTGACGCAAAGAAAATGATGTATTGCACAGGTCTTGTTACTCAGTAAAACAAGTAGAACTGTTGGCAGGAGAGATCAACTTTCTGCTGGTCCTGAGCTTCTATGGGTATTTGTCACATAGGTCTTTATATTGGACAGTGACCATAGCGTACGTGATATCTTCGTGAAAAGTTTTCCTTAAAAATGATTTACTCTACTATGTGGCCATTCCACATTTCTCCCTTAGATTAAAATAAGGACAACACATAAGCTTCTAATTCTGTAGGGGAGATTCTAGAGGACGAACTATTTAATTGATACTTATCAATCATAAGTATGGACTTTCCATAGCAAACTTATAAATTATCTACAGCAAGATAAGCTATGTTCAGGACAACCTTTGATAAGTGTTTCGGGTTGGTTGTAATGAGCAATTTCCTGAAATCAGGAACAGCTAGCAAAGGATACGGTCCTGTAAAGTCCGTGGGACTAAGAAATTGGGTATTTATCTCAACTCAGATTTATAACAAAAAAGTTTTTCTTGCTTCTCAATTTTTTTTATGAAAAGACATCTGACCATAATATTTGGGTTTGAACTCTGTGGAGAGAAAGGTAGTCAAATTTTAGCATAATTCTATAATAAATGAATGAACTATAATCCGTAACGTAGGAATCCCTTCACATACCTATCTACTCATGCACATATTCTGGAAATAGGTACGTGTGTAATTACGGTGAAAAGGGAAATTATACCATTGAACTTCTAAAAAGTAAAAATAGAGTTAGAATGGATAGATAGACATAGAAATAGGACAATAGAAATAAAATTAATTATGCAGGGGCCAGCCCAGTGGCTGAGTGGTTAATTTCGCTCGCTCAGCTTTGGCGGCCCAGGGTTTTGCTGGTTCAGATCCTGGGCGCAGACATGGCACTCTTCGTCAGGCCATGCTGAGGCGGCGTCCCACATGCCACAGCTAGAAGGACCCACAACTAAAATATACAACTATGTACTGGGGGGATTTGAGGAGAAAAAGCAATAAAAAATAAAATTAAAAAAAAAAAGAAGATTGGCAACAGTTGTTAGATGCCAATCTTTAAAAAAAAAATTAATTATGCAATTCACTCCAAGAGTGCCCAGAAAATTCCTAGTTAAAAGGGTATTCTGAAGCCACCTATTTAATGAAAGAACCTTCAGTATAAGAAAAGAGATAGAACAAGATCAAATGGATGCTAGTGTGTAAGATGGAGATGCTGAGATGAAGCAGTTTAAGTTGCTAAAGTGACAAGCAGGCAATAATTACCTTTAGAGGCAGCCAGAATACCACACTATTTTATAAATAGCCAAAAATCATCAAAGCCTTCTGTGCTGGAGACGAAAGTAATTCATACAAGTATCTGGATGAAACAGAAATATAAATGCTCATTTGGAGTCTCTTTAAACATTTAGAAGGATAATGGCGTAGTGAAATCAATGGTGGTAATGGATTTCAAATATAAAACACAGAGAAAGGAGCAGGTCCACTATGCTACGGTGCCAGGCAGGTGCGATGCAACGGCTTTTCCCTCTTTGAGGCAGATACTCTTTAGACACATTATTTGCCGAATTATTTAAGCAGCACTTGTGACACTGATCATAAGGATAATTAATTCGTAGTGTGAGGTACTTGGACGCTGCATGCTCTGCAGGCACAGAAGTGGCAATTCTATCTTGGAACAGGGGAGCGCTGAAGCCTAGCAATTTGTGAAGTTAGTGGGAAAACCTTCATAACTAGAAATGTAAAATATTTACGAAGTCTCTTCTGTAGAGAGATCCATTTTAGAGGTGCCTGGGGTTTCTGTGTTTACGTATCGTTATTTGAACAGATCTGACGGGAAAGTATTATTTAGGCATATTAACGTCATTTTCAAAAGTAAAATCAGGTCAAGGTACACTTTTTTTTCTTATGTTTCCATTAATGCAAACATTTAAGTGAGGTTTCAGATGTTTCCTTTGTTGGTCGATTTTAAGAAGATAAATTATAAACTTTTATATTTTTTATAAATATATGTTTTATACTAGTTTATGAATTATGAACTTTATAAAATAAAATTCTGGAATTAGATGCATTCATAAGATTTTTTTAAGCATTTCCACAGCTATATCTGGTAGTTGAAGAGTATTGTGAAGCTACTTTAAATCTTGCCAAAATGGCTACATGGGCTTGGAAAAAAATTGGCCTAGTGGTTAAAGTTTGGTGTACTCCACTTCAGCGGCCCAGGTTCGTTTCTGAACATGGAACCACAGCACTCTGTGAGCAGCCTTGCTGTGTTGGCAGCTCACAGAGAAGAACTAGAAGTACTTACACAACTATATACTGGGGCTTTGCAGTGGGTGGGGAGGTGGATAAAAGGAGGAAGATTGGCACAGATGTTAGCATAGGGCAAATCTTCCCCTGGAAAAAAAAAAAATTTTTAATTCTTCAGGTCTACTTTGATAAGTGCATTTTCAAAATTTGCAGATGTCCCATGGGGAATTAGAAAAATCACTGTTCTGGGTTTTAATTTTGTGTTTGGAGATAATGACATGAACCTCTCTCTTACCGTTTTGTTGTGTTGTGTTGCGTTTTGTCCTAAGATTATGTGCAGGGACGACCCATCAAGGCGCGGAGTGGAACGAACCTGCACTCGAATAATTAGCAAAGTGACTCCAGCTGTGCCCACAGTCTCCGTGTCAACTAGCACAGACGTTTGAGGGAAAGTCTGCCAAGTCAGGTCCACCTCTAAGAGAACTTTCTGAATTTGCAGCTAATCTCGGGGAAGAGAAAGATAGATTTAATTTATTCGAAGTTTTTATGGTGTTAATATTTTTTTTTTACCTCGCTAGCTTGCGAATTTTGCCAGCCTCCAGATTTGCACATTTCTTATGTTGTTTTTTTTCTTTGAGTGGCATTGATCAAGCCAAGCTGAATATTTGCCATGAAATTCCACTGAATGTGGAGCACAGAAGCAAACCATAAGTTTGCTGTCGGTTACAATATGTTCAGTACCCAGTCCAAGTACACATATTTTAAAGGTCAAAGTGAATGTTTTTGTAACATTTAAGCATATTTCAAATGTAAATAGAAGATTGTAAAATATATGGTTTTTACCAAATTCAAAAGAATCTTTTTAGTTCATACTTATGACAGTGCTAAAATTATATGAATAACGTTTCAGATACCATTATATTAAAATATTTGTGTATGTGTACAAAAGTGTTGATAAATACTAATCTTTAAAGTTTGTGGAGTTCCTTTATTTGTAATATATGTGTTCCTAAAAGCAATGGGATGTGAAATTATGGAAGTATTTTGTTGTTGATAGAAATAAAAAATACAGTTACTTTGCAATTTGTTCCCTCTTGAAGAGTGGGTGAGCTGTTACTGAAAGTGGCTCATTGCGCTGGACGTCTGCTGAATACATCCTACTCACCACTTATGATGCCATACCAAGAAGCCAGGGAAAGGACCTGAACATCAGCTGGGCAAATCCTCCAAAGATCAGCCAGACAGGCAGGGGGGTTCCAAACCTAGATGAGCAGACTGATTTGCAGAAGCCATAATGAGTCAGAATCGTGAGGGTGGTGGTAATTATTAGGACTGTTCACGTATATTCTGTTTCTAAAGTCTGTAAATTTGTGGTAGGATTGCACTTTCCTGCCTCTTTTGAAGTTAGACTTGACTATGAGACTTGTTTTAGTCATTGAAATGCGAAGAGAAGTGACGTGTCATTTTCAGGCAGACCCTTAAAAGCCAGTGAGTGGTTTTGCCCAATCCCTTCTCCTGATGGAGTCATCTCTGAAGCACATGAAGATGCAGATCCATCTGCCTGAGTCCCCGAGGGACCACAGAGAGCAGAGACACACACACACACATTGCTCACTCCCCACTAACCTTGTTGGAGGTAGATTCTGAGTGAGAAATACGTTTTGTTGTGTTAAGGTCCCTGAGATTCAGGGCCTGTTTGTCACTGCAGCATTATCAGCCTATCCTGGCTGATCTGTATTTGTATCAAAGTTGTGACTGACGTTCAGCCAGGATGGGTAACCACTAACACATTCCACCCTCTGGCCTCCCTCCCTCCCCTAGCCAACAGCAGCAGCCGTGCAACTGAACTGAGCTGCCTCCAGATGCAGAGGCGAGTTCGGGAAAATCATTGTGTATTCACCCTCAGCAGCCGTTCCAAAGGCCCAGCCCTAAATTAGGAGACTTTAGCTGAGTTCATCTTTCTGCTCCATAAGTCCGCATGGCTATTATCAGCACATGAGAGCCAGGAGAGAAGATAGGACTTAGACGACATATTTAAATATTGTGTACATAGAAGTGATAAAAGGATATTTTAGGTGAGAACTCTGATCCCTCAAGATTCGCGTAACTGTTCTTTTCTCAAATAGAGCCCACTGCTCTATTTAACGGAAAAAAAGAAAGAAAGCAAGCCTTGGGACGCACTGACCTGTGACCTCTCACTCCAAGCATCACTCCCAGCTTCATTCTGGCTCGCGTTCTCTTGGTTTCAGACTGCCACGATGAATATCTTGGCTCGTCTCTGCTCATTTCCCCATTTGGATCTTTAAGCTGCCCTGGACGTTAGTACGGTCCCAGGAACCCAGGAAGTCTCTGCCTCTGCTATTGTCTGCCACTCAGTTCCCACCGTTAGGCTCAAGTCCTCATGCCCAGCTCAACCCACCATCCCTCCTGTCCCAAGGACACTGTCGGCAATGGGTTGCCATCCAAATCTGAAAATAAAACCTCTAAGAAAGTAGTTGAAAATAGTAGATCTTTTTACTTCTGGTAAAGGCCAAATATTCTATTTCGTGCATCACAAATGGCAATATGTTAGATGGCCTCACTGTCATCTGCTCCAGAAGTGGATCATAGAACGAGAAACTTAAGCACAACTGCTCTAGAGAGAATTAACTAAGAATCCTCTGCCTTAAACAGCCTTGAAACTCACCTCGCACAATCCCAGCACCGTTTACTCCTTCCCTTTTGAGACCAGAGCCATCAAATTGGCTGCTGAGAGACTAAATCCAACATTCATGTTTTATCTGTCACACGCAGTGTCATTAATTTTTTTCAGTTAGATATCAACATAAATATTCAGAGACTTATAGAAAATCCCGGTTGCTGGTGTCTGTTGAAAAATCAAGGTCTCTGGCAAAGCTGGATTCACATGCCCACACGACAGCAATCAGTTAAAACTCAGACACTGTTGACCCTGTTACGTGTGTTTTCCGGCTTGCCACAGTCCGCGCCAGCCCTAATCGCTTACACCAGGTCAGCCCCTCCTATTTATATTTCCTGTTTAGGTCCCATAGGGATGTGGAGACCCCAGTTCAGACAAACTTTTTATGTCTATGTAAGTGTAGTGATGACTAGATGTGGAGAGCAGATCACCTGTTTCAGACTCAGGCAGGACACAGGTTACAATGCATATTTCTGAGCTCCATCAAACCTGCTGAAATAGAAACCCCTAAAAGTAGAGTCCAGTACTCAGCCCCATATGAGTCTTAGACACACAAGGGTATAAAAACTCTACCGGGTCCTCTGCTAATTAACAACTCCTAAAAGTGTGCTTTGCAGAAGACGACGCCTTGCAAACCAGTGACCTGGTTTTGAATTGCCAAGACACTGAATTCTTATTTTATATTCTTTTTCATCTCTATATGATCGTTTCCAAATGATCTACAGCATTTTATGTAAATTAACAACCTCTCAAAATAAGCTCAGTAAAAAGTGGTAGTAAATTTCCCACTTCTAGAAATGGGAAGACTGAAAATAAGACAAGTGGCGTTATTTCCCTATGACTCATGCTGGAAGGTATCCCATACTTAATAAGTGGATTTAGTACTGGGGCTGTCACTCCCGGCTCTGTCCACTCATCCATTCATCAGTGGCTACCTCTTTTTCTATCTTCATTTCAAAGTGAGAAATGCCCAGACTGTAAAAAAAAGTAGTGCGTCCCTTCATTTTTGGTAACAATTATCTTACAAATGAGTTTCCATTATCCAAACCTCACCTAGTACCTCCCTTTTCTAACTGTGTTCTCTTTCACTTAGAAACCAACATAAATGGACCAATCAGCCTGTTTCCTTTCTAATGATGTAGAGCTTTCAGAAACGATGGAGAGCATGTTAACGAGAAAGCTCTGGCTTTCAGAACACTGAATGCTGCTCTGCAGAAGGATTTCACCGTATTTGGAAAATGATAATTTTTCATCTTATAGGCTTGGTTAAACTCCAGAAAGCAAATATATATATATAATTTCAAATTATATATAGTATATAATTTCATATATTTAATTATATAAATTAATTATTTCATTATATATTTATATATAATGCATCCATACCCATTACATATATTTCATTACATAATTTCATATATATAATATGTAATTTTGAAATATATATATAAAATTTCAGTATTTCTATGAGCTGTTAGGAAATGAAACAAATTTGAAAGCAAATGTGACAAAATGATCCTAAATCACATTTTAGATTTGCTCATATTAGAAGTGGCCCCCATAGCCTCCAGCCCCCCATTTGTATCAGTGAAAAATTATGTATGTATAAATATATATCATTGTATGCTGGTAATGTGATATTTTGATCAGAAAATGATGAAGTGCAGGCATGACTAGCCTTCAAGATTCTCCACAGGAAGGCCCGGCCCTCCTCCTAGCTTCATATCCTGCTTGCTTACCCACACATACCCTTCATTTTTGCCACACTGTTCTGCTCATTTAAATTAGCCTATCTTGTGCCTCCTCCTGACAGACAGATCCCTTTCCGTGTTCTTGAGCCACATAATCCAACCCATATACATCAGGACCCAGCTGAATTCAGACCTGTGGTGGAAGGGAAGCCACCCTTCAGGACTGAGACACCCACTCCCCCAGCTGCTGAGACTCCTGGCAGCTGGTGGCTCTCAACTGAGTCCCTCTCACCCAAGGTCACATCACCAGCCCAGAGGAAGCTCACTTTCAGTGGTTGGTGGGAAGTTCAAAGGCCCGGCCTCATCGCCCCAATTCAAGACAACTCTGAAGGTCCACCCGGGCTCCCCAGCTCCAACTGAGAGGCCTTTTGCAACAACATTGCTCACCCCCTCCCTCTGTTCATTCATCCTTTGAAGAGGATTTCCAAGAGGCATTGATTCCCAATACATTTCCTGCATTTAAATCTCCACCTCAGAGTCTGTTTCTTGGCGAATGGTCTAAGTCTACAGCTTTTCCATAACCTTCTCTTACGACCCTCACCCACCCGGGTATCTCATCCTCTGCCCTTCATTGGCAGGTCCAGGCTGGATCACCCATTTTCCTCTTCTCCTTAATTATGTTGTCAGTTATCATTTCATGTGTCCGTGTTTTCTTTCCTTGAAGGCAGATTGTGTCTTAATCTTCTTTGTGGTTTTGGCAGTTCAAATGAATGACCTGTCCTTCAGAGTTTTGGAGTTCAGTTCTCAAAGTTCTGCTGGAATGGGGTAGTTCCAGAGAAAATGGAACAGGGAATGGGGAGCAGAAGGAGAAAAAATAGATTGTAGCAAGATGGATTGAGGGCCAGAAGTCACTGGAGGAACTCGTGTCCTTGAATCTCTTTGATAAGGGGATGTTTTTGAAAGTATCAGAGTTTCCTGCTTTTTGGTTTCTTTTCAGTTCTCAGCCTCAGCAGGGTTTTGCCACTGCAGTATTTGGCACTGGATATGTACATCTGTAGGAGCAAACTTTGGCAGAATTATTAACAAAATGATCTTTTCATTTGAAAGAGTCCCAGCTCCTCTTTGTTCCCAGCTCCTTTAGACTCTCGTGGCTTCCCCATCACCCAGTTACCTGCCTAATGTTGCCCCGCCAGAGTCCCTGCTCTAGCCTTCCACCCAGACCTATCTTCCTTAAGCAGGATCCCCACCCCTTCTCCATCTGTGTTTGTCTTCCTTCCAAATGGGTTCCAATTCCAACGCCAACTCCAACCAAAACCAAGCTGTTGCCTGGGATACTGGGTTGAGGAGGATTATGTGAGGCCACTGCTGTTCCCAGAAGGCATGAGCAACCAGCGATGGGCTGGGCACTGGAGTTAAGACTGGCAGCCCATTTTCTGTGTCTTCACCATCCCTACTTGAACCCTGCTGAAAGGCTAACACCAATTTATGTCACACTATAGCTCCAACGACTGATTATAGGAAAAAGAGCTATGGTTTCCTGGGAAAATTAGTTTCTTAAAAGATAATCTTTAACACAAGAGAATGAATGTCTAATTGTTGGAATTTTAGGTCTTCAGATATTCTGCCACTAAAGTTTTCCTCAGCCCACACCCATCTCCACCATCTCACTGTATAAGCAATCATCTCCTCCATCTAGGCCTAAAGTCATCACTGAACACATTCCGTTAAATCAGACCTAGTGAAATAGTAAATGAGTTAGAAAGAACCATATCTGATAATGGTCTGAAGGCTCAAATAGGTATGTCCTTGGGCCAGTCACTTAAACTCTATAAGAGAGGGACGTGATCACTACAGAGCAAGTTGTTATGAGAATTAAGTGAAAAAAAACAGATGGGTGGGTACTTTGTAGAGTGATTATACATATGTGTCACGTGTTAGTCGTTAATTGAAAGTTTTCAGTTAGTAATCTTAGCAACTCACTCTATCTTCGTACATCATTCCAAAGCAATCAGCAGCTGATTCTCCTGTCCTCAGACGACAGTCGAGATCTGATGGCGACCGAAGGAGCTACACGTATATAATGCCAATGAAAGAAGTTTGAAAACAAAAAAAAGTTTATGGGCGATCCTGACTTTTTAAAGAGGGTGATAAGGAGTTTAAGGAGTGGTAAGAGTGGGAATCTGAGAGCGCCCTTGGCCTGTCCTCTGCACCTCCACCCTAGTTATGTCCTGGGACTTAACAGGAAGATCCATGGTCTGCTTCGAGAACAGAGTCCCATCCTGGCCAGAAGTTCATTTGCCTGAAATGGAACATGATAAGGCTTGATTTACCTATGGTCACATGAGAGGAGCTGCCATGAACAGAGGGCAGATAAGCAGATAAACATGTCTAGGTTCCAAACATGTGTGATTAAAGTGTTCCAGGAGAATTATGGAGATGGGGAGACATCAGCAAAAGAAAGAAATTCCCATGAAAGCTCTTAATTCCTTTGCCTTCTCCTTCCTCTTGATTTTCCCGTAGGGGATGCATGTGGTTGGGGAGGGGAGGTAAGAGAAAAATAATTTGATGGAAACATCATAAATCACAAGTCTCAAGAGAGACGCCACAGTGAGCACAGAGAGTTGATCTTAGAGGGATAGGCGTGAGAGATCAAAATATGCCCATATGAGGTTCATAAAGGTCATTTGGAGAACATAATAGTAACTGAACCTGAGTAATTGAGCAAAAGTTTACAAAGAATAGCTTTAAATAAAACTAATGTCAGGGATTCTCCAGGGGAATCTGCTTGCAAGTTTCTTACATCATTAATATTAATACCCAACTATAAAGTTATCGTTTCTTGGATGTATTCCTAATGTATAAGCAATATTTACTTTTGAAGCTGATGACTTTCCTTGTATTTTATCAAAGCAATACAACTATACTGACTAAATTCAGGGCAGGTGGACTTTTGTAAGTTGTATATGAGACAGTGGCATTTGCAGGATATTTTATTGAACAGAATGGCCCATTGACTGAGGAACTTTATTTCATAATATTTGCATGGAGGTTAGTGAGTTTCTTTGGATTTCTCAGGGTCTTATCTTTTGCAAGGTTTTTTTTCCCCTTGGATGAGCAATTTTTTAAAAAAGAAATAAAGAATAATAGTAAAGTTCTAAAAATCAATTTAACACAAAAAGGAGTTTTTACTTTTCAGCAAAAGTCAAAGAAACTGGAAATCGAGCCTGAAAGGCTCTGGAATGTTCTACAAAAATATTTCCAAGCAGTGACCCAAGGCCAGAGCAGAGGACTTTCACTACCTCAGCTCAAAAACACTTCTTTGAATTCCTAAAGGCAAATAGGCCTATGACGTTCTACCCAATGGTTTCCAGTTTGCAGCCTCTCCCTTCTGAACAGCTGAGCAAAAAAAAGACATGGATTCCCTTGGGCTTATTGAACTGTTATTCCTAAGCTAAAGAATTTGGAAAGTGTGTGGACCCTTACTTTGCCTTTAACGTTTAGAAAGGCTCCAAATAGGAGTCCTTTCCAGAAAGAAACTGTTTCCAATAGGATTTGAAGCCCAAGAGTTGCAGATGATGGTGCAAAACAATCTTTACTCTTCCTTTAAGGGACCCTGGTTCAAATACTATGGATATTTATAGCTACTACTGGGAAAGTTGAGAATGAACAGTGGCAGCTTTTTATAAACCAATATTCACGGCCTTCTGTAGTAGAACCTGCATGTGTATCTGTGCTAACAGAGTCAGAGACTCTAGTCAGAGAAGCGAAGCTTCTTTCTCCATCTTCCTTTCCTGTCTTATTGTTGGTCCTGCTGGAATGAATCAAAACCCCAAGAGGGGTTGGGTAGATGTCACACCCCAGAAATGGGGATTTCCTAATATAATACATTTGGCAAGAACAAAATGGGATGTGTAAAAAATGCATGGAACACAAATAAATCCAGCCCAACAAAGTAAACCAATACTTGCCTGGCTTCCGGGCGCATCACCAGCCCTGGGGAGTCTGAGGTTTCCCATCTGCAAAGTTCCCACACAATGGGGCATGTGTGTGTTTCTGAAGGATGTCAGGCCAACATTATTTTACACCTCTCAAAATAGCTTCTACTTGGCCTCATTCAGACGTACATCACTAAAAGTTGGATTTTCAAATCAAGTTGTCAATAAGATAGCAGGATGCCTTAAATATGAATAATAGGTTTTAATATTTTAGTCACTAGGAATTTTTCCACACTCTCATCAAATGTGCAGTATTTCTACTCCTTTCAACAGAAACTGAGAAAAAGTGACTGGGAACAGTTTAGGGCCCCTGGAGGTCTGTGAGCAGCAAGTCAGTTCCCTCTTCTGGAGGCCATAGAATTAGCTCACGGCTGGAATTATATTTAATTGCCCCACCCTTTCACCTCAGAAATGGCCTTGAGTGCAGTGCTCATTTGGGTGAAAGCTATGCTGTTTTTTTTTTTTTTTTTTTTTTAGGAAGATTAGCCCTGAGCTAACTGCTGCCAATCCTCCTCTTTTTGCTGAGGAAGACTGGCCCTGAGCTAACATCCGTGTCCATCTTCCTCTACTTTATATGTGGGACGCCTACCACAGCATGGCTTGCAAAGCGGTGCCATGTCCACACCCGGGATCCGAACCGGCGAACACTGGGACACAGCAGTGGAACGTGTGCACTTAACCACTGCTCCACTGGGCCAGCCCCATAGGTGAAAGCTATGCTTTATCTTCTAATCAGTTTCATCTCTTTATTGGAATTAGCAACTTTTTGGATTATCTATTAACCATATCAGATGATATGCCCTTTGAAGTCTAAATATTAGCATATTCTCTTTTCAAAAATTAGGAAGTAACATTTCCCTTGTCAGAATTTCCCACTTACATTTTCTGTACTGTGATATCTTGAGATTTGAATATGTAATTAAAATCAGGTCTGAAAGATTTCCTATAGCAGTCCATTGTCAAAGGCTGACAACAAACATCTTCTGGTCTCATGGGTCTAAGATGCATGGTTCAAGAGTAATGAAAAGAGGAATCCACAGAGGGAGCCAGAAAACAAATAGTTGGATCCAAACCTGTAACTCCTTGAAGGCAAAGACTGCATCTTGCGTGCCTTGGTATCCCAGAGGCCTAGCAAAGAGCCTGACATAGGGTCTCAATCAACACTCACTGGATACCTGGGAGAATGAATGAATAAATGCATCAAGAAAGCTATCAAGGTTAGACTTCCTTGAGCAATTTTCTACCAACTAACAATTCTTTAATTTCCCTACTGATACCATTCAAGGTGGAAAGTGTTAAATCAAAATGGCATGGTGGTTTTTAGCATGGGCTCTGGAACAGATACAGAACCCCAGCTCCACCATTAGTTGCCCATGTGATGTTGCGTGAGTATCCTTAGCCTCAGTTTCATCATCTGTAAAATGGCAGTAACAAATACACTGATTTCACAAGGTCGTTAAGAGGATTCAATGAAATAAAGAACCAAAAGTACTTAGCAACAATAAGAACTCAATATCTGTGAGCTATAATTATTAATATCATACCAAAAAAAAAGAATTCAAGTGAGAAGTTGGAGGTTATGAATTTAAATTATTTTTTATAATATTTATCAAAATAATAATTAAAATAAATGAATAATTAATGAAGACATAAACTAGGAAATGGGTAATTCATGTTGCCTCCTTACATGATCACTAATGAATACCTAGCACCGGTTGGAAGCCCCGAGTGGTCTTCCTCTCTGTGAGATGTCTGTGGGCAGGGATGCAGCTTCTCTTTTCAGAGAGCGCTGGCGTAGTGCACACTGTATTGTAGGGACTCAGAAAGTGTTTTTCGAAGTGCGCAAATACTGCTTATTATCTGCATGTATCCCTAAGGAAAGTCGCTACCTATTGGCTTGGATTTGGATAATACCTCTGAAATTGCCCACAAAAGACGAAAGTGAAATTAGCATGATCACTGACAAAACGAATACGGAAAAGCCATGCTTTCTAAGTCCAGCTGCACAAAACAGCTCTTTGCTCAAAGATGTTTCTATTTTTAAATTAGTGGTGTCAAAATAATTTAGCATAGAATTTACCTTCTATGTTAGAGAACCAACTTGATCTTCCTTAGAGACAGAAAAACATTAGGAAGATGTGAGGTTTGACAGTATTAAAAATGCCCAGAAGCTGTGTAAAAACAAAAGTCTGATGTAGAACCCTGACCTGCTAGGTGTTTCAGAAACTGAGATTGGAGACCCATTGAATTGATTAATGTTCTCAGGAATCATTTGCTGTAATTAACAGCAAAAAACTGGCCCAAAATACAGCAGTAAATGGAACTGATAGCTTTTCAGAACAACTCTGTGAAATAATTAAGCAGACATACATATAAGTATACACGTATCATTGTGAAAGAAATGGGAAACAAAACTCAAATGGAAGTGAGGACATGAGGAAGTGAGAGTAGCAGAAATGTAAAGTAAACTGTTCATTTTCTTATTTATTCTGAAAGCCAAGACGTGTATGCACACACACGTGCACACTCACACAAGGAAATAGTATGATAATTTTGACTAGAGAGCAAGAATTTATGCAAACCACAAGTGGAAAATAGAAGAAAGGAATGAATAGGAAAATGACAAACTGCTGAAACCCGGCTCATATACTACATTTGGATTTCAGCTTAAACAAATTGGAGTAAATAAACTGAAGTCACGTAGTTCTGCATGTGCGCGCTCTGTTCAGAATAACGGCAGAACTTCCAGCCAGGAGGCTCTCCATCACACCCCAGTGTAACTCAGGAACTGCGTCGAAGGCTCAAGGAGCTACATGAAATCCACTTGTACACAAGACTGATATTCAAGCTGTGCCTCCTTGAGGTGCCTTAGGAGATTTTGATGTATTTGGGGAAAGAAGAGTAGAGAGAGAAAGGAAAACAAGAAAGGGAGAAGAGCAGAGCCAAAGATAGAAGTGAGGGTTGATCAGCAACAAGAAAACCACCAGATTAAATAATGGGCAGAGGCTCTGAATAGACATCTTTCCAAAGGGGATATCCAGGTGGCCAACAGGCCCATGAAAAGATGTTCAACATCACTAGTTAATAAGGGAAATCAAAACCACAATGAGCTATCACCTCATGTCCATCAGAACGGCCATTATTAAAAAGACAAGAAATGAGTGTTGGAGAGGATGTGGAGAAAAGGGAACCCTAGTGCACTGTTGGTGGGAATGTAAACTGGTGCAGCCACTGTGGAAAACAGTACAGAGATTCTTCAAAAAATTCAAAACAGAACTACCATATGATCCAGTTATTCCATTTCTGGATATTTACCCAAAGAACATGAAAACACTAATTCAAAAAGATGTATGTACCCTTATGTTCATTGCAGCATTATTCACAATAACCAAGACTTGGAAACAACCTAAGTGCCCATCAATAGATGAATGGATAAAGAAGATGTGGTATATATACACAATGGAATACTATTCAGCCATAAAAAAGATGGAATCTGGCCATTTCAAACAACATGGATGGACCCTGAAGGTATTATGCTAGCAAAATAAGTCAGACAGAGAAAGCCAAGTACTATATGATTTCACTCATATGTGGAAGATAAAACAACAACAACAACAAACAAACACATAGACACAGAGAATAGAGGTGGTTACCAGAGGGGTAGGAGGTTGAGGGGAGGGCAACAGGGGCAGATTTGTACTGTGACAGATGGCAACTAGACTTTTGGTGGTCAACACGATGTAGTCTATATATAGAAGTCGAAATATAATGATATACATCTGAAATTTATATAATATTATAAACCAACGTGACCTTAATAAATAAATGAAGAAACCATGTCAAAAACTTTAAAAAAAAAGTGAGGGTTGAATTCATCATGTCCGCTATTTGCACCATGCTAAGCAACTTTACCTACATGGTCTCATTAATCCTCTTAGCACCGCAGTGAATAGGTATTCTTATTGTCGTATCACAGATGAAGAAATGCAAGTCCAGGGAAGTGAAGAAATTGGTTGATATCCCAATATAATACAATAAGAAGCAGAACTAGATAATGATCCAATTTTTCCACCTGCCCACTCTGCTGTTCTGCCATTTACCACTTGTTTGAATTTAGCTGACCCTAAAGCAAAATCCTTGTCAACAGCAGCCCACTCGTACTGGCCATACTTAGCCACTGCCCACCATGCCATCAGATGTCCTTTCTGAGGGTATTCCCAATCTCCTGGAGCACGACAGTCCTTGATCCCAGGTAAGGTTAAAAATATGCTGTCGCCTACCTCCTCTGACTCTAGTGCAATTCCCATAACAATGTTTTTCAACCTAAATGACATAGGTTTTTACAATAAGAAATATCTTCCGAGTAAACTCAAATGTTGGCATTGCCTCTATTATATATCCTCGGGCGGTGAGGAAGTCTACTCGGAAGGGCAAATTTATCACCTGAAGGCTGCATAGTGAGTATAGAGTCCAGCATACCAGAAATGGATATTTTTAAAGATATTTCATTCAAGCTGAGTCTGATAAAGCCTGTTGAAAAACACTTTGCACTTGTATCATTTGAAAAGGAAAGTTCTTTCCTCTCTCAATGATGCACCTTTCTATAAACTGAACTATTCACACTTACTTCTCTTCCAAGAACTGAGTACAGTAAACCCTGAGAGAAGCTCTTCTTCACCACCTTCCTTTTTCCTGGAGTTCTAGTGACCATTCTGATTTCTGTTCTCAATCCATTTCTACTCACATTTCATTTTCCAGTTCTCTTTTGAGATGTTCACATTCAATTTCTATAGTCATTTTGGTTTGTGTCTTGTTGATCTTTGATTTTTGTTTATCTCCATCAAGATGCTTCATTCCCGTTTACTTCTGAAACTCACATTTGAGGCAGAGATGGCCAGTTGCCTTCCCAAGTTCTGTCCTTCTTTCTCAATAACATAACCAAGATTTTATGCCAGGGGTGAAGGTGTTGAGCCAAAAGACTGTATTTCTCAGCCAACCTTGCTGTGCCTATGTGACTAAGATCTGAACAATGGCATGTAAGTGGAAGTTGTCTGGTGACGCATCTAGAAAAGCTCCTTGAAAGAGGAGCAGACAGCTGGCCTGGACCCTTTTTGCTCTTCCTCGCTTCCTCCTGCCTGGGATGTGAGCCAGAGCTCTGGCAGCCATCTTGGACCCTAGGGAGAGATTGGTAGCCACACATGAAAGATGGCAGAGAAGAAAAATATGAGGATGCTAGGTCCAAGATGATGGTAGAGTGCCATGTCAGTCTTAGACTGCTTATTTCTGGACAGAAAAAGAGAATTTGAAAATTCATCTCATTTCAGCCAGTGTTGTTGTTACTAGCATTATTATGCAATTTCTAACAAATGTACTCTCCTGAAGATAGAGTCCTCTTTTGGTCACCTGTGGCAGTTAGCAACTTAACTTTTATCTAATACTTTGTGGTAGGACCAAGTGAAATGTTGTAGGGTATTAAAAGTCTTTGTTAAAGACAATTCTATGCAGTGAATTTAACTTTGAATCAAACTTCTAGAACACAACTGTAGTAAAAAATTTGGTATACATATTGAAATAAATATTTCAATACGCAACTTAAACACAGTACTTATTGAAATGCCCATTGTCTCAAGGACTGAAGAAGATCTATAAACTGAAAGATAGCTATTCGATATTAGGTTAATGGCTATGGATTTAAGGACATTATGAGGCAAGAAATAGCTTAAGAAATACAGAAGTATTGGTTTACCTAACAAAAATGTTCAATGGTAGATCTGGCTTCTACCATGGCTGGATCTTCAGGATTCTATCTCTCTTCAGCTTTCAGCTCTGACTTTCTTTTTCTTTTCTTTCTTTTTTTTTTTTTTTGGAGGAAGATTAGCCCTGAGCTAACATCCACTGCCAATCCTCCTATTTTCCTGAGGAAGCTTGGCCCTGAGCTAACATCCGTGCCCATCTTCCTCTACTTTATATGTGGGATGGCCACCACAGCATGGCTTGATAAGCAGTGTGCAGGTCCTTACCCAGGGTCCAAACCAGCAAACCCCGGGTAGCCGAAGCGGAGTGTGAGAACTTAACTGCTACACCCCTGGGCTGATGCCAATCTAACTTTCTTTTTATTGGCCTTATTCTGAGGCAATCTTTTCCTATATGGCTGCAAAGTCAAACACTAACAGATCCAAGACTATGGTTTACCTTCTTAAAACACCAGTGGAAGGAAAGCATTTTTCCAAGATCTATTAGATTACCATTCAGTAAATATTCATTGTCTCCCCTTGGACTTTCATGAAAGCTTTTGATGTTGGTATTGGCCATGTGATTTGCTTTGACCAACGGACTATCAGTAGATGTAACTGACCTGAGTTAAAGCTGTAATAAGCTTGCACAGTGGGACCTGGCCTCTTGCATTTTGTTTTTCATTGTTAGTGGACTCTGCTTTGAGTCAAGTAGCCATTGGACCGAGGAGGATGAAGGACACATGGAACAGAGCTGGACTGAACCTGGAGCTCGGAGCCGAGTCCAGCCAAACCCAGACTCAACCAGTCAAATACCAGCCAATCTTCACATGTGTGAAAGAGAAATGAATACTTCTTATTGCACGCAACTAAGATTTGGGGTAGTTTTTCACACAGCGTTTATGAGGCATCAGCTAACAGATGCATGTGGCAGCCCAACAAAATTCTCAGGCTGTAATCTCATTAGTTCAGATCAGTGATTTTCAAAGTGTGGTCATCAGCATTTCCTAGGGGCAGCATCAGCACTACCCCCGAACTCATTAAAAATGCTTAGGTCCCACCGTAGACCTACAGAACAGTAAACTCTGAGGGAAGGGACCGGCAATATTTGTTTTAACAAACCCTCCAAGTGATTCGGATTCACCATAAAGCCCACTGACCTAGATCATATGTCCATCCTTAACCCAATCACAGTGCACAAATAATCAGGCCTGGAGCTGTGGGGTGGGTCAGCAGTACCAGAATTATCTAAACCAGTGGGCAGGGCCTGAGAATGTGCATTTGTAAAAAACGACGTTCCCAGATAATGCTGATGGTGCTGGTCTGGGGAGCACACTTTGAGAATCATTGTTCTAGGCTAAGTGGGATTAGTGTGGCTAATTGTCACATCATCATTCTATTAGGAAAAGAAGGAAATGAGGAAAGATATTGGGCAGGGAGCAAATGTCAATCACAGCTGTAATCTTACTAAAAGAAGAAAATTCCTATGGAAGAGATCAGACAACCACTAATGTTCTCCAACAAATCTGCAGTAACAGGGAAATCTGGAGCCAACAGAGAAATCTCATTTGTCTTTGCGTTCATGAAATTGATTGAGACATGAACTGATTTTTTTTGTCTCTTCAATTTTGCTGAAGTTCAATACATATCTGAGGAATCAAATAAAAGACAGCAGTTTTTGCTACAGAAAGCCATGTATCATTTCAAATGTGATATGAGTTGTCACACAAATCTTTCTTAGTACTATTCACTAAAGATAAATATAGTGCTTAAGGAGACAGTGTCTATACATCAAACAATTGAATCATTTTGATCCAAGCTAGTGAAAGCAAGACAGCAGCCTATGTTTTGAGTGATTCAAGACACGAAATAGACTATTGACGCTATTTTTAATCTGTCCTCAAAATCTGGAAATCAAAAAATTTTAGAACTCAACGAACTTTAGACATCATCCAGAGCACACATTGCAAACCACCGGACAAGGGGCCACTTTCCACCAAGAAATGTGTTTTATTTGTCCTACACAGCAGTGTTTTTCTTTTAATTAAAATTATTGCCGTATTTTAACTTTTTCAATTTTTCTTGTTAAGTTTGGAGATCTAGCCACACACAGTGTGAACAAAAGTCTATGTCCCCTCATGGCACCGTAAGTGGGAGCTGAGTGTTGGCTTCCCCATTTTGAAGGAGCAGGTGCATCTATTCTCCAGTTTGACATAGACACTCCACTCTTTCACAATGAGCCCTCTTCACTCATTTACAGGGTCCGCCTGGTCCAGCAGGTGTTTGGGCTTGCCACCTCCCATTCAGACCAACTCCTTTGTTTTACCAGTGAGAATACTGAGGTTCACAGTGATCATCAACTTTGATTCACGCTATTTCTTTAGGGCCAGGCCAAGAGTGCATTGTCAGTTTTCACAATTTTAGAAAGTAGTTTTGTCACTGACTAATTGCCCTGAGGATCTCGGAGAGGGGTTTGGAAGTATTTAACTGTTTTTCCAAGTTGTTCTTTCTCCCCTCGTTATGTTAAGGAGATGCAATCACCAACCACCCTGAGCCAGACCAAGCCTCACCTGAGAGCTACACCTATGCCCTTTGCCTTATTTTTAATGCTAAGATCTCTCCAGGAGGAGCTTCGGCCTGATTACCATCACCTGCACTGTATGTGGAGGCATGTTTTCCAACTGAGCCTGCGCAAGTGAATACCCACCTCTCCCTTTTGAATATTCATTCCCCACCCGACATAAATGTTCCTACTTCCCTTCATTTGGGAACATAACGACTTCGGAAATGATTCCACGTGACCTCCTATTTGCTGCATATATACTTTACTTTGTAAGACAACCACTTCTGGTCAAGAGTCTTATTTAACTTGCCAGGAGGCGAACCCACTTTGGTTTCGGTAACAGATTCTCTTAGAGTCATTTATTCACCATAGAAAAAGGGATTGCAAAAGTTCACCATTTGAATTTTGCTCAGTTAACATCCAGGTAGGTGGCTAATTTCAGTATAGGCTAATTTCAGAAACCTAAAGAACAACAAATCCATGAGCAATGTAGGAAATAATAGACAAGTTTAATGTGAAATGAATCTTATTTGGATGTTGTACCTCAATATTTTCAACTCCTTTGATCGGAAAGTGATTTTTTCCCATTAAAAAGTAATTTTTATACCACATGGCCATTAGGATAACTACTATTAAAAAAATAAGAGATATTAGCAAGGTATGGAGAAATTCGAATCCTTGTGCACTAATGGTGGGAATGTAAAATGGTGTAACTGCCAGAGAGGACATTATGTTTCCCTTTTCCTCCAAAATTAAAAAAAGAATTATCATAAAATCCAGCAATTCCCCTTCCAAGAATATATCCAAAGTAGTTTAAAGCAGGGTTGTAGAGAAATATTCGCCCACCCATGGTCATGGCAGCACTATTCACAATACCCAAGATGTGGAAGCAAACTGTCTATTGACAGATGAATAGATTTTTTTAAATGCAATATATACATACAGTGGAATATTATTCAGCCTTTAAAAAGAAGGAAATCCTGACACATGCTACAACGTGCATGAAGCTTCAGGATAATATGCTAAGTGAAATAGGCCAGTCACAAAAAGACAAATACTGTATGATTCCACTTATATGAGGTATCTAGAGTAGTCAAAATCATAGAAACAGAAAAGAGAAGGGTGGTTGCCAGGGATTCAGGGAGGGGAAAATAGGGAGCTGTTGTCTAGTTGGTACAGAAAAAGTTCTGGAGCTCGGTTGCACAACAATGTGAATATAAATAACACCACTGAATTACGCACTTGAAAAATGGTTAAGATGGTAAATTTCATGTTGTGTGTTTTTTACCACAATAAAAAACACTTTTCGAAAAAGGAATTTCTTGGTCAAATCTGCTAGATTTTTTGGGATCTGAGGTAAATATTTCAAAGGTCAGAATGGTGGGCTCCAAAGATGAACTAAAAATACAATGTATCTCTTGTCCTGTAGAGGCGGACTGACGGAAGGCTCTGGATACTTCTTGAGGAGAAGACCTTCCATTCACATAGAGCAGAATACATAGGTTATGATATTTAACCCATCCTTTCTTGGAATTAATAATCTACTTTGGAATTTTAATACTCTTTTTGGTACAGATTACTCCTCTTCACTAATCCTGGAGAGTATCACTCCTAGAATCAACAGCAATGACCATATTAGCAACTCATGTTGTAATGGTTCTGTCTCCTCTGGGTCTTCAATCATTGAAAAAGGCAAGATCGATGAAGTGTCCCAAAGGACAGGCCTAACGCAAACCACTCTCTGATAATTTTATAACTGTTGATCTATTTTTGTCAGTTGAAAAAGGGTATCTGTAAGCTGCTGGTATGATTATCATTTTGTCGCACCAGCTTTCCGCACTGTCTTAGTGTCTCTAAAGACTGCCAAGGAAAGAACCACTCTGCCAAGTGCTCCAACTGCAACTCAAAAGACTGAGTGTGGTTCACTGGAGAAATTTCATTTGGCTCCCCTCTTATAGCCTCTCTTCTCTATGGATACTATTGAGCTGTAAATAGTAAATGTTCAGCTCTATGAAATGGAAACTGGAATCTATCCAGGAAACAGATTAGTCTATGCTCTAGGGCTAGACCATCCTGAAAATACAAACTACAGACTCGTCTGAAAATTACGGAGTCACAGTTGTTATCTGTGTCTTGAAGCTGAGCCACTCCAACAAACATTATCATAACGTAACGGTAATCTTAGAAATGTTGTGAGCGTTGGAGAGAGGGCACTGCGGGAGAGGAAGAAAAAACAGTGAGAGCAGTCTCTGCTTTCAAGAAGTTTATATCTTAGTCAAGGAGATAAATGCTATTTACATGATTCCAGAAAACACATGACAGTGTATAATCAAGTGTCAAAAATTTGTGGTGTCTGCTGCATTCATTAAACAAATTCAGAGAAGGGAAAGACCAAGGTCATATAGAGTGTTGAGAAGAGATTCATGAATTTGATATGGTTCCAAGTGGACCTTGAAAGAAGGGTGGAATTTGATATGCAAAACTAGTTAGAGAGCAGACCACCCACATACTCTCACTTCAATGCTACAATAAACATTTCCTATATTTGCTTTACCACACATCTATCCAACTATTCATTCCTATAACCGTCCATCGATCCATCTCATTTTAAATATATATTTTAAGGTAAATTGCTAACATCAGTATATCTCACCCCTAAAACCTTCAGCATGAATATCATTAACTAGAGTTTAATAGTTGTTCATAGTTTGGGGGGATAAATTTTACATGAAGTGAAATGCGTAAATCTTAAGTGTAGTCTTTGCTGTGTTTTGACAAATGCTTGCTCCAGAGTAATAGAACCCCTCTTTCAAGATATTTAACATTACCATCACTCCAGAAATTTCCCTCATGCCCCTTCCTTGTCAACACCCACCCTCTAACTCCCTTGAAGCAACCACTGTTCCCGTTTTTATCCACAAACTAGTTTGGCCTGTTTTGGAAGATCATAGAGATGGATTAGACGCTATCTTTTGGATAAGGCTTCTTTTCAGCATAAGTTTTTGAGATTCATCCAAGTTCTTACATGAATCAGTAGTTCATTCCTTTTTAATGGTGGGTAGTATTTCACTGTATAAATATACCATAATTGGTTTATCCATTCTTCTGTGCATAATCACCTGGGCTATTTAAATTTTGGGGTTATTATGAATAAAGCTGCTATAAACATTTGTGTACAAATCTTTTCATTTCCTTTATGTAAGTGCCTAGGAGTGGAATTTCTGGGTCACATAGAAAATGTACATTTGGTTTCTCTGTTTTTGTTTGTTTTTTGTTGTTGTTGTTGTTTTTGGTTTTTTTGGTTTTTTTTTTGGAGGAAGATTAGCCCTCAGCTAACTACTGCCAGTCCTCCTCTTTTTGCTGAGGAAGCCTGGCTCTGAGTTAACATCCGTGCCCATCTTCCTCTAGTTTATACGTGGGACACCTACCACAGCATGGCTGCCAAGCAGTGCCATGTCCGCACCCGGGATCCGGGCCAGCGAACCCCGGGCCGCCGAGAAGCGGAACGTGCGAACTTAACCGCTGCGCCACCGGGCCGGCCCCTGTTTTTGTTTTGTTTTGTTTTTGAGGAAGATTAGCCCTGAGCTAGCTACTGCCAGTCCTCCTCTTTTTCGCTGAGGAAGCCTGGGCCTGAGCTAACATTCTGCCCATCTTCCTCTACTTTATACGTGGGACACCTACCACAGCATGGCGTGACAAGCAGTGCCATGTCAGCACCCGGGATCCTGTAACCGAAAGTTCAATCTCTGAACCCGATGCCAATCCAAATAACGAGAACAGAGTCTTGAGTGGAAGAGGAAAGGTTTTTACTATGCCAGGCACAGGGAGCAAAGCAAGGGCTCATGCCTCAAAAATTGCTAGCTCCCCGACAAGGAATGGGTAGGGATTTTTATTTGGGGTTTTGGGTAGGGGAGGGGGGAACATGTAGCTTGTGCAGCTTGGCGCTTTCCCACCAGCCTGCGTTTGGCAGCAAGGCAGGGGGGAGGGTGAGACAGGAGGATGGCAGGTGGGCGTCCTTCGCCGTTGTCTCCTCTTCTTGTTTGAGGCGGGTTCGAGCGCGGGGAGTCGAGGAGTTGAGGTCTGGGAAGCCTCCGCTCCTTGATACTCTTGAGACAGCGGCTTTCCTGGCAAACTCAAGGCCACATGATTAGCTAAACTTTAGTGTGCCTCCAACTCCAGGCCACCTGGGCTTTTGACAATTTGTAACTCCCATTTAGTTGTAAAGCTCAAGGAGTCCAAGTTTAGAGAAACAGGTATTTACATATGAGTGGAGCTAGAGAAGCAGGAAAGGGGGTGGTGGGTTTTAGTTTTAACGCCATATACGTTGGGTTCAATGTGGGGGAACCGATATCAGGGCTGATGTTAAGAGCCTGTAACAATCCGAACCAGTGAACCCTGGGCCGAGGAGAAGCCGAACGTGCGAACTTAACCACTGCGCCATCGGGCTGGCCCCGACATTTAGTTTTATAAAAACTACCTGACCTTTATCCAAATCGATTTCCATTTTCTACTCCAACCAAAAATATATGAGATTTCTGTCTGTTTTGCACCTTCACCAACAGTTGAGGTTATCAGTCTTTTTAAGTTTAGTCTTTTGGTGGATGTGCCTTCTGCTTTTCTTTTTAACAATGTCATTAGATCCTGGGGCCAAAAATAAGAAAGTAAAACTAATCTTATAGCTTACACCAGAACCTCATTTACAATAGAGAGCAGACTAAGAAGAAAACTGGATGACGGGTTGTAGCAATCCTTAGTGGTATATTTTTAAATTAAAGTTTGCTTTACAAAACTCCATAGACACCCATTAAAATTATATTTTTTTCTGAGAGAATGTTGGGGGAGGGATGTCATACAAAATTTCAGTCCCATAATTTATATCTCTGCTTCAATACAAAAGCTTCCAGAGAAACTTTTGCAAAGGATTGTTACAAAAATTTGCATCTCATTGGGAAGTATTGGTAAAAAACAAGAATGAGATTCAGTCATTAGGAATTATTATTTTTTATATTTGTCCATATTTCATGCAGTCATTTTCAAAGTTTAAAACATTCAGCAAAATAAAGAAACATACAACTTAACTAATTTTTCATTCTGTCTTTCTATGAAAACGAAGAAATTGAGAATGTGTGATGATCATCATTACGTTCTGGATAAATAGTCATTTTTTTCATCCTAGGTAAATGCAGGTAAGAATTTCTCTAATAACACTGAGATAAACTAGAAGAAATGGATCCATTCGCCATGTTTACTGGTGATTTTTCTAAGAAAATTTTTTTAACATAGGTATTTTTCTGAAATTATAGTATGGTGTCTCTAATTTTATAGAGATCCAGATTCCAGGGGAGAGCTCGGTTACCCCATCCTAGCAGTTTGGGGCCCCTCAAGTTTGCTTTATGAGGAGAAAAGACTGAGGCAGTTACTAAAAATACAGATTCCCAGGGGTTTTCCCCGGAGATTCTGATTCAGTGGGGATGAGATGAGGCCCCAGAATGAGTGTGTTTTGTTTTTAAACCAGTACCTCAGATTTATTCTTATCCTTGAGAATATTTTGTACAGCAAAGAGCCCCGCAAGGATTGGAGGTAGCATGTCTGGACTCCACTAGTTCATTGGGCCTCCCTTCTGCTCTTCCACCCCAGGAATGAGCAGGCCATTGTGCTCTGTGGATTTTGTTCCCTTGTTTGGAAAAGAGAAAAGAAGCGTTAGTACCTGGAAAGGTGGTCAAATCTTGCTGCCCCCGCCAAAACCCTCCACTAACTACCTGTACACTTAGAGTAGAACTGGAAGTCTTGCCATGGGCTGCAGGCCCAAAGCAATGGGGCCCCTGACTCCCTCAGCATCCTCCCCGTCTACCATTTCCCCCGTTCACTTTTCTGTAGCCACACCAGCCCTCGGGTCCTCACGCTTGGCAAACTCGTTGCTAACTCAAGGCTTCACACTCAGTGTTCCATTTGCCTGGAAAGATCTTCCCCCAGACAACTGCTGGTTTTCTCCCTGACTTTATTCAGGTCCTTGTTCACGTGTTTCCTCCTCAAAGGGGACTTCTCTGAACTCCACGGCTAAGATCGGGTTCAAAGTAGCACTGCTCTCCTTCCTTCTCATCATTCCCCACTTCGTGTTCTGCTTTTTTCCCTAGTACTCGCTACCTGGCATTACACAAGAAATTAGCTATTTATTGCTATGCTGTTTATTTATATGTTAATTCGTTTACTAGATTTTATGCTCCACAAGGGTCAATATGTTAGTCCGAGCGGGCTGCTATAACAAAAATACCATAAACTGGGTGAGTTATAAACAACAAACGTTTATTTCTCACGTTACTGGAGGCCGGGAAGTCCAAGATCACGGCACCAGCAGATCTGGTGTCTGGTGAGAGCCAGCTTCCTTAGAGACAGGGCCATCTCACTGTGCCCTCGCGTGGTGGAAGACACGAGCTGGCTCTCTTTTGTAAGGGCACTGATCCCAATCATGAGGGCTCTGCCAAAGGCCCCACCCCCTAATACCATCACCTTGGGGGTTAAGACTTCAACATACGAATTTTGGGGGTCATAAAAATTCAGACCCTGGTAGCCAGGGATGTTTATTTTGTTTAATCTACCTTGAGAACCTCAAAAAATATCTGGCCCATGATAGGCCCTTAATGCATTTTTATAAATTAATTCCAACACTCAGGATCTTCATAAGATCAATGTATATGCAAATAAAATGACTTTGTAAACCAAAAACACCTATTCAGTTATTTTATTACTATTAAGCTACTGTTAAAAAAATAACTTTATCTACAGCAATAAAATTTTTTCACAGAATGTGTTTAATTCAGATTTGCTCTTCAGAATTTATTACACTTATTAAATCGATGAAATACAGTACAGCTATTGCATGCAATAAACTCCTTATAGATAAAAGTCACTAGTTTAGATTATCATTTAATAAATGCTGGGAAAACCTGCAAATAATTAAAACTTCCATTTGATTGTTTTCATAATTTCAATATTAGATAAAAGCAATCCATCTTCCAATCTAAGGAATTTGGAACTTTACGATTCTCTAATAAGTGGTTCTTGCTTTTATGCATTTCAATAATTCTGTTTATTAATGACATTAATCTGAATGTCAAGTTCTTCCCAACTTCTTTACTGGCAATTTAAAATAAACAATACTAAGTAGAAAAAGAAAGCTGAGTTCAATTCTGTTTATTTTTATTCAATAGCTTCAGCCTGTTCAATATCTATATTTCCATGATGCTCGCGATGAGTCATACGGCCACAGTGCTCACCAGGAAGAAAAACCTCAAACTGAACCTCATTAGCCATATATGCAGAATTCTAATATATAAGACCAGAAATTAATAAAGACCTTCCCCCTTTCTCTGAATATTTATAATTATCATTACTGCAATATTTCTTGTTCCATAAACACACACAATAGGATGCTATCAATGGTGAAAACTTCAGGACCGATAAGAGTAATAATGATGTCTATCATTTGAAAACTTACTCTGTTCCCTGCACTGTTCTGAGCACCCATTCACACCTCGCAGCCATCCTCTGGGAGGAATTATTATTGTGCCCATTTTACGGCAGAAGAAATTCTTGGCCAGAATTTTTGGCCAAGAAAGGCAAACGTCATGCACTTTGTATCAAAGATAGAAACTTCAGCACTCGACTCTGAGCAGACATGTTTGTCCACAACTTATTCCGCCCCGGGATGGTTTGAATGACCTGGTTTCCCAGAGGAGCAAAGGTGAATAGCACGTGCTCAAGGCAAGACATTGCAAGGCCGGATGTGGTAGAGAAAGAGTTATTTGAAATCTAATTTTAATATTCAGGAAAAAGGGCAGATCATGAAGTTAGAGGTAACCTAGAAGCCAAGAACTACACACTTGTAAATTAATTTTAAGGAAATGTTTTCACACAGTTGATGCTCCCCTGTCTGAATGGCAAGGTTTTCCCTTTACCTAAGTTTCATGGCTTTCATATACATTTTTTAAATTATTTTATTGCGGTCATATTGGTTATAATATTGTGTAATTTCAGGTGTACAATATTACATGTCAGTTTCTGTGTAAACTGCATCTTGCTCACCACCAATAGTCTAAGTTCTTTCTTTTTTTTTTTTCATGAGGAAGATTGGCCCTGAGCTAACATCTGTTGCCAATCTTCCTCTTTTTACTTGAGGAAGATTGTCCCTGAGCTAACATCTATGCCAGTCTTCCTCTATTTTGTATGTGGGATGCTGCCAGAGCATGGCTTGATGAGCAGTGTGTAGGTCCACACCTGGGATCCGCACCCATGAACTCTGGACCACCGAAGCAGAGTGCAGAAACTTAACCACTATGCCACCAGGCTGGCCCCACCATAGTTTAGTTTTTATCTGTCACCATACATATATGCCCCTTTACCCCTTTTGCCCATCCCTCACCCCCTTCTCTTCTGGTAACCACTAATCTATTCTTCTTGTCCATGTGTTTGTTTATCTTCCACATATGAATGAAATCATATAGTGTTTATCTTTCTCTGTTGGCTTATTTTGCTTAGCATAATACCTCCAAGGTCTATCCATGTTGTTGCAAATGGGACAATTTTGTCTTTTTTATGGCTGAGTAGTATTCCATTGTATATATATACCACATCTTCTTTATCCATTCATCAGTTGATGGGCACTTGGGTTGCTTCCACATCTTGGCTATTTACATACATTTTTTATTGAGGTAAAATGCGCATGCCACAAAATTCACCATACATGCTACAGTATGAATGAATCTTGAAAACGCTATGCTAAGTGACACAAAAGACAGCATGTCTTGATTCCATTTCTATGAGCTGTCCAGAATATGAAAATCCAGAGACAAAAAATAGATTAATGATTTCCAAGGGCAGGGAGGGAGGCAGGCATGGGGAGTGTGTAAAGGGTTTCTCTTTGGAGTGATGAAAATGTTCTGGAATTATATAGTGATGGCATTTGCACAATCTTGTGAGTGACAAGGTTTTGAATAAATCTGAGATACGACCAAAAAGCTCATCAGCTGTTCTTTGTTGGGGGAGAACACTACCCGTAATTTCTTAATCTTTTACAGAAAATCTATAAGTATACAATAATCACGCAAACTTAAGAACAGATAAGAAACGTGAAAGTGCCTTTCCAATAATGAAGTGTAGCAGAGCTAATCTCAAAGATTAGAAAATACACATTTACAAAAATGCTCATAATTTGTGCACCCCTATGTTCATTGCAGCATTATTCACAATAGCCAAGATGTGGAAGTAACCCAAGTGCCCTTCAACTGATGATTGGATAAAGAAGATGTGATATATACATACAATGGAATACTACTCAGCCATAAAAAAGACAAAATTGTCCCATTTGCAACAACATGAATGGACCTTGAGGGTATGATGTTAAACAAAATAAGCCAGATAGAGAAAGACAAACACCACACGATTTTACTCATATGTGGAAAATAAACACACACACGGATAAAGAGAACAGATTAGTGGTTACCAGAGGGGAAGGGGTTTAGGGGAGAGCACAGGGGGTGAAGGGGCGCATATATATTGTGATGGATAAAAATTAGACTCCTGGTGGCGAGTACGATGCAGTCTATACAGAAACTGATAAATAATAATGTACACCTGAAATTACGCAATGTTATAAACCATTATGACCTCGATAAAACAACTGGAAAAAAATGCTCATATCTGTGAATGATTTGCATTTACAATTATAGCTAAACGTGTCTCAGTACTTAATTGCTCTCTGCATTTATCACAAAAAAACTCTGAAGAAATAAATAATAGCCCAGCAAGATTCCCTACTTCTGTGTCACTGCATCATCACGCACTCTCAGCAAACTGCTGTCTTCTAGATTAATCATTTTACCTGGGTTACATAAAAGCAGCAAGACCAAAAACCCAGGATAATACTTTCCTGCCAAGAAAATTTAAAAAGGAAGAATAGACAACCCAAAATGTCAACTACAAAAAAATAATTTGATTATTTAGTTCAAAATAAATAGAAAGTAAAAGGTAATGACAACATAAACGTAGAAACCTTAATGAAAAAACAAAAACCTTTGTTGGTATTCTTTAGTTCTTCTGACACTTTTTTAAGGTCACCTTCTGATACATTACTATTCCCTATACAGCCTACCAAAAATCAGAGCTGAGGGCCAGGTCTCCAAAGAAGGGTAACATGTTTTCCTCCTTCAATCACAAAAGCCTGGAGCTGGAGAAGACCTCCATGCTATTTCAGCAGATGAATAGCTGTCTACTAAAACAGATGGTATTTGCTTAATTTATAAACATCTCCAGAGACCAAGAACTGAAATGAACAAAAACAAGAATAAACTTAAATATTTTACAGAAAATATTTTTTAGCAAAATCACAAATGCAACCAAAGACTATATAATTTGATTGTTTATTCTTCAACCCATATGTTTCTACACTCATTAAACCAAACCCAATGTAAACCCATTGAACCAAATCAATATAAATCTCACATAAAAAGTAGACCAGAAGGGAATCAAAATCTAATCACATCTTCACTGAGCTGTAATCCTGGCAAGCCCAGAACTCAGCTCCTCCACATCCTTGTATGTAACATCGCATGGTCAAATGACTCTTCTGCCCTGTGAACCCATTTCCTTGGGCTGGCATGTGAACTGTTGCTGTGAATAGGTCTGCCTCAGTCCACCATCTTGCCTGTGGACTTGGGGAATGGAAGGAGTCTTGGGAAACCTATTCCAAGACCTCCCTACCCAGCCAGACTGCATAAAACCACATGACTTCACAGAGGTCCCATCCACAGTCAAAGTCCCACCACTTGCATTATTCACGCCTACAGGAGAACCAGACACAAGGCCTATTTGGAAGAACACTAGCCATTTTTTTAAGAACTAAATAAGCAGGCGTTTTTATTTCTTCTATTGGCAGAGTACCTTCTATTTATTTTTTAAATATATTCAGAGAAAATTACTATTCATTCCTTCCTTTACCAAAACGCCCGAATGGTATAAGGAACAAAGAATGCTCTTTGTTCTAATACAATGGCACTAGTCAAAACAGCACAGTTTATTTTGAACAGTCTCTAGCATAAACTAATAAGAGAACAAAAAGTGATAGTTCATTTATTCTCCTCTCCCAATACCACACAAATCACAGATTTCAGTGAGAAATTTCATCCACAGATAAACATAAGGGTGTCTTGCCACTTAAAATAATAGACACAGTCAATGATATTTCTTGAAAATAAAATTGTTTTTTCTACCAAGAGCAATGCAGTCGCCCAGAAAGCAAGACCTTCCCAGACAGTTCATAACAAGCTCATTGCTGTCAAGCTTGGGATTGAGAACTATTTTACTAAATATCATGGGTAGGAGAAATTCCTAATATGATATTACTTATTAATGCATTACAAAAATGTGTTCTCATAAATCATCCTGTCTCCTCACATTTATTACCAGCTGCTTATTAGCTGCTCTAATCCATTCTCCACCAAAAGCCCAAAAGAGCTTTTTAAAACTGGAAGACTTAAAATAAAAACCAAACTCCTTCAGGGGCCGGCCCCATGGCCAAGTGGTTAAGTTTGCGCACTCCGCTGCGGGCTGCCCAGTGTTTCATCGGTTGGAATCCTGGGCGCGGACATGGCACTGCTCATCAAACCATGCTGAGGCAGCATCCCACATGCCACAACTAGAAGGATCCACAACGAAGAATATACAACTATGTACTGGGGGGCTTTGGGGAGAAGGAAAAAATTAAAAAATAAATAAAATCTTTAAAAAAAAAAAACCAAACTCCTTCATATGGTCTGCAAGGCCTTTTATAATCTGGCTGAGGTTTTGCAGGGTTCTCACATTCTGATTCTTTACGTATTTATTTGGTTGTGTCCCTTAATAAGGCATGAATCCTGTCTGTCTCCACTGCCAGTATAACACATTAGATCATTAGATAGATAGATGCTTAAGAAGTATTTGCTGAACATCTAAATGACTGACCAAATGAATAAATGAATGAATTGCTTCAGCCTCTGAAAAAGAATCATACAAATGCACCCACAGAGTGTTTCCACTTGTGGTAAAGAAACCTTTCCGAGCTATTGCACCACTGAGTTAAGAACTTCAAATATGTTGTTCAATTTATGCTAAGCTACCAGGTACAGTAGCTTATCCATGGTTTCCCTTTCTGAAGTTTCAGTCAGACTATGAACCACAGTCTGAAAATATTAAATAGAAAATTCCAGAAATAAACAATTCATAAGTTTTCAATTGCATGCCTTTCTGAGTAGAGTGATGAAATCTCTTGCTGTCCTGCCGTGGACATGAATCATCCCTTTGTCCAGCATATTCCACTGTATCCACCACCCGCCTGTTAGTTGCTTAGTAGTTGTCTGGGTTATCAGATCGACTGTCACAGTATCTCAATGCTTGTGTTCAAGTCCCCCGTATTTTACTTACTAATGGCCCCAGAGCGCAAAAGGAGTGATGCTGGCAATTTGGATACGCCAAAGAGAACCTGTAAAGTGCTTCCTTTAAGTGAAAAGGTGAAAGTTCTCGACTTAATGAGGAAAGAAAAAGAATCATATGCTGAGGTTGCTAAAATCTATGGTAAGAACGAATCTTCTGTCTGTCAAATTGTGAAGGAAAACAGAAATTTGTGCTAGTTTTGCTCCACGTCAAATATGTATGTATAGGAAAAAACATAGTACATATAGGGTTCAGTACTATCCTTGGTTTCAGGCATCCGCTGGGGGTCTTGGATCGTGTCTCCCCACCGATCAGGGGGGACTACTGTATCCTGTCAGCCTGGATGTAAAAGCACTGAAGGACCATGGGTAAACGACGTCACACCATTGGAAAGACAGAACAGATTCAGCAGCAGTGGAAGCATAGGTAATATTTACTGGCACGGGTGATGTACCTTGGCTGAATCCCTTTGTCAGGCGAGCCAATGAGAAAAAGAGAGAGAGAGAGATTGCCTCTTCCTGGGTGGAACCACTGACTGACGATATCCATAGATTTCTGATTGGGCTGGTTAATGTCCCAGAAACCAGAGAAAAGTAGCTGAGGCTTATCAGCCTGTTTTGCCAAAATATGGTTCTAGCACTGTCACCGTTCAGCAGGTAGATGCTCACTTAATCCTGTTTTCAATATGGCATTCACTTTCAAGTTGGTGTGCCCAGCGCAGAGTCCTTTGGGTCCACCTTCTCCAGAGAATAGATCTCCAATTTTATGTTAATACTTGAGTTGTCAACTGGATACACGAGGTAAAGAGGGCATCTAGGAATCTAACTGCCTCAACCAGTTCTCCTTGTTTTGAAGCTTGTCATATCTGCACATTTATAGGTACCTGGTACCTCCAGATTCTCAGAGTTTGCAGGATGAATCAGCTATTTCAAGGATTCTACCCAGCCTTCCATGCCCACTTTCTCCTGTTGGCCAGGTCAGTTACTTTTCTATCTGATTTCTAGCTTCAAAATTTTTGTTGCCATTGTCTCTTCTTCTTCTTTCTTTGTTAAGCCCTTTTTTCTTTTCTCCTTAGAGGAGTTGTGAGACGAGTGGAAATAAGAGATATGTGTTCAGTCTGCTATGTTGAAATGGAAGCTCTGGCATATCACAATTTTTTCTTCCACGGTTAGATTAACTGTTCCATTTTGTTTTAAGTGTTTCCGTTGCCCCCAACATTTAGCTAGGTTGTAGTCCTCCACACACCAACCCCAATCCAAGCATCTTTGTGAAATTAATCATCCAGAATTAGGGTAATGCCGATATGTTTAGGTGTATTCTTTTAAGGTTATTTTATATTTTCTACTTACCAGCAAGTGTTTTGTCATCGGTGCTGTAAATTCTTCTCTCTAGTAGTTTAGAAGATATGCATCCTATTTCTCTCTCTCCAGTACTACCTTTACATTCTTAACAGACCTATCTAAATCTATTTTCTTCTATATTTATATGAAATGAATCAATATCTGTATTTTTCCCTAAACAGGAAAAGAAGCTTACACTTTATCACTTTACCATTCCTACAATATTTCAAGTCATAAGCTGTGGGACTTTAGTTCCAGATAGATTGCTATTAATTGTTTTCTGTATTATGCATCAAATATTAATAAGACAACTCTACATTTTATTACCTGTCAATTTCTTATAGCTCAGGTCTTAACCTTTCTCTGATTCATTTTTCATTCTGCTGCAACATATCCTTGAGTAAATCTTTCAGAAAAGGCTTGTGACTGGTAAACTTTCTGAATTCTAGCAGGTCCTAAATTCTCTTGCTCTTACACTTAAATTCTTGTTTGGCTGGGTTTACAATTCTAAGATTAAAATTATTTTATCTCAGGATTTAGATAATAGTGTCTCCTTTTCTTCTAGCCTCCAGCATTGCTGTGGATGACAAATCTTTTAGGAAATCAGTTTTGTTTTGTTTTCTTGCTCTGGAAACTTTTAGGGTTTTCTTTTGATCTTAGGGATTCTGTAGTGGACACATTAAGACGTATCCAGATGTGGGCCCTTTTGAAAAATTCATCCTGTTGAACACTCAAGAAGACCTGCCATTTTTCAGCCCAAATAAAGTTTCTTCCCTTGTTTTCTAAAATCTATTGTTGCTCTATTAGTTATCCACTGCTAAATAACAAACTACCCCAAAACTCCATGGCTTAAGGCAACACTGCATTATTTCTCACAATTCTGTGGGTTAGCTGGGTGATTCTTCTGCTGGTCTTGCCTGGGGTCAATCATGCAGTTTCTTTGAGCTGGCAAGTCAGCTGGGGCTGGGCACAGCTGGAACAGCCAAGAAGACTGGAGCACTCTCTCCACCTGGGTTTCTCCATCACATGGGAGTCTCAAGGCAGCACTCCAAGAAGGCAAAAATAGAAATTTCAAGGGCTCTTAAGGTCTAGCCTTGGAAGTCACACAACATCACCTCTACCATTTATTTTTTCTGCTTTGTCTCCCCCAAATCCCCCCAGTATGTAGTTGTATATTTTTCAGTTGTGGGTCCTTCTAGTTGTGGCATGTGGTATGCCACCTCACCGTGGCCTGACACGCAGTGCCATGTCTGCACCCAGGATCCAAACCAGCGAAACCCTGGGCCACCGAAGAGGAGCACGTGAACTTAACAACTCGGCCACGGGGTCTGCCCTCCACCATTTTCTATTGATGAAATAAAGTCACAAGGAAAATCCAGATTCAAGAAGAGAGAAATAGACTTCATGTCTTGATGGAGGGAGCTGCAAAGAATTTGTGGCCTATTGAATCTACCACAGTTACTCTTTACTCCTTCGGGAGCTCTTACTGGGCAGATGCTAGACTCCTGGGTTAATTCCAAATGCCTCCAAACAATTCTCTCATTGGCATAGGAAATGGATTCACCTAATCTTGTGACAAACACTCAGGCAAGTACTAGTGTTCTTTACATTCATGATTCACTCTTCATAAGCAGGCAGACTTCTGGCCAGAGCTTTAGAAAGAGTCAGATATCAGGGAATGGGGATGGATGGGTGATGCTGGCCCATAAGGTATTAAACACTCCCAAATCCCTGAGGGAATGGTGAGATAAAGGTTCTCAGCTTCTCACGTCTGAGAGAACTGTGATTCTGGGTACTTACTATAAGCAGCTCTATGTCCTTGTGGACCTTGCAGAACTGAGAATCCATTACCTCCTTTTGGCGGGATCAACATTCTCCTTTGCGTGGTCACCTCAATAAATTCCTATGTGTTTATTAAGAAGAAAAAAATTACATCTTCCTATTGTACCATTTGATGTCTTTCCATTAATCACATCACTGTTCTGTTGTCACAACTACAAACCTTTCGAATACATACAAAATAATTTTCTGATCGACTTAAATGTTTTTTCTAGCTAGTCTCTTTCATTCTATAGATAGAAACTAGTGGTAAAATAAAATAATTTAGCTGTATTTTCAATTTAGATGGTAGATGGGGACAGACAAATTATTAATGGAAAGATTAGATCAAACTTTCTGAAGATCTGGGTACTCTCAAAAGACCTAGAATTCACCCAGCCTCTAATTAATTATATGACCCTGGACTTGTTTTCATGTCCTAGTTTAGTGATTAGCATATAAGAAGGAATTAAGTAAATGCTTTTTGATAAAATGCATGAATAAAATTTGTGTTAATATGCCATACCATCATGGCTACCATCATTTGAGGACATACTATAAGAGAGACACTTTCCAAGATCCAATATATGCACGTTTCATTAGTTCACCAGAAACCTATTTATTTAACAAACATTTATTAGATACCTACTATACACCAGGCATGCTTCTAGGTTATGACGATATAGCAAGGATCAAAACAGACCAAGTGCCTCCATCCATGAAGCCTCTATCTGAGTGATAGAGGCACACAATAAGTAAATAAATAAAATTGTATGTCAAGTGGCTAAGTCCTAGGAAGAAAAACAAACAACATGGGGAGATAGGGCGTGATGGGGGCAGCTCTATCAGATAGGGAAGGCCTCTCTGAGGAGTCACCAATTGGGCAGAGCACTAAATGAAGGGAAGGAGCACCGTGACCTCGATGTTCTGTGCTCCATGGTACAGATGAGGCTCAGATATTCAATTAGTCACCTTGGCCTGTCATAACAAAATTTCACAGGCTCAGTGGCTTAAACAACAGAAAATTACTTTCTTGTAGTTCTGGAGGCTGGAAGTCCATGATCAAGTTGCCAGTAAATTTGCTTTCTGGTGAGAGCGCTTCTCTTTTTTTTTTTGTTGAGGAAGATTGGCCCTGAGCTAACATCTGTGCCAATCTTCCTCTATTTTGTATGTGGGATGCTGCCACAGCATGGCTTGATGAGCAGGGTGTAGGTCCACACTCTGGATGTAAACCTGCAAACCCCAGTCTGGTGAAGCAGAGCACATGAATTAACCACTACACCACGGGGCCAGCCCCAAGAGCTCCTCTTCTCTCTGTGTCCTCAAATGGCCTTCCCTCTGCATGTGCACAGAGGCAGAGAGCAAGCAAGCTCTCTAGTGTCTCTTCTTACAAGGATATTAATCCTATCAGATTAGGGCCCACCCTGATGACCTCATTTAACATTAATTACTTCCTTAGAGACCCTATCTCTCAATACAGCCACATCAGGGGTTAGGGTTTCAAGATATGAATTTTAAAGGGACACATACACTTAGTCCATAACAGTCTTACAACTAGAAAGTTGCAGAGATGCAATTGTAACCCAGGGCCACTTAGCTGCAAAGCTCATTCAGCATCCATCATGGCACAAGATAGCACCCCACAGGACAAGATGGCTCTTAGGATAAAGTAGGGCAACAAATGAGAAAATGCTTTGTAACTATTAGTACACTACACAAATGTAAAATAATATTATTACCTCCAATGACGTTGCTGTTTCTTACGACCTAAACATCTTTGAAAGCACTAAACTTTAATTTCGGTGTGACCTATTGTTGTGGTAAATAAGTGTCAACAAGTCAGAGCTGAAGAATCAACACAACAAAAAATGGATGGAGCACATAGAATATAAAGTGTTCAAACACAGCGATTCTAATATAATTAATTAGATTTTTTAAAATTTCAGATTGCCGTCAACCAAAAGTCATTACAATATTGGCTTGCTTCTCTATTTATTTTCTCTACTCCATTTCAAACATATTTCTCTGTATTCCTGTCCAAGGTGCTGGCCAATGAGAAGCATGATGATGATACTCAAAGGGCATACAGATTAACTCCATCTTTCATTAAAGAAAGCAAAAGGTTTGGCATCACGAAGTCTACTGAAGCAATGACCTCCAGGGACTGGTAGCAGACATATACTGCCAAGGTGACATTATTCTCCCTAGTTCTTCTAATGGCAGAAATTGGCCCTAAAGGAAAACTTTGTAATGGTGTACTACATGAGCCAATGGAACTCGACCCTCTTGGGGAAAGAAAGAGTATCCTTTCGAAAGTAAGGATGCCCTGACGTAGACGTTGTAGTCTGTTTAACACCATTAGAATAAACGAGGCCAAAGCAGAGACATCATGCTATGCAAGATTCTAGTGAAACTGGAAATTTTCAAGTCTCGTTTCATTAATAATTAATGTTAACAAAGTTCAGCAAAGCCACAATACACAGACTTCTTTTCATCTATAAAATAAGATAAGCAATACAAAACCAGACTCGTTTCTGGCAAATTGGCTTCCTAGAGCAGAAGTGTTTCGAAACAGATTACTTTTTTTGCTATTTCTACAGCAGTTTTTCTCTTAGGAATAGAACTGATGAGTAACGGCCTCCTGGACAGGCACAGCATTCCGCTGACTCTGTGAATAATCCTCACAGAGCTGTACATGAGGATGGATGATCCCAAGAGCATCATGTGCTCGGAAGGAAGACTCTCAATGCTCACAGACTGTTTTCAGGGTTTTTCTAGCCCAACACACCTGAGAGATCAAAAGGGATGGTCCCCACTGGCCACAGTAGCTCCTTGTGACAATAATTTTCAGAGAGGAAAGAGAGTTTAAAAACACAAGCACACAAACACACTCAGACAGCCTAAGTTGAGAATCACTGTTTAGAGAAATAAAGTTTTCTTCAACAAAAAAAAGGACACTGAAAATATGGACTAGATCAGGGAATTCACGAGGCAGTGAGAGACACTTCTTTCTTTGTTAAATTGTTCAACCTTCCTATAGGATTTTGAGGGAGCAAGGGAGGTGGGAGGAGAGGGAGAAAGTTCAGGAAAAAGGAACTGTCTGCCACGGGCGCCAGCCTGACCAGCACGGAGGGCTGCTGTTAAGTGCAATAATTTTGCATTTTTCAGACTTTATTTCAATATGGTTTTAGTTGATTTGCCTATGAGTATGTACATACACGCACATATGCACATATACCCACACAACCAAGCTGCCTAATATAAATAATACAGTCTAGAACAGTGTTTTTCAAAGGAACTTCCGGGATGATGGACATGTTCCATATCCACACTGTCCAATATAGCAGCCACTAGCCACATGCAGCTTTTGATCTCATCTTAAGATTCTCAGTTAGTTATATCAGCAAAGACTCTTTTTCCAAATAAAGTCACATTCACAGAGTCCGGGGATTGAGACGTAGACACTTCTTTGAGGGGGGCCACCGTTCAACCCACTCCAGGTACCACACAGGCCTGGTGGCCATGGAAGGACTCATGCAGACCTCCCTGAGGGAACCTTTGATGAGGAGCATTTTTGCCTGACTGCCCCGCTGAGCTGCCACATCTCCAAAGCTGCCCATTCCCACCTCCTGGGACTGCTCCAGGCAGCGCTGAACCCAGCAACATTACTAGTGCTGGAGATTCCTGCCCAACACAGGATTTCTCTAAGGAGTAGCTTTTACTTGGGCACTCCACATTGGCCTGGCCAAAATTTCCTCAAGATGGTACTGCATTCTGATGCTCTTCCCATCCAACGCCTCCTTCCCTCGCTCCCTTACTCTCCCTGCTGATTTCTGACCCTTCCCCTCTTTGTCCTTCACAGGCATTTCCCCTAATAAACCTCTTGTATGTCTAAGCCTGTCTTGGCTTCTGCTTCTTCAAAGAGTAGGACTGGCACAGTCAAGTACTGGGAATGAAGTGGTGAACAAGTTAAGCCCAGCCCCTGCCTTCATGGAGTTTGAGATATAGCAGTAGAGGCAGATAAATAAGAAACAATTTTTATTACCAGTTTGACAAGAGTTAGAATGGAAATGTATGGAGTTCCATGAGGGGATGTGCTGGGGTCTCCTCAGCTGGCTCAGAGTAAGCATCTCCAAGGGAGGGTACTTAACCTGGCACCTGAAAGATAGGTAGGAACTTTCAGGTGAAGATGTGGAAGGAGTTTTCAAGCCAAAAGCAATAAGATGTATAAAGACCCTGAGATGAAAAGGACCTTCATAAGTCTAAAACAGGTCATTATGGGGAGAATACGGTGAGTGAGGAAAAAGATACGAGAAGATGATGAGCATGAAGCTTGAGAGGTAAGCAGGGGCCAGGTTAGTTTATTTAGTCCTCACGAAAGGATGTGAACAGATCATAAGTTCACCATGAACAAGGAGCAGGATAAATAGTGATAAAATTCTATCAGATTTTACTGGGGCCAGCTCAGCGGCAAGTAAACTTGCTTACAGTTGCACAGCAATTCAGTGGCAAAGCTTGGATATCAGACAGGTTTGGTTCCCCTAACACCATGTGCCTTTCCATCTCCCCTCTCTTCTCACCTCTGAAACCCTTTCCCTGCATGTCTAATGCTAGATAGCTGGTAGAACAATCAACCGGCCATCTTTACTTTTAAAACTTGATGTTACTCAACTAACATTGATTGAAAACTTCTTAATTTCAGAGCACTTTGGTGTGTCGGTCATTATAAACTCATCTAATCTTCACAATGATCCATGGAGATAACTGCCTTCATGTCCCTTTACAGATGAAGATACAAGCTCAGAAAAGAGGAATGACGTGGTCTTCAGCTGAAGGTTCTTAGAGCCAGATCCTTACAGGATGTCGTGCCTGGAAGCTTAAACTTGGGTGTCAGTAAATCTTCACCAAAGTGAGCTGATCTTCGAAAACTAGTTCCTTTTCTGGTCCACAGTTTCTCATGGGAAAAAGGAAGGACTCTGCCTCCTGGAACTCCCACGCATTGGGAACCAAGAGAATTTATCCGTTGCCTCTAACTTGTTCTGTTGGATCTGCACATTGTATTTAGATGGTTGAATGAGTTACTCATCTTTAAAAATGTGGCGATCTCTCGTAAAATCTGGGTTGCCAAGTTCTCTTGGAAAGTCTAAGAACTGAGAGCACTAGAGCTGCGTTCCTTCATGGCAACAAATGGCTGGAGCTGAGTAGTTGCTGAACTCAACGTCTTCATTCATTTATTTTACCTGCCTCTCTGTGTAAGACATTTGATTTCTAATTTATGCAATGCTCATATTTTATGAGTATGACGCCCAGTCCATTGTATTAGTTCAAATTTTTTACACACATGCCAGTTTCAAGGAAGCCTTGAAGTTCTTATTCTCATTGGAAACTCATCACAGGCCAGCGGTGGCCTATCTGATGGCAGATGTTCCTTCCCACCTCTGTCTCCAAGAGTCTCTTCAAGTACACAAAGCTAGCCAAGCCAAGACCATCTCACATGCGGCTGCACAGGGAAGCTGCTGATCTCTTTCAGTGGACCCAGAGCATCCTTAAACATGCTTCTCACAGGAATGTCCGAATTTCATGGACGCCATGCTCATCAAAAACTTCTCATCTCCTCCCTCCTTTCTGCATAATTGCTCTGCCACTGTGTGGTACTTGAATGTCAAAACAACAGAGAGAGGGCAGACTGTCAAATCTGCTCCTGAGTCTGGGCTCCTTGCAACACCAGATGCTTCCAATCACCTGGGAAATCACTCTGACAATAGCTACATATCAAGTTCAAGGTCAAAGCGGATTCTCAGCAAATGTTGCAAAAGTAGAATTTCTCAGCAGCTGTTTAAATAATTTATAACAGCAGGATGTATGCCTGCTGGAAAAGTGAGACATAAGCTTTCATGTAAGTGACATTTTTCTATTATGTCTTAGAGGGTAAGGCAATTGGGGATGTCCACACAGAAGGACATGGGCTCGAGTGATGATGATGCAGTCAAAATCCTTGAGTTCTAACCTGACCTTGCTAGCCCTCTGTCACCGACTAAAACTGAAAGTTCTGACAGATAAGGAAGCCATATGTCACCTCTGCACACACCACATTCCAGCAAGGAGCAAGGCATGATTTTACGTTCAGAAAAAGGATATGCTGCGTCATCATTTATTTGAGGAGGATCCAAGGAAGGCACTTGGTGCCAACTCTCTGTTGTCTGGAAAGCAGGCATCCTATTGCAGCTAATCTCCTTTTTTAAAACTTTGCCCTCAGATGTGGGAAGAGCCAAAGTGACACTGTGGAAGTACTCCATTCCCACAGGGCCAACTCATGCTGGAGGCTGCCGGCGGGAGGTTTACTAGCTGATGCACAAGACAAGGGAATGTGATGTGTTGAGTCTTCCATCACAAGGACAGTCAGGACCAGGGTCCTAAGGAAGGAATGTGCCTGGAGTGTTAATGGAACCGAGGCCAGTGTGACCGGGGCAGAGCAGAGTGGTGGAGCAAGGGCGAGTGGTAGCAGATGAAATGAGAGCAGAGCCAAAGAGATCACATAAGACCTTGTGGGTCACTACAGGGACTTGCCGTCTACTCTCATAAGCTGGAGGATCACTGGAGGCTGCGGGTCAGAGGACTGACTCATACCAAAACGCATTATGTTTCACCACTAGGGCAAATCCACTTTTTCAATTGTCAACTTCATGAAATTTAAATACAGATCAAGTATCTCCAGTCAAAAATTAGCTTCTGAATTGTGGGCTGTAAGTATAAAATGCACACTGGATTTTAAAGACTTAGCCTAAGAAAAACTATGTAAAATATCTCATTAGCAATTTTGTATTTATTTGCATGTCAAAATGATAATATTCTGGGGCTACTGTGTTAAATAAAACATACTTGGGGGGCTGGACCCGTGGCCGAGTGGTTAAGTTCACGTGCTCCGCTGCAAGGCAGCCCAGTGTTTTGTTGGTTCGAATCCTGGGCGCGGACATGGCACTGCTCATCAAACCACACTGAGGCAGCGTCCCACGTGCCACAACTAGAAGGACCCACAACGAAGAATATACAGCTATGTACCGGGGCGCTTTGGGGAGAAAAAGGAAAAAAATTTTAAAAATCTTTTTAAAAAGTTAAATAAATAAATAAAACATACTAAAATTAATTTAATCTGTGTCTTTTACTTTTATAACGTAGCTACTAGAAAGTTTGTAATTACATATGTGGCTTACGTTATATTTCTATTGGACAGTGCTGCTCTAGAACAATTGTTTGAAAACTGCAATATGCATAAGAATAACGTAGGGAGCTTCTGACATTGCAAATTACCAAATCTACTGCAAGAGAGTCTACAGTAGGTCTAGGGCTGGCCCATAGACCTGCATTTTAAGCAAGCACTCCCTGGTGATGCTGAGGGGTCTGAAGACCCCTGCTTTAGAAATAGGGCCCACAGTCTTGATTTTGGTAGTTCAAGAAAAAGACCCAAAGCCCCAACAGGGAGTCACAATGGCAATGGCTATAGCTCTACTATATGCCAACAACCACCTGCTCTGCCACCCTTTGGGCTGAATCCTCAAGCCAGTTTCTTTACCTGGATTATCACCTGTCAGCTATTGCCATGATCTTCAGATACTTGTTTCCACCTGCCAGGCAGGATTTCCCAGAGTATGCCGTGGGAATGACATCAACCCCACTCACCACTTCTTCCTCCTTCTCATGGGACCCAACACCCCATTTATTCCACTGAACGGGTTAGTTCCCAAAGCAGGACTCTCTGAGCCTGGCCAGTTCAATATATAAGACACCCACGTCCTTCAAAGTAAATCACAAATAATTATAGAACCACCAATCTTAGCATTTATATAAAAATTTGCTAATTCGAAGCAGCGTTCACACATATATCAAATTCTTAAATTATTATGACAACTGTTAAAGACTAAAACTAGTTTGGTAAGGAAAAATTCAAGTTCTCACTAGGCATTTGACTTAATCACCACTTGACTTAATCAAAAGTGAACAAAAGTCCAAAGAAATTGCAACGTCAGTTCATTTTATTAAATTTCTTTCAAATTATTTATTTTACTGTCATTACTTAATTTTTTCGTTATATAAGTCTTTCATGTAACTATAGAATTTTTTAAAAATTCAGATAGCATACAAGGGTAAATAAAAATTATCCAAAATCTTACTACACAGAAATAGAAATTGTTTTCCTTTGGGATGTTTCTTTCCAGTCTTGTCTACATGGTTTTTATTTTAGTCTATATGCAGTCGGATATACTACTTTTTTACTCAACATTTTCAGATTCATATAACTACTTCATATTTTATTTATTCATTCTCCTCTTTTGAACATTTAGGTTATTTCCAATGTTTTGCTATTAAAGTAATGTGCAAGGAGCATCCTTTCACAAAAATCTTTAGGTGTAATTTACTTTCTTAGGAACAGTCTAGAAGGTAGAATTAAAGGTCTACAGTTAAGAACTTTTTAAATATAGTTTAAAGCTTGATAGTTATTTAAATTACTTATCAAAAAGATTTTTCAATTATTAATAGTCTTTGCATTAATTTTATTCATTTTTCAAAATCTTTGCTAATTTGTTTGGCCCACCCAAAAATAAGTACTCCATTGTTTTAATTTGCAAAATTACTAGTGACGTTAGGTTTTTTTCACATTTCCTGCCTTTTGGATTTCTTCTAAGAATTGTCTGTAACTTTGTCCTGTCTGCAAATTTACCAATATTTGCTGTTTTCTTTATTATAGTTTCATACTATATTGAAAATTTTAATAAAGCAAGAACCCAATAACTACTCTTCATTTGCACACACTTCAAAACTATTGTCTCCAGATTATCTTTAGAATGATTTTATCAATTTCTTTTTTTAGAAAAAGTCCCACAGAGATTTTAATTGGGCCTTCACTAAACCTGTAAATTAGAAATTCAATTAAGATTTTTTTTAAATATACAGTCCTCTCACCAGGAGCATAGTCTCCGTTTTCTTAAGTTGTCTATCACGGTAAAACATTAGATTTTCTTCATTAGAAACCTTAACAGACTTTTTTAAAGCTAATTCCTGAGTCTTTTATACATGGAGGCCCATTGTCAGTGGAATATTTTTCAAGTATTTTTTTCTAAATAGTTATTAATAGTATTCTGGAAAACTGCTAATTTTTAAATATTTACTTTGTAACATCGAGGTGGATTACAAAATAAAAATTTTGGTTCACTTCCTTGGGCTTTCTAGATATGCAGTCAAATTGTCTATAAATAATGGTAACTATCTTGTCGTTTTCAACAGTCATACGGGTCATCTTTATTTCCTGCTTTGTTGCACTGATTACAATTTCAAAAATAATTTTTACTGCCCGCTTTTGTGGAATATTTTCCACAAAACACTTTACAGAAGCTGTGGCAACATATTCTAGGCTAGTCAAATGCCTTCAGGCATTTAGACATTTAGACCTGTGCCTCCTAGTTCAAGAGGCCTATTGATAAATGGAAACGTGTTCAAAACAGAGTGTCCATGATGGAGTTGAGGCCCTCAACCCACATCAGATGATGAACAGTGGAAGGAATTGAGAATGTTTATTCTGGCGAGTAGAGACTCATTGGAACATGATAGAACAAGAATTTTCATTAAAACAAGGATTAGACGTGTGACATAACCTCTCCAAAGAGAAGAAGTAGGAACACATTACATGGGGGCCAACGTCTGGTCAGGGTAAGTAATCTTAATTAAAAACAAGTTACATGGAGGCCAATTTCTGGTCAACGTAAACAATTTTAATTAAAAAGTAAGTAGCACACCTTGATAGGAAGGAGACTCTCTTATCAAGGGACAATACTCAAATATACAAATATTTGTACAATACAGATACAAACGTATTTAATATTTCCTTACAGAGACATTGTGGAACAGATATGAACATCTGAGAGGTGGTTAAATTGGATGATCTTTAAGAGTAAGAGTAAGATCCATCTTACTCTATATTCCATATTTCCATAACCCACTTTCTATAGCTTCTAGAGTGTCCTGCACATAAATGTTTACCGAAATTCATTTAAATCCAAACAGAAGTAGTATATCAAAAGAGCCTCACTATTTTCTTAGACTGACTGTTTAGTAAGCACCTCCTAAAATTTAAATATATAAAATGAATTTATGTGAATAAAAAAGGAACAATACTTTCTCTAACCACTCTTTCCACCTGAAGCCTTGGATCATCAACAAATATTTTTTAGGATAGGCAAAACTCATCGATGCACATAGAAAACAGAAGGAAAGGAATGTACATGAAAAACTATCACCTTGAAAAATATCCTAATCCTCTCCACCTTATTGTAAAAGAGCATTTATGTTTAAACATTAATTGAATTTCCAAACAGCTACTGCTATCAGAGCATATGCTATTGAGATTCATACTTCTCATTCCCAGCAAAGAAACCTCTTCAGGAAATAGGTAAGGAAAGCTATTGACTGTTGCGTGTTCTTCTCATTCAAGATTCATGTTCAACCTGTATCCTCTTACATTCCCAAAATATCCCTGGACAGCCTTTGCCCAAGCAAACACTCTAAAACCAAGTAATAGCAAAATGCTTAAAAAATAGAAAACCACTGAGAAGTGATTATACGGTCCTTGACCTTATCTTGAGGGATTTAGATGTAATTATCAACATCTCACTTAAATAATCTCACTGCAATTCATATGACCCCCCTATGATTACTGTTACCCTTAATAAACAGGTGTCGAAATTAATAATTTCCCCAAAAAGTACAGAATCATAACATTTTACAGAGAAGAGAAGGCATAACGCTTATGTGCTAGTTTTGACGTACTTGTAACAGTCAGTGAGTCTATGAAATATTTGATGCCGGATGGGGAAACAGCAAAAAAACTGAGTGGCCGGTAGGATGGTGAGTTCATGACAAAAACGAGAAACTCTGTTCTTCACTGGAAATTTTTCAAGTGTTCTCCTCTCTTCAAACACAAAGCAATATTCTAGAACTGTGGATTGATATGAAATGAGAGATACAAAGAAAAGCTCTGTTCTGAAAAACAAAACCCGGAATTAATAAGTCATGGAGATCCTTTACCTCCCTTGACAGCCTAACTCCCCAGGTGCTGAAAGATGGCACAGAGAAGAGTGACATCTATTGTTCAGGAAGGTTTGTGGGCTGGACCAACCAGTCCCACTGAGTAGATTGTGAATTTGGTTCGTGAGCAAAAGTTGACCTGTCTCCCCAGAAGAGCGCACCAGAGCGACCCAAGAAGAGGCGATGGAAGCTAATATCCAGCTCATGAGAGTTATCCAGGAAATGCGGGCAGAGATCAACAAGCTGGAGAAAGAGAATCAAGCTCTCCGGATGAAGCTGGCTTCAAGCAGTCAGAGAGCCCCAGGCTCAGGGGGAGAATCAGGAGATGAAAGGGAGGAGGAAGTCACAGACCTTGACAACCTCAGAAAAGCACCTGGACAATCTCCAGCAGTCCTTCTTCATGGTGGTATTTCCACTGATTCAGCACCAGCTATGCAGGAGCACCAAGGTACCCAACGTCCATAGCTCTTCTGGGTGGCGCCCATCTTTGCAAATGTCTCCACAATAATAGGTTTATTGCACGTATCACGTAATTGCACAATTTGGTATTAACAGTGACGAGTTCTAATCTTTTTCTCCTAGCAGATTAGCTTTGAATCCCTAGGCAAAAATTTCCTTGGTGTCTTCAAGTAACATATTTTAGCAACATTAAAATTATTTCCAGATATGCCTGGATACGAATGACAGGTTTGTGGAAATCAGTCACATTAAAAACAATGCGTTGGGGCCGGCCCCTTGGCCGAGTGATTAAGTTCGTATGCTCGGCTTCGCGGCCCAGGGTTTCTCAGGTTCGGATCCTGGGCACGGACATGGCACTGCTTGTCAGGCCATGCTGAGGTGGTGTCCCACATACCACAACTAGAAGGACCCACAACTAAAATATACAACTATGTACTGGGGGCCTTTGGGGAGAAGAAGCAGTGGGAAAAAAAAAAAAAGAAGACTGGCAACAGTTGTAAGCTCAGGTGCCAATCTTTAAAAAAAAAAAACAACAACGTGTTTTGGGGAAGGGCCCAGTGGTGTAGTGGTTGGGTTCATTTGCTCCACTTCAGCGGCCCGGGGTTCAGAGGTACAGATTCTGAGTGCAGACTTACACACTGCTCATCAAGCCATACTGTGGCGGTGTCCCACATACAAAAAATAGAGGAAGATTGGCACAGATGTTAGCTCAGGGACAATCTTCCTCATCAGAAAAAAAAAGTTTTTTTTTTCCTTCCTTGACTTCAAGCACTTAAATGCTACATAATAGAATACTTAATGTGTCCAGGTCAAATGGCATGCTCACTTATTAAGCTAGAACGATATTGCACAGTAGTTAAGTGTATGGATATCGGAGTCAGACAGATATGGTTGCAAATGATTTATCACTCAGCCACTTGACTCAGAGCTGGTTATTAGAAATCTTTAACCTTTGTTTTCTTCATTTGGAAGTGTTTTGGTACCTATTTCACGTGGTTGTGAGGATTAATTGCAACAACATAGACTGAATGCTTATACAGCACCTGACAAACACACAACAAATAGCAGATAGTGTTTCTCACCCATGTTTTACAAAGAACTTTCCCGTCTTGTATGAAAGTACATTGCACATGATGCCCCCTACTATTTAGATTGACGACGTCAAGATGCAGGGTCAATATCTGTTATATTCTAAAAATCAAATCTCTCACCTTTTATGGGAAAGAATTTTGACTGTGAAGACTAGACATGAAGTCAGAAACGAGCAGAGTAAAAAATACGTTCTGCATTTAAGTTGTCAGTGCTTGCCTCCACACAGCATATTCAAAGAAAATTGATATACATAATGAAATACTCAAAGCTCTTAATATCATCTGTCAAAGGCTTCGGGCAATGCTGTTCAGAGGTTCTGAACAGGTGGCAATGGAACATGTCATATTTACCGGTTAGTTTTCTCTGTTGGAGAGGTCTCTCTGTATAGGGGACCCTACATTTGAAAGCTGAGAACAGATTCCTATGAGGGTATTTTCGCTTTTTTTCAAGTACAACTCTGGATCTGAGTAGTTCTGTCTGCTGGTTATTTAATAAAACTGAAAGAGTAACCTATAATGAGGGTAAACTTTCTCCTGGTGAAAAAGAAATAGATATGGACATTTATAATATATCCTCACTCCAAGGTTCCTCAACCTCTATACTCTTGACACTTTGGACTAAATAATTCTGTATTGTAGGGGTCCGTCTTGGACATTGTAGGACATTTAGCACTAAATTCCAGAAGCACGTACCTCTCCCCTCACTCATGACCATCAAAAGTGTTTTCACATATTCTGAACGTCGCCTAGACAACAAAATTTCCCCCAGTTGAAAACTTCTGTCTTATGCCAAAGGTAGACAACACTCCTATTTTCTACGCTGTTCAGCTGAATTATAAAGTAAACTGGGTTTTAGTATATCCTGTGCTATTCTAAAACAAGTATTACACCGTTCAAAGAACAAAGAGTAACAAACCTTAAACTCTTAGGGCCTGAATGCCATCAAGCTTCAGGTATTAATAAGAGGTAAACACACTGTTGATATCATACTTCTTCAGCTTATGGATGGTAACTTCCAATAAGAATATTAGCATTAAATTTGAAAAGGACTGGTAAAAAAGATTTGATGAAATTTGGAGAACTCTTGCCAGTTGTGCCAATAAAACACAGAAAAAACATGATTTAAATTTGTCCTTGGGAGCCTGGTTGAGTTACTTCAAATAATATTTATCTCGGGGCCGGCCCGGTGGCACAGTGGTTAAGTGCGCACATTCTGCTTCAGCGGCCCGGGGTTCCCCGGTTCGGATCCTGGGTGCAGACATGGCACTGCTTGGCAAGCCATGCTGTGGTAGGCATCTCACATATAAAGTAGAGGAAGATGGGCACAGATGATAGCTCAGGGCCAGTCTTCCTCAGCAAAAAGAGGAGGATTGGCAGCAATTAGCTCAGGGCTAATCTTCCTCAAAAAAATAGTAATAATAATAATATTTATCTGTTTCTTATATGTGATGTGCTGTTATGAGAGTAAGTGACATAAGTAAAAAGAACGTTGGACTGAGCATGAAGACACCTGAGTTGTAGCCCCAGTTTTTCAATAGTCAGTCAACATTGGGTAGGTCACATAAAATTTCTAATCTTAGAATCCTCATGTAAAAAGGACTGGATTGGATGAGATGCCTTCTAAGACCCATTTCAACTATAAAATTCTGTGATTCTATGAATGTAACATGCTTTTATGATCACTGTTCTCATCTGTAAAATGGGGATGGTGATAGAATCTATGTCATAAGGCTGTTGAGAGGGTTAAATGCGATAGCACAAGTCAGCCTCAATATGAGTTACTTGATAGTAGTCTTGTTAATACCATTGGATATGTCAGAAAATATCATTATTTGACTTGAGTATATTTTTTATTAGCAGTTTTAATAAGATATTGCTAATGTCGATCAAAATTCCTACTTGCCACTGAATCATAGCCATCTGATACTGAAAAGGAGCTTTAGAGATCATCCCTTATTTTACGGTTGAAAGTGTAAGATCCAGAGAGATTAAGCCACTTGTCCAATCCTCTTTTGAAAACAGAATGATATAAGCCTATTCTTTCAGAGAGAATGATGCAAAATCAGAAGTGGGAGCCTCACTTTAAGAAAGGGAACAACTAAAGAGGACCTGGAAATGAGTCACTTGGAACTGAAAGTTCTTCTGTTTGTTCTGTGATATGTGAAGTGAGAGAAGATGAGATTTCATGAGTGGAGAAGCTTGTTTCCATATCATCCACCTGAGGACACAGCTGTGCTGCAGCCAGGGACAAGGCTGCTTGGGGATAGATATCTCTTTTCTATCTCTCTATCTCTATCTCTCTCTCTATCTCTAACTTTATCTTTGTCTCTATTACTATCTCTATCTCTATATCTGTTATGATGAGAACACAGAGCACCTGCTCGGGGTGAATCATGTTGGATAAATGCTTGTGGAAGCATCTATCATAGTGTATAAGCATTTGGCAGATATGAAATCCAGCTCGCCCCTCCTGCCCTGTGCAACCTCACCTCGGGACTATTAGGGAAGAGGTCATTTGCTACAAGGAAGATAAAGGAAACAACTCTTTACAGGGAACTCCCAGCATTGCTGGACTTCTGATTTTCTTCGATCTCCTCATATGCTTTGCTGACAAACTGCATTTGACAGTGATCTTTGAAATTGTGTTAATAACACCACGACGCTGTGTTGAATCTCCTTTCCCTTTTGTTGATAAGAAACTAGAGGATACGGACTACTCGTCACCCAGGGAGATGAACAAAGAGCCCATTTGCTAATCAGTCAGCTGGCGTGTGGGTCTCAAATAAAAATAAACTTAACATTGTTATCATCAGCGTAATTTCCTCTGTTGTGTTTTCCTGCGGTTCAGTATAAAGAGATTGCTTTATAATCCTTTTAAACAGAAACTTTCATATTTGTCAGTAGTCATAAACCTATTTTTAGATAAGTATAGAAGCTATATATCATGGCCAAAGGAAGCATTTAGAGATAATTTATGAATAGTATTGCAGGGGCCAGCCTGGTGGCACAATGGTTGGGTGCAAGCGTTCAGCTTCCGTGGCCCGGGGTTCACCAGTTCGGATCCCGGGTGTGGACGAGGCACCGTTTGGCAAGCCATGCTGTGGCAGGCATGCCACATATAAAGTAGAGGAAGATGGGCACGGATGGTAGCTCAGGGCTAATCTTCCTCAAAAAAAAAAAAATTATGAATAGTATTGCCGTTTATATCACTTCTGATAGATTTGAACTTGAACTCCCCTTCCAGACTCCTGCCTAAAATTCAGTCATCTGCTCTTCCAGACTATAAAAAGCCAGGACAGCCTCCACTTTTTGCGACGGCCATAATAATTAGCTGTCTGCAGACATGGGCAGCAAACTTAAATAAGGAGTAATTGTGCTTCGGGCACTCTCAAAACCTAAACACAATGCAGAGCTTTCTTACACTTCCAGGCTAGTTCATTGCAAAGCTGTGACAAAAAAGAATAAAAGATTCAACAAACATTCATTAAGTGCTCCAGAAAACGAAAACCAACCCATGAGGTCAGTGTTGTCAGCCCCAGAGGTAACAACTGGATGTTGAAACGGAGGTTGAATGACAGGCCCCAGGTCAGAGTTAGTACAGCGTTAGAGCAGAGATTCAGACAAACCGAGACACCCTAGAATAAAGCTCTTTTAATCAAGGTGCTTTAGTTATAAGGAATGGAGAAGATTTGATTTATCTCAAGAAAAGAGTTTATTGGAAGATACTAATGGACAGAAATTGAATAGGACCTCAGAAACTAAGGCCATAAATCTCTCCTTCCCTCTCAGGAGCGCTCCAGTTTCCCACACAATACATCTTTGCTTCTTTCCACGTGTCTACTTTGCTTTCATCTCTCATTCAACAGCCTTCCTTATAGTGACTGTCTCAATTAAAGCCAAGACACACAATTAGAGGCCAGTCAGCAGCAGCCACTTCAATCATTTGCGGCCATTCATGTGATGAGGAATCGTGGATGAATAGGTTCTTCTAGAATCAGGCGTGAGGAAGCTGTCCAGAATTGGCATCTCTAGAAGACCCACGTTCTTCCCATTTTAAAGTCTTGTTTTATTGTCTAGGTCTCTAGTCAAAGGCTGCATTCTCAGAAAGATCTTCCTTGAGCACACTGTTATATAGCCTCCAAACTCCTTCTCTCATCTGTCTCTATCCCCTGGCCCTTATCAGCCTTATTTGTCTCTCTAGAATCTATCGCTACCTGAATTTCATCATATATCGTTTGTCTATCATCTGTCTGCCAGACAAGAAGGTAAGCTCTATGCAGGCAAGAATTTTGTGTTGTTTCTTACCACATCTCCATCTCTTAAAAAAGTGCCTGGCACATGGTTGGTACTCAATTAGTACTTGTAAAACAAATCAATGAAAGGATGTCTTTTATGCAAAAAAAAATCAAAAACAATCATTTTGTTGAATTCATTTCCGTAAAATACTACTCACGTAATTTCTCTCTGGTGGATGTCATTAAAGGGAGACTTTTTTAACTTGAATTTTGTGTCTTCTGCCCAGGCAATGTGATGATTGTTCGACGCTATTCCGTTTCTTCACCAATTCATTCCTTTGCTGCGAATGATCCCTGGAAAGCTGGGAAAAAACATGCAAATAATGGAATTCTAGAAGCTCAGGGAACAGTTCAATCCCTGGCCTGTTCTTCAATTAAGAAGCAAGACAATGAAGAGAAGATGTTTGCAGCAGATTCTTTTACCAGCAATGGTTCCAGCCAAAGACCTCGTCCTGAGCACACTCTAGGTTGCAGGTAATGTACAATCTTCCTCAAGCTGGTTTACAGGCACATGCTGTGATGGCTATTGGGAACGCTCCTGGATAAGCAACATCTTATGTAGTGGAGGAAACAAAACCAAGTTGGATATTGGGCCAAATAATTTCCATCTTACTTGCGTCCATTTCGGGAATCAAAAGAAACAAATTCATTTGAGGTCAAATGGCACTTTCTAATAGATGCCTTTAATAAGTAGAACACTTTAATTAGTCTTCACTTACTCAGCAAGCATAATGAGCATACTCTGAGCTAGGCACTGGTGATACAAGAGTCGGCAAAAGCAAAACGTTCTGTTTGAAACTTTCATTTAGTGATAAGGACACACAAGTAAACTGACCACTACAATAAAGTGTGTGTCAGGGAGAAGACACAGCGACTTTAGGAGCCAAACTCAGACTTCCTCTCTGAGAGAGAATAGTTTTTGTGGAGGAAGGTGCCTTAAGGGGCATTTGGTGGATATTAAAAAAGACCCTTTAGGCATAATTCAAAAGGGCCAAGAGACCGAAGAGAAAGCGAACCTGTTCTGCAAAATACGTGAATTGGTATTTGGGGAGTTACGAGCAGCCTGAGATTGGGAGGGATTGAAAAAACATTTGAGAAACAGCCTGGGAATCTTTAAGAGGAAAGTTGGCCAGTGGCCCCTGGAGAGCCAAGAGCATGTTCACAAGATTGTCAGTATCAAGCATAATTTGTCTGCTGCACTATGCTAGAGCATGACTTCCACTCCCCCATGCTCTGCGCTGCTACCTGCCACTTCCCATTTAGGCCCTAACTCTAGCAAGCATCTCTACACATTTATCTCCCATGAGTAGAAGGAGGAACATCAAGAAGAAGGGATCTGGGTTTCAGGATCAGCTTATCACAGGGAAGAGAAAATGGAACAAATGAGGTTGTTGAGAGAATAAGTGAGTCATCTAATTCAGCAGTGGCGGAAAATTAAATCAAGGAGTAACCATAAGTAATAGGCCGGCAGGAATTCTCATAAATATTGGCAAGAGCACTGGACTTCCCACAGGATGTGGAATATGAAGGTTGGGCCAGTTTCATCTGAACTTTATAAGACAGAATGAAAATTGTGTTTCACTTGTAGAGAGTTCCTATTTTAGGAGCAGAGAGAGTAACGTAAGTCATGAAGGACGGCTGGGTTTAGCCAGGCAAAGAAAAATGGAAAGGTCACCCCAAGTAGAGAAAAACAGACAAGAAGGTAGAAATTATGACTGTGAGGAAACCTGAAAGTAGTGAAGTGAATGACGATGAGAAGTTAGCAAGATCCATCATAAAAGGCCTTCCATGGAATGCTAGGAGTATGTGCTCTATCCAGTAACTATTGGAAAGCTCCTAAAAAAGGTCTCTATGAAAATTTTCCAAATACAGAAATACTCAGAAACTAATGTTACATATACCAATGTATTTATCTGTAAGCGTTTTGTCATGTTTTCTTCAGATATCTTTATATATAAAAGAAAAAAAAATGTTCTTCAATAGAGAGAAAGGGCCCGTATCTCTCTTCCCCAGTCATCCTAAGGGGCAAATGTTATCAGGAGTTTTGTTTCTCTCCTTTCAGTCTATTTTCTGTGCTTTCATTACATACATTCTTTCATTCTTCAAATACATCCTGGGGTGGACTACGTGCTGGGCAGCGTTCCAGGCCCTGAGGATACAGCAGGAAACAAAATTTTCAAAACTTTCTGCCTTTGTGGAGCTCTTTCCTTTGTAACATGATAATCAATAAATAAGAAAATACAGGGGCGGAGTGTTAAGTTCACGTGCTCCACTTTGGCAGCCCAGGGTTCACCAGTTCGGTTCCCAGGTGGACCTACACACCACTCATCAAGCCATGCTGTGGTGGCATCCCACATACAAAATAAAGGAGGACTGGCACAGATGTTAGCTCAGTGACAATCTTCCTCAAGCAAAAAGAGGAAGATTAGCAACAGATGTTAGCTCAGGGCCAATCTTCCTCACAAAAAAAAAAACCCATAAAGTGTCTATTATGTTAGATAGTAACAAAGAGAAAAGTAAACCAGTTAAAACGAAAAAAAGAAGGTTTAGAGGATCAAGCATTGTTGACATTTTTAATGTCGTAGCCAGAAGATGCCTCCCCATTTGAGTAAAGAGGTGAGAGAGTGAGTTCTGAGCATATCTGGGGGGAAACTTTCAGGCATTGAGAACAGCCAACGTGAGAGACCTGAGTGGATGTGTAACTGGTGTTTGAGGAGGGGCAAGGAGGCTGGGTGGCTATGATGGAGTGAGCAAGCGAGAGAGCAGAGAGAGAGGAAGGCAAAGCACTAAGGGGTGGCCTTCCACTCCCTCCCAATGACACTGGAGTTATTCCAAGTAAATTGGGGCATGTAACATACTCTTCATTTAAAAAGAAAGTCATGCTGGGAACTCTGTTTTGAAAAGACTGTGGGAAAACAATACAGAAAACAAGGAGACCAAGTTTAACTCTAAAAGAATAATCTAGGCAAGAGATGATCACTTCTTGGCCAAGGGTGGTAACAGAGCATGTGGTTTCTGGATATGTTTTGAAGGTGGAGCCAACAAGATTTATTGACAGAGCAGATGTGGGACATGGAAACAAGAAGTATACACCCAACCATTGTGTTCCAATGGCCACGTGCTTTCAAAAGCAAAGAGGGAAGAAAGACAGAGATGTGTCCTTTGCTTAAAAAAAATTATATATATGTATATATAATTACATAAGATTATATATATAATTATACATAGTTATAGAAAAGCACTAAACGTTCATTGTAAAATTAACTGCAAATTACAAAATATAAATGTAATACACAAAATAAAAAGTAGGAAAAGAAAAGTCTTCCATAATCCCACTATCTGAACAGCCACCATTTAGATTTTAATGGATGTCTTCGCAGGCTTGCATCTACATAGTTTAAAACTGTACAGTGCATGTATTATAAGGTTTTACTTTTTGCACTTAAACCATTACATGCTCACGGACCTAGAATGCTAACTGAGAAATATAGTCGTATTAATTTTCCCATTTCAATTTGTATTATTCTCTATGATAGTTTGGGAAGCTAGCCAATGTTTATAATATATTACTTTTCTGAAGCAAAATGTTTTCCAGCTTCCAAGCTGCCAACGAATAAACTATTAGAACACACTCCCTTTCTAATTTGGAATCTACTTTAATTTGAAAGATTGAGCCAATTGTAGGATTGTGTTAAAACAAGAAAGTCAACAATGGCTTAAAATCAACAGCTGGGTTGGCATAAAATCCAGGAGAAACTGAACTGTTGAGTAGGAATTAAGCATGTATTTTTTTGTGTGGTCCTTTTTTACTTTATCTTTTACTTTCTCAGGGATTAACTAGTAAAGTAAAATGTCATTACGTTCTTCCTCTGATTTTTTGGTAAATTCATTTACCTTCTAATAGCCTTGAAGAATTTTACAAAGACTTATCAAGAACCAATTTGTCTGAACTGGCTTTTGAATCAATCAGACGTCATACCTAATTTGCTTGTGAATTTTCGCATTATTATACCAAGAAAGTATTTTAAAGAATAATGCCAATGTCGATATTTCTAAGAACCAATGCTCTCCAGAAACTAGAGATAGGATTTTAATTTTTCCTTAACTTTGACATATAAATCCAATCTTTTCCTCCTGCGTTCAAGAAAAAAATAATCTCAGGCTGTTGAAAAGATTAGGGAAAGGGGTCTATCTAGACAATTAAAATTAGAAATGCTATTTTATTCTATTTTATTCATTTTACAGATAGTAGAAACCAGACGCATTAAAATAAATGCATTCTCTCCTTTTCCTATAGTGAAGTGGTTAAAAAGGCAGCCTCTGGAACCAGATGGCTAAAATCTCAACTCCATCATTTACAAACAATGCGGCCTCGGAAACGTTAATCGTAGGTCCTGTGCTATAGTTTATTTTTTTGTAAAAAAGGAATTGTAATAGCAGTGACCTCATCGTTTTGTGAAGAATAAATGAGATAGTGAAGTGAGCGCTTCCTAAGTGGCAGAGCAGTTATTATTTTATCGATCTCAACATATGGAACCACTGGCCTTCCTCCCGAGGGAGGGAGCAGATGTGTTCCCCGAGATGCAGGCCACTAAAGGCCATTCGGTGAAATTATCGCCTTATCTAATAAAAAAGAAAAGAGAGAGAGAGAGAGAGAACAAAATTGGAGCAAAGGCAATGATTTTCAACACCGTTCTTTAGACTTATTCCTGGGAGCAGTTTATCCTGGTTTATGTCAAAATTCTATATAGCATCGTGAGAGGGAAAAGGAGAAGTGGGCAAAATGAAAAGATTTAATCCCTCAGATAACACTGGGTCATTGCTGTCTCTCTTCTCTCTCCTTTATTGCTCAGGCATGCTGGATATTCAGTTAATTCAAAGCCCATAACTGCAGATTGATCTGGATTATAAAACAGTCGCCTCAAATTCCTGCTTCATTTCAACTGAAGTGCTGTGCTGTGAAAGGCCCTTTGCGAGAGATAGCATGATATTCTTCAACTTTAAGCATCAAGCCAGTAATCTTCTGACATACAGATCCTCCTCAATAGTTTTAAATTTTAGCTTATCAGCACTATTCATTGGGTTTATTAAAAGACCAATTCTAACATGTATTCCTGCATTGTTGTTGAACAACTCAACAAAAAAAAATGATGATATATTTACAAGGAGCTTTTAAGACTTTAGGTCGTATTTAGTGACTTGGAAAAAATAATAAATGTTCTGTATAAAGGCTCACTAAAAAGTCTTATTTATCTTCCCCTTACTCTGCTTTCTTTAGGGACAAGGTAAAGACAGTCAGTTTCCTGTTGCCCATGGACATGTCTTCATCTTCCAAAAATTCAAGATCTTTCAAACACTCAGCAAATCAGACCACAAATCAGCTAAGTACCATTGCAGAACAGGATATGTGAGATGGTGAAATTTAAGAAACAGTTGACTCCCAAGAGATGGGGACACCAAGGCCTTGCTTGGTCAGTGTACCCCCCTGCAAAGAGCTCTGGCCAGATGCCCAGTAAGACACACAAAATACTGCATGTCGGGTCAATGGACTTGGCCAAGAAATAGAAGCAATTACTTTATGTTGTCGTTGAATACTAATGTCGATGTGTGTACACTGGCTATTGTAGTTTGTCTATGCAGCATGCGAGCAATTAAATGTAATTAAATTAAATTGCATGCTAAGTGTTCATTATCTGCCTTATGCCATCAGGAAATGCTGCTGTTCACATTATAAGTGTCACTTTCCAGATGAAACTGTAACAAATCTAGGAAAAAAGTTCTATTTTTGATTAATGGCATAGAAGCAATATTCATTATCCTTATAGTTAATTGCGTGTTGATATTTCACTGACACTAGCTCATTTGGTCTTTCAATATCCTGTGTCACTGGCACGTGAGCATAAACACAACAGACTCCCATGGTGTACATTGTGGGCTCAGGGCAACTGTGAGCTGGCCACTGGCAAAGACACTAAACCTACTTGGAAAGAGAGACAAAAAGGTTCAATGATCATTACTTAGGGGTTGGAAATCTCAGAATTCCCTTCTTCCTAAACCGCTAGTCAAGAGAACATCTCCCCTTCCGGGTTTATAACAATTGTGTTCTAACACCAATACCCTTTTTCAGCAAATATCTTATATTAAAATCTCCAGAGTGTTAACATGCAGATTCCTGGGCCCTACCTCAGACCAACTGAACTGGCTGGAGAGTTTGGGGGGCAGGCAGGGAGAAGACAGGAATCCACATTTTAAACAAGCTTCTTCAAGTAGTTTCTGCCATCCAGCTATGCTTGCAATCCATTATTGTAAAAACTAAGAAACATAGTCCAGGGCTCCCCAAATCTGGCACCACGTTGTTGTGTAAGCAATGAACCAAGGAATGGTTAGGAACAGTCCAGTCCATTTCTAAGAAAGGATTTTAATAGTCACAGACAGACTCCTCAAAGGGAGATGGGTGAATCAAAAAATATCCTGAAGTAACAGCCACATAATGGGTCCAATGCTTCTTTTATTTATGGTATTCATTTAAGATTAACAGTATTCTCAACATTATAACAGATGTACAATAGGGCAAGGTTACAACCAAAGGGGAAAGACACAAATGAGATGTGAAAACTCATTCATCTGGGAATAAAGACACACATGGAGTAGATAATTAAGCTATTAACCTATCAGATTACCGGCATTTTTAGTTTATGCACAATTATTTTCTCTGCATTTTACAAAACAGAGAATTTTGTGTTAACATCAGTTAAAAGAAACATTTCCCAAACAATAAAGAAAAAAAACAATAAATCACAACCACTCAAATTACAATGTTACAACTGGCAAAGTTACAATGACAAATTACCTCCAGTGCCAAGCTCGATGACTAGCACGTGACTGGCATTTCGTGCATGTTGCATGAACTGAACTGAATTAACAGTCGCTTGAGTCTAACATCGCCCAGTAAAAAATACCACGCCATCGAATTTTCAACTTTGGAATGAAATCATCTCTGTTCCGTAACTCACAACAGTGTTTGATAGCAAGCCCTCCGAGCATATTTTTAAATATAATGAACTACAAAGAACATGAAATGTATCTCAGTCGTTCTCTGATAAACCAATTGTATTTGTCTTCTATGCCCCAAATTTGTGTAAGTCAGGAACTCAAGTGCCTATCAGAGACAGGCAAGTAACAGAAATGAACACCGGCTCTGCAGAACAGACAGGTGCCCGCCCCATGCAGAGGGAGCTGCAACTACTCACCTTCCTGAAGCCATGTGGGAAGGCAGACACTGTATTCCCGCATGTTCTATCTTCCAAGAACTGTTAAAATCTGCATTTTTGTGCAAAATCTCCTGATTCATACATACTGGCAATTTTTCACTTTTAAAACATTGTGTTCAATTTTTAAAACATGTGAAAACCAAACACAGTATGTCTAGGGACCAGAGCTAGGATACCAGATTTCGACCTCCGATTTAAATGCAATTGCTTAAACATGGAGATCCAAAGCAAGCAAGTGGATCTGGACAGCTACAATGTGGAAAATGGAAAGGGGAGAAGACAGTTTGAGGTTGCAAAAAGAGGATAAAGTGGTCCAAGAGGTGAAGTCTACTTTGATAAAAAAGGTGAAGTTCTATATCTTCACAAAAATGTAACCTAATCCAGAGTCAATGCACATTTGCTACAGAACCAAAACATAATGTGAGAAAGCATGAGCTGAGTTTTGCTTTAAAACTTTTTTTCATTAAATACTTTTGTCTATTTTACATTTTTCACTTGCACAGAACTCTTGGTGTAGGGAGAGATTATATATAAACAAAAGCAAACAATGTGGCTGACTTTTCTTCCTTTTGGTGAGGAAGAAGATTTTGAAGTCACAGGATCATAGAATTTTCCAGCACAACTCTGGTTCCGGGCCACAATTTCAAAGAGTAAGTATGGCTTAGGGAAGTTACTCGACCAGTCTGAAGTGCCACAGTTTGTAGCAAAGCCAGAGCCAGAACACATATCTGCTGACTCCTCCTATAAGAGCTCCATGCTGCCCCCCTAATTTTCTATGTTAAGCCAGTCGTTAAATTTAAAACGTCTATAATTTCAGGCATTCTCAACAAATGAAGATGATCTCAATGTTCTCAGTGTCCAGGGCATCAAAGGATTAAATGAGATCGCCTCCGTGGATATATTGCATAAAGCACTAAACAAATATGAGACACTGTTATTTTGTTCCATTCAAAACAGACTCCTAACATATGGCTAGTTTTAAATCAAGGTGTTAAACTGACAAAAATTTATATGTGAAATTTCTAGCTTTTGTGTTTTTTAGCTTTTGATTTTCTCTCCGTTAACTTGATGAGCTATCAGCTAATAGATGGACAGCAAGACACTTCCCTAGCATTCAGTCATGTACTTTACCTGTAAAGAAGAGGAAGAAGAGAAAAGGGAAGAAGGAAGAGGAAACCGGCCCATGATGAATTCTTAATGGCCACCAACACTGCCAATAATGGCACAAATTAATAACTCTGGGTGATGAAAGCCAAAGGTTAACAAGCACATCGATCTATTTTCATAGTACACCAACATCTGCCAGAGCTATTTGCTTTCATAAAGTTGGTCTCCTGCAGGGGCTGGCCCCGTGGCCGAGTGGTTACGTTCGCGCGCTCCGCTGCAGGCGGCCCAGTGTTTCGTTGGTTCGAATCCTGGGCGCGGACATGGCATTGCTCGTCAGACCACGCTGAGGCAGCGTCCCACATACCACAACTAGAAGAACCCACAACGAGAAATATACAACTATGTACTGGGGGGCTTTGGGGAGAAAAAGGAAAAAATAAAATCTTAAAAAAAAAAAAAAAAAAGTTGGTCTCCTGCAAATTTTCTTTTACAAATAAGCATATGGAAACAAAGGAAGATTTAAAGGATGTTTTCAGAATCAAACGGCAAGCCCCTGGCGATTTTTCTAGCACCTCAATTCTCTCTGCTCTCATTTCCTTGAGCTACTTCTAATCCCTAAGCTGTGAATCTAGAATAAACTTACCCAGAAAGATAGCTGTGTACAGGGACAATGTGAAACATTATGGAATTCATTTTATTCTTTAGTTCAAATTCGAGTTTATCCCCCAGAAACCAGATCTTGGAAACCTCTAACAATCTTGGCAGACACAATCATTGAGCTTGATGTTTTTGCCACTAAAATAAAGAGCAAAATACAGCAGTCCCTGCTGATATTGGAAAACCCCATCCGTAGAACTTAAAGGATCTGATAAAACACTCTGGGAGAGAAATATGGGATTATTGTAATCAATAAATAATGTTTAGTTATATTCCTTCCTTAAGAGACTGAGTTCTGCTGCCTGCAGCAATACTTAATTTTTAAATATCAAGGCAGGGAAATATTCATTCATTAAAGCTGTGTTTGAAAAAGGAGAATATTCTTCCTCATACAGGAATGAATAAAAGACCTGTGCTAGCTTTATTTCTTCTTTGATTTCTGCCTTTATCATTAGTGCCACAAGACAGTCAAAATATTTCGTCTACAATAATCTCTTCACAGTTAGTTTTCCAAAAGGTAAGAGAAGAAAGACCTAATTTATCCAATCCCATACATACGTACTTAATAGGTTGACATTATTAAAATTACTTTGAAAGTTGAATTTGAAACAATTCATCCTGAACTCAGAGAGACATTAACTTGTTCCTGTCCAGGTTTTACTACAAGATAATTCTCTGTGGCACTCAGGTTTACACTCAGGAAATAGCTCCCCATTTTTCCCTTTCCTTTCACTAGAATTTCTCCTCCTGCAGTCACCTCAAAATTCTTACACTTGAGTTATCTGACTCTGAGGACCAATTAAATCTCTATTCTTAACAATGACAAAAAATTCATTCTGCCGTCTGCTCAATACCATTTTATGAAGACCATAGGATATCTATCTTTGTTAAGAGCGTTCCACGAAATACAGAACCCTTCCTATAGGGAAAACAATTATCAGCCATAATATGACTCATTCATAAAAACTGTCCCTAATTTCACCCAGAATTAATTCCCAAACCCACACCCTTTCTCCTTCCTCTCTCTCCTAGCCTTGAGGATTTTTAATTCACACGGGGTTACTTCAGACGAGGAACTCACTTCTGATGGAAAGAAGGTTACAGGGTTACAAACAAGACTTTCTAAGTAGGAGAAAACTTCTCTCTAAAACACCCAGGAGATTCTTGATTTTTGAAATATCACTTTGTCCAACAAACCCCATTCCTTAATCTAAGAAAAGCATTCAGTGTTGAAGAGCGGGAGAGCGAATGGATGGCTTAGAAGGCAGTAACTCTCGGGCCCGTCACTAGACCATTTAGCGCACTAGAAAAAGTAATTTGCTAAATAGCCCATGGTCACATGTAACAATTAAACGGGCACCCACGAAATAAGCCAATTACTCCTTTCCTAACTATATTATCTCATCTATTATGTGGACAACTTTATATTGTCCACCTAAACTGTGGCCTTTTTCATCTCTGCCATTGCCTTTGGTCATGGTCCCGTCCAGATTGATTGTGTGGAAACCTGCCATCACATCATTATACACGGACACTCCTTCCTCTCTTAAAACAGAAACTCTCCAGCAATGAAATCTGTTCTCAACCAACTCATTCGAGTGTTCCTCCCAAATAGTTATTTCTTTCCCTCCTCGAGTGCTCTCTATTTCTAGAGCCTCAATGAACCTCAGTCCCAGCGCAAGGAATTTAGCCTTTAAAGGATCTCTTCAGGAGGCCATCCAAGAAACACCAGCTCTTGGAAAACAGGAGCTCCCACATCAGAAAGTGCCTCGGCGCTCCCAGCCTCCTCTCCCCAGACCCTGAAACTCCATGTAAAGCGGTGTTCTCCATCCTGGCTGCAAAATAAAATAAACCAGAGAGCGTTTAAAAATCCCATTGCCCAGGCTGCTCCCTAGACGAGTTACGTCAACATCCCTGGGAAGGGACCTGAGCCCCAGTTCTCATCAAAGCCCCGCCAATGACCCCAAAGTACGGACAAGGTTGAGAAGCAGTGTTGTAAAACTGAGCATTTGCTAAGACCAACCCTGCTGGTCACAGACCTTGAAGCAGAAAATGCACAGGCCTTGAAGTCAGACAGCCCTGGGCTCTGCCTCCTGCACACGCATATGATCTAAGGCAACATTACCGGGCCTCTTGAAGCCTCAGTTCCCTCATCTGTAAAATGGAGATACACCGACATTCTCTGCATGTGGAGATTTAATGAGCTAAATTATGTAAAGCACCTACCGCAATATCTAGCACCGAGTAAGCACTCAAGAAGTAATACTAGGGGCCGGCCCGGTGGCTCAGTGGTTAAGTGTGCACGTTCCACTTCAGTGGCCAAGGGTTTGCTGGTTCGGATCCAGGGTGTGGACATGGCGCCGCTTGGCAAGTCATGCTGTGGTAGGCATTCCACATATAAAGTAGAGGATGATGGGCACGGACGTTAGCTCAGGGCCAGTCTTCCTCAGCAAAAAGAGGAGGATTGGCAGCAGATGTTAGCTCAGGGCTAATCTTCCTCAAAAAAAAGAAAGAAAGAAAGATTACTAATAGTATATACAAGACATGGTCTTTGCCTTCAAGGCAGAGTCACAGCAGAGGTTCACTCCCACTCCCAGCCCTGCACAGGGAGTTAGTGGCAGGTCACGCCTAGAAACCACATCTCCTGACTCGTGGTCCAGCACCCCTTCCACGGCACCACACTTCTGCCCTTGATGAATTCAGCCCTCCTGTCACTGTTTGGCGGCTGCAGAGGATTGATGCAGTAAATAAGATGGAACATGGCCCCAAAGCTCTTTCCCATGAGAAGTATTATGTTATAAATCTACTTTTTGAATACACACATAAAGAGCTCATTTCTTGTTTGAAGACTGGAGCAACTTCAAAAAGTTTCAATTAACTCCAAGCCATTTCTCATCAGTTGCATTCCTGCCACCAAGGACCTCCTCCCCACGGGGACTGTCAATTAAGAGCAGCTGAGCTGCGGTGCAAACCTTGATGCAGTGGCAACCAGCCCGGTGAAGATTTCCAACCAAATTTCTACACAGACTGCCTTATGCCTGTGAACCCTGACATCATTCTCCCTCTCAGCAGGACCTCGGAACAAAATGAGGTGTAATTAACTGAATAAGCTAGTAAATGGAATAGGTCAATGAAATCCATTTATGGAGCAAAAATCACTTTTGAGAAAGTCTTAGTTACAGGCAAATAAGTACATTTTGGTTGTTCTAGAAGAAAGTCTGCATTCAGAACTTTCAAAAGAAGATCACAAGCCTTTAAGACAATGAGCATTTCCACAACTATCCACTGATAAGTACTTGAACTGGATTAAATTTTGTTTGGAATCTTATGACACTCTATGCAAAATGCTTTATTACCTGTCTCCCCAAATATTCAACAAATACACTCCATTTGGGGCAAATTGCCCTGAATGCCAACTCTCATCTTTATGAAACATGACAAGAACATTAGGAGATTCAAAGGTCACTTAACTGTTCAACATCATACGACAACATCCACACAACTCTTTGCAATGTTTCCTTTAGCTACCCTGACTTGAAAGTCAATACAAAGAATGGTGGACATACAAGTCAAAAAGTATTCTGCTGCTGTGAGAAAGTATTCTTCACCACTAAAAAATAAACACAAAGATGATTCTTCCTTCTTGACTGAAGAGTGCTGTGTGAGATGTGATGCTTGGAACCAAAGCAGCAATTTTGTCACCATGAGGAAATTAGCCTGAAAATAAAAGCAAAAACCACACCGAGGATGTCAAAGAGAAAATTTATTAAAAAAATCTGGACCCTTAAATATGTCAGCAAGCTGCTGAATTTACCAACCTCTGAAACCACTCTACTTCCTACATCCCTCTGATGTTCTCTGGGAAATCGTTATTAGTTTCCTATTGTTGCTCTAACAAATGACCACTAACTCAGTGGCTTAAAACTACACAAACTTATTAGCTTACCATTCTGTAGGCCACATGTCCTAAAATCAAGAGATCAGCAGGCCTGTTTTGCTTCTGGAGGTTCTAGAGGAGAATCCACTCCCTTGCCTTTTCCAGCTTCTAGAGGCTGCCTCCATTCCTTCTCTGTTCATGGCCAGCAGCATAGCATCTTCAAATCTCTCTCTCTCTCCATCTTACTCTTTCTTTCTCTCTCTGCTCCTATCATTACATTGCCTTCTCTGACTCTGACTCTTTCCTTCCCTCGTAAGACCTTTGTGATTACATTGAGCTCACCCAATAATCCAAGAAAATCTTCCATCTCAAATCTTCAACTTAATTACACCTGCAAAGTCCCTTTTGCCACGTAACGTAACACAGTCACAGATTCGGGGATCAGGACATGGACATCTAGGGGGAAGAGGGGCATTATTCAGCCAACCACAGACCTCAAGACGGAGCAGCTTTCTTCCAATTATACTATGCCAGAGATCAAGAGGGTAGACATTGACCTGGCGCAAAACTATAAATGTCTTTTCTTGTCTCTTCCATATAAGTGAAAATTGTTTCTCATCTTCTTTTCCAATTGGGTTCCAAAAGAAGTGTTTCCCAATCAATGGCCACATAGCATACACCCGAGGGTGTATTAATCTGTTGGAGCAAAGATACCTCATCTTACTTGCTGTGGTCTACAGCCATCCTCCAGGATCCATCAATTTTCTTTGGGGCCTATATTAGTGAATTGAATGGAGATATGATGAGGACCTACCAACCCTGCATCCTTTGTATCCTTCAGGGTGGTACTAGTCTCTCCACGCCCCTTTGATGCAATACTGGTTTCTATGTACTATCTTGTCCAAGGATTGATAAGATAAGTTTCAGAGGCTTCGACTTAAATTTCCTCACTCTGGACAGATCTTACTCCACAAGCAAAGGACCCACTGTGAGGGTGCTACTGAAGGGAAGAAGAGACGAACATGTAAGTGATATTAGCCTTGTCCTTAAAAAGAGGAAAACAGAATATGGAACCTTCGTGAGAAATGACTGTTCACATAATATGCAGAGAAAAGAAAAAATCTCAGTAGAGCTATTTTTTTAAACCCAGAAGAGACAGTTCACATCTAAAAAAATGAATATTAATAATTTTCAGAGGAAAATAAATCAGGGTAAGTTTATCATAGCGAAGAAAACAATTGCTGTTTTGTCAAATGCAAGTAGAGAAGAGAAAGGAAAAGACGTGCAAGTCTGGGGGTATAGAAAGATAAAAAATTACCTGACTTTTTCCTGTACTTTTATTTACCATGCTTTGTATGTGTTCTCTGTTATTCTTCAGATTAAATAAAGCATTTGTGGGTTTATTATCGAAAGTGTGGGAATTATTTTGAATCTCTCCTGTCTGTGAGTGATAGCACCCCATTATCCACCTCCTCTGTATACAATGAGAGTTATCTTAGAAAGGAAATAGAATGAGAGATTCCCTCAGGGATTTTCAGCCCCACCTGCGCACAGAATCATGGGAAGAGCTTTTAGAATTTACATTCCTGGGAGGATTTTGGAAACAACTGAGGTGAATCCTGAAAACGAGGGAGGTACCCAAGCGATGACCTGAGTCTCATGCTTGTTCCTCCTTGTCCTTGCTGCATAACAGCAGCCCTGCTCCATCAAGGTCAATTACCTCATTATGACGGCAACTCTTTTCAGCTGCTGATGCCTGCACACAAGGCGCTCCAGGTGCTGGGCAACAGCAATGGCCTGTAGCTCAGTAGAAACCTTGCTGTGTCACCTAGAAAAAGAGCACCCACTCTGGGGTCAAGACTTCTAACCCTACAGAGCCCAGAGGTGTGGGGATGCAGAGCACAGTCACACATCTCCCCGGATGCCACAAGGAGCTGGTTGTCTGGAGACCCGTGGTTTGGGGAACAGATCCTCCACGAGTCAAGTGAGCTTCCCTTCCTGGGGGGGAGGAGGCAGAGGGAGCTTAGTGGGGTGAACTACAGCCCCCTGCACGCTCTCCCTCCCCCACTATCCATTCTAAATCCACTTGCTCTCAAATATCACCTCTTCTGGTCTTGCTGGCTTACCTGGTGGTATGACCCACCCCTCAGTCCTGAGGTCCTGGCACTCACACCCTACTCAGTCCAGGATTACCATATTTGCTTATTGATATTCCCAGGTGAGGGTGGAACGAGCAGTATACACCCGTAATTGCCCCTTGATCGCTGCTCCTGGAAGCATCACCTCCTCTGATCTCCTTCAGTACACATTGTTTGTGTCATTGTTTGTCACTTGTTTACTGCCTGGTAGCAAGAACCACTCTCATATCGTTATTATCACTTTGAAGCTTCTGCATCAACTAGCACTGTGTCTTGCATGTGGCAGATGTTCAGTAAGTGGTTCTGGATCGACAAGTTCACAGTATGTAACCTAGGGATATTTTGTCATCTTTGAGTCCTTCAAGTGACTTATTAACTGACAATATTTATCATAAAACAACACATACATTTTTCCTTCTAGGGTAAACAAAAACCATTTGGCTATTTTTAAATTACACATCACCTTTTTGAGAACATTCAAACCTGAGTGAGTTGTATGAGAGTGTGTATGAGGATATGCAAGTGTGTGTGAACATGGGTGAGAGTGAATTTGACTCTGAGAGAATATTAGAGAAATGATTGAAAATCAACAGGGGTAGGCCTCAAGGTCATTGGCCCCACTGTTGAGGTCAAATACTCTATAAGATTTCACAATCCTTTCTAATACCCATCACAATGCACTATATTGCTCATTTCCATGTCTTCTTCTCAATGCCATCAAAGATAAAGGTTGTCTATCATTTTTCTATTCCTAGTATCTTACTTAGGGTATTTGCTCAATATGTATTAAACGAATGAGTGAATTAATGGTTGAAAGAGTGGTGAGGATTCAGAGAAATCACTTTATTGGGAATAAAAAACCATGCTGGGGACCCCAGGGAAGGCAGAGTGTTGTATGAATCTAGACTTTAAAACTGGACAGATCTCGCTCTTTACATAATGTCTGATTTGAGGAAAGTCCTTTCTCTGAGGCTCAGTTTCCTCATCTGTTAAATAAATACTGAGGAAAAAAAAGACCATCTTGAGGAATAAAATAGATGAATAAATAAAAGAACCTAGGACACTGCCCAGAATGGAGGCAATTTCCCACAAATGTAAACCATCATTCTTTAGGCAATTTGAGTCTTTTTAAGCTCAAGACCATTGTTAGAAATGTGTGAAAGGTTTATTTGGGACACACACACACACACACACAAAGAAATAAAATCCATATCTCTTCTCTACGTAATATTTATATATATTCAGGGTTTTAGGTGGGAGGAGTTACTGTTCTTAAGCCTGTCTAAGGCCAGTGTGCCTCATCTCTTTGTAAATGCTGTTAAGAAGATCCTAAAAGGAAGCTGTGCCAGGTCCTCTATGGGCTTAGATTTTCTAGCTTTGAGAAAATTTCAAAAGAAGAACAATCTCCGAAAGCTATGTTCTCCTTTTAAATATTCAAACAATTTTTGTGTACATGTTATCATTTTTTTCGTCAAGCTATCACCTTTAGTCGTGAAAACTCATGATCTACAGATTCAATTTAAAAATCAAGATTTTTTAACCACAAGTACCCCCTCCAGAAAAATGGTTAGAAGGAGAGGGTCTTCTATCTAAAGAGAGTATTTGGTTCTAGCTCAGTACTAGATTCAGAGCTTCTAATGGGATAGTCACCACCGTATGGAGGGCCCCTGTAGTCATCTATATCAAAAGGCCCCACCATTGTAATGAGTCCAGGGAACCCCGTGCCAACACTAGGAAAACTCCCCATACCCCTTAACCCAGTAATTGTAGGTCTAGGAATTTATCTGGAGGAAACAATCAGAGCTACACAAAAAATATTCAAAGATACTCATTGTGATATTATTTTACAAGAGAAAAACTTGCTTTTGTGGCCAAAAATTGGGGATTTCTTTAGTAAATTTGAGGGCATGATAGATTTTATAGTTTTAGGAAAATATTTCATGTCATGGGAATATATACATGATATATTAAACTTAAATGATACAAAATGGAGCATATAATTCCAACATGTTATTTTTAAAAAAACAATGAATGTCTGTGAGTATATATCACAGAAAGGATAAAATATATGCAAATCCCAAAGTCCCCATGTCTTAGTGGTAGAACTATGAGTCAACTTTTCTCTTCTTCATTGTTTTATTTTCAAAACTTTCCAAATTTTCTATAGCGAACTTTTCTTGTTTTGGTTTGGTTTGGTTTTTGTTTTGTAAGGAAGATTGGCCCTGAGCTAAGATCTGTGCCAATCCTCCTCTATTTAATGTGGGATGCTGCCACAGCATGGCTTGATGAACGGTGGTAGGTCCGCGCCTGGCATCCAAACTGGCGAACCCTGGGCCACTGAACCAAAGCACCCAAACCTAACAACTACACACAGAGCTGGCCCCTATAGTGAACTTTTATGATCAGGGTAAACTGTTACTGATTACACAGAAAAATAACTCAGAGATTTTGTCATGTTGACAGAGTGAGCTGGTGGCACCACCTTCATGCATGAATAACAGCATAATTCAAACCCTCCTGGACCTTGCACTTCTCGCATCGTTGCTTCTCTCCAGACTGTGGCATCATCCTTCTCCTAGCACAAGAAAATTATATAAAATTTCACCACATATGCATATATAAAATACATACATTCATATATAATAAAAGTTAAAATACTGGCTACTAATAAACACCTGAATAACTGAGATACTGAAAATTACTTCAGGATGTACAATATAAAATTAATGGTCAAATCAAATTTGTGTGTGCTGAAGATAAGAAACAACTTTTTACACGCTCATGCCAACTGGCTTCACTCTGAACAGGTGAAAACAGAATTCAGTTCCATGTGCATGAAGTCAGTAAACTGGGCTCTCCCCAGGGGTTACTTTAGCCAAACTGTGTCCAATAATCCATCAAAAATGCAGAGCATTCCTTCACTCAAAGACAGAGTGAGTTGGCAACATTTTAGTCAAAAGATTTTCCTACAGTATGACACTATCACTCAGTTGGAACCTGGACTTGCAATGATGGCGTTCTAAATTATCTGAGAAACTGATGCATTTCTTTATGGTTATAACCCATGTATACGTGATGTTGATAACACAGAATTTATTCTTACTACATTGATTTTTAAGATGAGTTTCATACATAGCTATTATTGTCATCTCTTCTCCTCAGCTTGATTCATATTTATTAAATAAAAAGCAGAGAAATGAATAGAATTCCAGATCATGGCAATTCTTCCACCTAGCTGGACCTCAAGTTTCTCCTCTATAAAAGAGGGAATTGGACGATATATTTGAGGGTATTGTCACCACTGACATTCTATGATTCTATAATTATTGCCACAAACTTGTTATCTATTTCAGGTGGGAAAAACAGATATGAGCAAATATGAAGCCATATGCCCTGAATCTAAAAGAAATCAGAATGGGCCTATATGAAATTTGGCTACAAACCTAAAGAAATCCCTTCCACAGGTCAATGAGAACTCTACGTTTCCTCTTGCTTCTATGTTAGTTTGGTGTGCCTTATCACTGGAAATTTCTAGGGGATATTGGTGGAATGGAGGCTTTGTGTTCTATACACAGCGGATTCTCATTATTCACAGTAATGCTCTTATAGAGTCATCATGAACACTGAATGAGTGAATACAGAACAATTGCTTCAAGGGGAGCTACAGGGTTAGGTTCCTGCCAGCCTCTGATCACAAAACTGTCATCAGTCTATCCCTACATATGTTTGTTTCTGTGTATTTCTGTTTAAAGACACCTTATGTGATATACATTGTGATTCGATATATATTCAACCACGTGTGATTCAACCACGAACTCACAGCCGACAGCACTATAACTCACACCCACAGGGAGCTTTTCTAACGCTTATGTTTGCTCTAGAAGGCGCTTTCTTGCACTGAGGAGCAGTAGACAGCACTTCAGCACCGCTAACTTGGGGGCCATTTTAAACATCCAAATCACCAACCAAAAGCACAATAGTGCAAAGTCGTGGCATTAAGAGACTTCAGAAAGGACACTGTTCACAGCCTGAGAGCTGACACAAGAAGGCAGAGCATCAGCTTGTTCAGTGTCAGCTGGGAACATGTGCCGCAGAGACTCAAACTTTTTTGTCACTCTGCGCGTGTCTGCAAATGACCGTGAAAGGGCAGAGAGTATTGATTTTGGTGTCATAAGTAAATTTTAGCAAGACGGTGAAGTCACAAATACAGAGTCTGTGAATAATGAGGATCGACTGTATCTGTCACCTCATCACCAATTGAAACACAAGATGGGAAGTCTGGGGACTAGGGTAGCCGTGAACTTTAAGATTTTAAAAAATAGATGCATAATGATCACTAGGTTCAGTCTCCTCAGTGTCTGCAGAAGTCGGAGCTGATGGTTTCTGTCAGGACACCTGCACAGCCTCGCTCTGGGGGTCACCATTTTATTCTATGTTACACAATAACATGGCAGTAACCCATCGCCAAGGCTTTCCATCTTTTCTCTCCCCTTCCATCCAATTTTTTCCATATAGCGATTAACACATTATTAGTGGTAAGTTAGGTTTCAGAATACCAACTTTTGATTTTGACAGGTACCCTGAACAGTTAAGTAAGTATTTGAAGTGGCAGGTGAGACCCTAAAGCACAGAGTTCCAGCCACGGTCTCACCCAGCTCTTTGCTGCCCTCCAAGCAACCTGGTAATGAGCCCAGTGCAGTATGTGCCAGAAAACACACCGTTTTCATCAATTACTATAAAAAAAAAAAGGGCAGCTCACTGCAGAATGTTTCTATGTCCTTCCTGAGACAGTTTGTGCAGCTGGTTGAAATCTTTGCAAAAATACTCTACAATAGCACAAAAACTTGGGGAAATTGTTGGCAGTGTTTATTAGAGTTAAATAGACACCTATCTGAAGCCCAGCAAGTCTGCTCCTAGTATATCTCCATGAGAAGTAAGTGCTTATGTCCACTGAAAGCCTTGCACAAGAATATTCAGGGACATTATTATTAATCGATAAAAACTAGAAACAAAGAAAAAGAGTAAAAGAATAAATCGTGATATATCCATACAAGGAATACTACAGAGTGATAAAAATGAATGGTGTTGATAGATGAACTTCAAAAATATTATGTTAAAAGAAAGAAACCAAACCCAAATGAGCATATAGTGATTCCATTTATAAGAAGGTCAGGAACAGGAAAAGCTAATCTGCGAAGACATAAGTCAGAATAGTGGCTCCTCCTAATGGGTGATTTTGATTGGGAAAGGAGAGGAGAGAACTTTCCAGGGTCATGGAAATGTTCTATATCCTGCTCTGAGTAGTGTTTACACAGATTTATACACAAGTAAAAGTTCATTTAGCTGTTGTATTAGTTTCTTACAGCTGCCATAATAAATGATCACAGACCACACAAATTTATTCTCTTACAATTCTGTAAGCCAGTAGACTGACAAAGGTCTCACTGGCTAAAATCAAAGTATTGGCAGGGCTGTGTTCCTTCCTGAAGCCTGTAGGGGAGAATATGTTTTCTTCCCTATTCCCCACATTCCTTGGCTCGTGGTTCCCTTCCTCCATCTTCAAAGTCAGTAATGGGGGTCGGTCAAGTCCTTCTCACACCACATTACTCTGATCTCCCATTCTGCTTCCCTCTTTTGCTTTTAAGAACCTTTGTGAGGGGCCGGCCCCATGGCCGAGTGGTTAAGTTCATGCACTCTGCTTCGGTGGCCCAGAGTTTTGCTGGTTTGGATCCTGGGCATGGACATGGCACCGCTCATCAAGCCATGCTGAGGCAGTGTCCCACATAGCACAACTAGAAGGACCTACAATGAGAATATACAACTATGTACTGGGGGGCTTTGGGTAGAAAGAAAAAAAAAGAACCCTTGTGATTTCACTGTGCCCACACAGATAATCCAGAATGATCTCTCTATCTCAAGGATCTTAATTTAAGCACCTCTGCAAAGTCCCTTTTGTCATGTAAAGTAACATATTTACCATTTTCAGGGGTGAGCACATGGACATCTTTGGCAGCCCATTATTATTCTACCACAGTACATAAGAGGTGCGCACTCATTTGTATATAAATTATACCTCAATAAAAAAAGTAAAGATTTCCCAGAACAGAAAAAAACATGGAGCAGAAATCTTGATAAGAAGCCTGAAAATGTCAGGCTTATGAAGCAGTTCATGAAGATTTAGGACAGAAGCCAACAGAATCCAAACTACTAAAAGTTAATTCACAGCTCACTAGTTTGTCTAACACAGATAATCAGTCCAATTTAGAAGTAAATCAAATACCCAAACTTGTGTTTTGATTTAGCTGAAGGACATATGCAAAATCTACATATAGTATAATACCGTATGTAAAAGAGTTATGAGCCTAAGAGCCAGTTCATCTGTATTTGTTTCATATCTTATATCACCTCACCCAAGAGATGGTTAACTGTTATTTGATGATGTGGATCATTTAATTTGCAGCTAACTTTGACTCTTAACTGAATAAACAAGCCAAGAGATAAATCATTACCTAATCTTGAAGGTTTTTATTTTGAGCCTCCTACTTAAATTTGCAGTTGAAAAGTTTATGAAACTGAAATGTTTTTTAAATGCATGAATATTAGATGGCGGTAACATAATGAAAACAGATGTAAATGAATTTTATCAGCCTTATTTTTAAAGGTATTTTAGCTATTGCTTTGTTCACATTAAAATATATTCGCAACAGATACTTGCTATTTAAATTAACAGTATTTGCCTAATAAGAAAATATATACTCTACCATATGGTCTCAGTTACATTTGCATATTTTGCCAATATGTATTATCATATTTGCTTGAGGGGAAAAAAACCCCAGTGGATTAAGCTAGGAAAACAACATAAAATGAAAAGCCATACCTCTGGCTCTATGCCAGCCTAATCCTGCTTACCTGTGTACCTGCTGTCCTGCTAGAGATCTGGGTCATGTTGACTCTAGCACGCCCCTAAGACTGGATATTGCGCCAAATATTTTCACTAGAAGCAGTACTGGTTCTCTTCCAATTACAATTAATACTATGCCTGATTGTGGGAGATTCCGAGGTAAGGAGAATATCACAAACACCACTTTGCCAGGTGCATTGAGCATGGGAAATGCCTTTTGGTCACAGAAGTTTGAGGAGGAAGGGACTTTTTTTTAAAGCTTGGCCCAGAGCTAGCATCTATTGCCAATCTTTTGTTTCCCTTTTTTCCTCCTTCTTTCTCTCCCCAAAGCCCCCCAGTACATAGTTGTATATTTAGTTGTAGGTCCTTCTAGTTGTGCTGTGTGGGACACCACCTCAGCATGGTTTGATGAGCAGGGCTAGGTCCGCGCCCAGGATCCGAACTGGCGAAACCCTCGGCCCCCAAAGCGGAGCACGTGACCTTAGCCACTCGGCCATGGGGCGGGCTTTTGAAGGGACTTTTATGGGCATGGAATTTAGCCCCTGAAGGTAAAAACCCAGGCACCAATATTGGTAGGCAATGGCTCAGATAGGACAAGTCACTCTCCTAAAGTCACATTGTCACTAAGTGATAGACACAGAGTTTAAACCCAGGCAGTCTGCCTCTCGTGGGATTAACCACTATTCAAATCATTTGTTGCACTATTCTCCGGCCTCTGGAGCCACAGAAATCATGGTCACGTGTGCATCCACCTTAAAATAAGTCTGCCTCCACTCTCCACGCATTGGGCTAGGCAGGGAACACAGTGTTCCCTGGGCTTGATGATATCTCGAAATGCCATTGAGGGTCCAACTGGAGACTGACTCCAGCTCAAAGGATCTCAAAAACTTGCAAATGCCTGCAGAATTTCCAGGCCACACTTAGGGAAATCAGCCAGCGAGGCAGCTCCAGAGGCATCTCAGATTCACCAGGATGATCCAGGAAATAGAAACAAAATCCCACTAAAAAGACACACTTGATTTCCCCAGTGTGAGCCCACTCGGGAAAACATCCTAGATGTTGAACATATCAGGAAAGCCAACATCCTCTGTATTAGGCAGATTTCAAGAAGGATGGAATAAGAGATTTTTTTTTTTTTTGAGGAAGATCAGCCCTGAGCTAACATCTGCTGCCAATCCTCCTCTTTTGCTGAGGAAGACTGGCCCTGAGCTAGAATCCGTGCCCATCTTCCTCTACTTTATATGTGGGATGCCTACCACAGCATGACTTGTCAAGCAGTGCCATGTGCGCACCCGGGATCTGAACCGGCGAACCCCAGGCCGCTGAAACAGAATGTGCAAACTTAACCGCTGCACCACTGGGCCAGCCCCAAGAATAAGAGATTTGAGACGGTGCATCCCCTGCAGCTTCTCTCACTTTCCAAGCTGAGGGGCCATGTACAGATCGTTGAAAATACCAAGAATCCGCAAGCCTGCTCATAGAAACATGGCTTTCAAGAGCCCGAGAGTATGTATAGCATTATATCAAAAGCAATTTGCTTCTATAAGAACCTGTCATCCAGGGACATGTGGTAGCTACCCAGCCCTTCCAAGAAAGTGCATGCATTTATGCAGGAAATCTTAATTTAGCACCCATTATGGAGAACTACCGTGTCAGCGCTGGGATTACTGCAATGAACTGGACGGACGGGTTCCTCACTGACTAGAGTTTGCATTATAGTTGGGGAAGTAGACAGAGATGTACCAACAAAGCTAGCAATAAAATAAAATAAAATTGGAAGAAAAGGGTCAACAGGTAAAAATAAATAAATACTTCTTGTAATAAGTGTTGAAAAGAAAATCCACTGCGTGCTAAATAGAGAATAATTAAGTACAGCTTTTAGGAACCGAGGTTGAAGGATAAGACGGAGCCAGCTTTCGAGGAAATGGGAGGAGAGCGTCCAGGAAGAGGGAAGAATAATTTATATTCCTGGTGCAGACAGCCATCTCATCCCAAACCCACAGGAGCAGGGGTCATTTTCTCACTACCGGTACCCCTTGCTCTGTCGTGAAACGAGAATAAACAGTATGCAAAACGATCCTTGAATATGATTCTAGCTCCTCTTTTTAAGATTTCAGACCACGACCCTCGTATACACATCTTGACTTCATGAGAACAGTTCAGGACAGTATGAGGGACTGAACGTTCACACAACCCAGGCTGTGCCCTAGCTCTCTGCCTTCTCAGGGCGTACCCTAGTTAACTGTGCCTCCATTCACTTAACTAGTCTGGGCTTCTATAAACTGTGGGCGTTGGATTATAAAGCCTCTTTCATCACTCCTGCAGCTTGTGATTAACTGACAAATGCAAGCTTGCTCCATCCCTTAATCTTTTTTACGGCATCACATAAACCATGCTATGTTATATATGTTTATTCCATATTATTGGCTTTTAAGAGCTTATCCTTGTGGTTCAAATAGGAGACCATTCTAAATGGTCCCTCACCCCAAACACCCCAACTAAGCAAAGGATTCTTCCATAAATGTCCTGCCTTGCACTTGCCCCTTGTAATTTGTCCTTGATAGTGAGTTGACCTCCCATTTTCCCACATTATTAGTATGATCTGACATTTTTCCCCCAATTTTGTTCATGGATGCTCAAGGTGTCTCCTTTTTACATCATTTTCCTTGCTTTCCAGGCCTGCTGCCTCACCTATCACTGGCAGACTCTGGGGAAGTTTATTCCAAACCTGGCCCTACGGTACACCGCACGGGCACAGTGATTTCTCCGCAGCTTTTAGAGGCAATTTCCACTGAGTTGTTCTAATTCCCACTGAATGACCCATGTGTTCTAAAAACAGGGCAGACTTTCATCCTAAAAAGGCAAATCTTAGGGGCCGGGCCCAGTGGCGCAGCAGTTAAGTTCTCACGTTCTTCTTCGGCGGCCCAGGGTTCACCAGTTCTGATCCCGGGTGTGGACATGGCACCACTTCGCAAGCCATGCTGTGGCAGGCGTTCCACATATAAAGGAGAGGAAGATGGGCACGGATGTTAGCTCAGGGCCAGTCTTCCTCAGCAAAAAGAGGAGGATTGGCAGCAGCTGTTAGCTCAGGGCTAATCTTCCTCAAAGAAACAAAAAAAAAGGCAAATCTTATAATTCCATTTATATTAAGTCAAAAACAGGCAAAACTCATCAATACTGTCAGAAGTCAGGGGAGTGGTTACCTTTAGGGAGGAGGAAGAGGCAGTGATTGGGACAGGGCATGAGACAGACTTCTGGGTACGAATAATGTCCCATTGCTTGATCAGAGAGGTGTTCCTGGGCGTGTCCAATCTGTTAACTCACCGAGCTGCACACTTATGATTTTCACACCTTCTTGTATGTGTGTTATATTTCAACTTGAAATTTATTAATAAAAAGCCAAAACTGCTCCCCATCCTTCACTCAGTCTCACGACCTCTGCCGGTAACTTAGTGGTTAAGGGTGCAGCCTCTGGAGTGAGACTCCCTGCGTTCTCATCCAGGTTCCCCTATTTTGTGGCTACATGACTGTCCTTGTCTGTAAAATCATAATAATGACAGTACCTACCTCAGAGGGTTGTTTGAGGATCAGAGGCGTTACCATCTACAGGGCCCTTGAACAATGCCAGGCCCATTGAGGGCAGCATTTGGATACGATTTCTCGTATAGACAGACGATGACTAGAGTCAGTACCAGACTAAGAGGGCGACCTTCTGCATCGGGTCTAAGCACGAAGTGCCCTGGAAGGCCCGGATTCAACCTAACTGGCCCATGATCTCCAAACTACATAAACGTCACCTTGATAACTCAGTAAATGTTGCCATTGTTCGCTCCATTGTTAAAGTCAGAAACCTAAGGGTCGTCTTGGATGCCTTGCTTTCCTGCCCTCACCCCACCAGCTATCGGCAAGTGTTCATCATATTTCCAAATCTGCCTTCTTCTCTTACCTGGACTCCTTCCTACCTGGTCTGCCTGCTCCTGACTTGCCTCCTCCCGTCTCTTTCCATACAGCAGCAACAAAATAATCCTCTAAAATATAAAACAAATGATACTTTTCTCCTTCTAAAAGCCTTTGAATGCCTTCCCATTATTCTGTGTGTCAGACAAGTTTGTCCTGTCCGCCCTATACAAAGTAGGCACTTCCTACCGTTATTCTCAGCCCTATCTTCGTTTACTTGGCAACTTTTATGCTGACGTATAATCATTTGGTCTGTTCACTTGTTTTTCTCTGCCTTCTGCCATTAGTACCTAAGCCCCCTGAGGGCAACACTGTGTCCATTATGTTCTCCGCCATTTCCCTTGTTCTTGTTCAATAAATGCCAGATGGATAAAGGTTGTATGATTTCCACAGTGGATGGACTGCTCTTATCCAAGAAGAGGAAAGATTAGCCCAGTATTTAGCCCACTGTTTTTTATATGCTTTCAGGTATTAATAGAAAAACTTCTATTAAGTTGTGAGTGAATTTTTTTCATTCTTATTTTACATCACTATCATCTTTTCAAACATGCATTCATTCAAAACACACAAAAAAACAAAGTTCCTTGTCCTCATGAAACTTACATTCTAATAAGGAAGTCAGACAATGGACATCAACAAAATAAAGGAGCAGAACAGAGAGCGCATTCAAAGGCAGTAGGTGCTACAGAAAAAGAAGAAACAGAATAGGTGCGGTAGACAGCTACATTGGTGCCCCCAAGGATCCTTACCCACTGGTGTTCTTGCCCTTATGAAGTAAGTCCCTTCCACTTCACCTCAAGCCGTGGCCACATGACTTGCTTTGGCCAATGGGAGATTAGCAAGGATGATGCAAGCAGAGGTTCCATAAGCGTTCGTACATTGGAGCTTCAGCTCTTGAATGCTCCTTCTTGGAAGCCAGCCACCACGCTGTAAAGAAGCTTGAGCTAGATTACTGAATCAGGAGACACCACATAGACAGGGACCCTGAGAAGAAGAGGCCGTCTTGGATAGTGAAGCTCCAGACAAGATCCCAGTTGAATTCAGTTGCAATCAAACCACGAAGGTAGACCGGAGTCCCAACCTCTGGTGACAGAAATTCTATTGCCTGAGCAAGCTAGCCAACTTCTCAGGGTTCCTGCTTTCTCATCCACAAAAATTGGCTTCTGAGATAGGCGATCTCTAGCCTCTCTGTCAATTCCAACTTTCTAACATTTCAGATGTTTAAAAATTAAGTGAAATCTGCAGAATATATTGGTTTCATAATGGAGAAGTGGAATCATGAGATAAATAATCCAATTATTTCCAATGAGCTATTTTGATCTAGATGATATTTCTATTTTTCCTTTGAAAGACAAGATGAGCTTTTGAGCTACAATAAATACGTTCCTTTTGTCCTGTTCTTTCTTCGCTTTTTTTGCCTGTTTACAATTTCCACAGAAATTTTAGTGTTGAAAAGTAAACCCAAAGTCATTGCTCTAATTCCTGGTGAGAGAGAAAAATGTGACTAGAAAAGTGAAACTTTCCACATTTAAAACAAGATTGTAAAGACGGGTTTGAAAAATGCACTAATGTCCACACTGGGTCAGTGTCCCTCCCCTGGGCTGTAGGGCACACATTTTCTTAATCGCATGAGTCTTCTTTACCATTCGGCCATCTGAAATGAAATCATTCTGGGTCAAAGGTATTTGGAATCTTACAGTTAGTCTTTCTTCCATTAGCTCCCAGGAAGGGGGTTGAATCTCACCAGAATCAGCATAGGGCGGTAAGGAAAAACTCAAGACAACTGGGCTGAGGGCAAAAGAGTAGAAATCATTGTCCAAGGAGAGAACGGATCATCATAAATCAATCCAATCAGGGCTGTTGCAATTCTTGTCGAAATTCCTGTTGAAACTGAAATCCAAGGGGAATCTGATGGTAAGATGCACAATGGATGTGAGACTTGAGAAATGTCTCCAGGATAAATCATTCAGGGAAGACTGGGGAATGCTCATGGAAAACTGGGTAGAAAATGTAGAGAAATGCAGAGTTCTGTGAAAGGTAAAGAAATGCCAGCTTCTCAAGGTATCTGGACAGAGAAAGAAAAGCAAATATTTTTTTCTGCTCTCAGATATGTTTGGGTGGGAAGGAGGGTGGAGAGGTGATAGCAGCGTCAAAGATTATGTGTCAGTCACCTATTTCTGAGTAACAAACCATCCCAAAACTGTGTGTCTTACAAGAGCAGTTATTATTTTTCACAGTATTAACAGTATTATTTTTTCACAATGCTGTGAGATGGCTGGGTGCCTCTTCTGACATTTTGCCTGGGCTCTTTCATGCTCTGTACTCAGCTGAAAGGCTGGCTGGGCTAGAAGGTCCCAGAGGACCTCACTGAAATGTCTGGATTGAGTGGCTGTCTGCTGGGGTCCCTTACTTCTCTCGTGCCCTCTCACCCTCCAGTAGGATAGCACTGCTTCTCTATCAGGTGGTCTCAGGGCAGTTTCCCAGGAAGGAGGGTGGAAGCTACACGGTCTCTTGAGATTTAGGCATCAGAACTCACAAGCTGTCACTTCTGCCACATTCTATTGGTCAAAGCAAGTCACAAGGCCAGCCCAGAATCAAGGTGAGGAGAAATCGACTCCACCTCTTGATGAGAGGAGCTGTAAAATCTTGAGGTGAGGTTTTTCAATTTACTACAGAGTCTACCATTTCGGTCCTCTGCTTCAAATCAAACATCATCTTCAGACTCTACTAGACTGCTGAATGCAAGTTAACCTTATGCTACCTGGTAGAATTCTCAATGATTCCAAGTTTGAGCAAAGGCAGCCTGCCAATAGTTGGATGATCAGTGAAAGATAATGAGGTCATGGTAGGGTTGGGGCTGAAACTTATAATGAACATCCCAGGAACTTGCAGTGATTTCTGGGAAGCTAAGTATAAATCTGAGAAAGCTGCCTCATTTAAAATGGGGATGCTCATCCCTTAATTAACAAAGATCCTTTCAAGAATTTTCTTTTTTTTTTTTTTGAGGAAGATTAGCCCTGAGCAAACTACTGCCAATCCTTCTCCTTTTGCTGAGGAAGACTGGCCCTGAGCTAACATCCATGCCCATCTTCCTCTACTTTATATGTGGGACGCCTACCACAGCATGGCTTCTGCCAAGCAGTGCCACGTCCACACACAAGATCCAAACTGGCGAACCCCAGGCTGCCGAGAAGCAGACCATGCGAACTTAACCGCTGTGCCACCAGGCCAGCCCCTCAAGAATTTTCTGATAAAATTAGCTATTATCATGAACACTATTTATAATTATTTCTTCTTACAAAATGATTTTTCCAGAAACAATTTTGCCCGTGACGAGTCTCTCCTACTTTAATAAGTGAACCCTCATTACTTAAAAGAAAAAACACAGACTCTAGATAATAACACCATGTTGATTTTCGTGAGTAAGCCTAAATCCCTTCCTTTAGAAAATGAATACAAACAGCTGTCTGCTTTCAAAAGCACAGTGCTGTTTGGTTGGGCTTTGCCAGGTTTTATTTGTTCTGCCTTTGAGCAAGATGAGCCTGCATATGTTCATGAAGTTCAAGGCCCCTGGCTGATTTATAGGTGCCCGCTTGGAACAATCCCATTCAATGACTCTAATCTCAAAGCAGTACAAATAATATAACACCTCTGATGATTGATTTCTTAAACATACAGTAGAAACAGGAAAATATTAATAATAATTACCAATAACTTACTTGGATTCAAACTTCTTGAGAAACCAACTAGATGATTTGGGTAAATGAATTCAATGTTATAGATCATTGCATTAACCCTAAATATGAAGGAGGGGAAGATTTGAGAAGAGTACCTCTGATGTAGCGCTTTTCTCTAAAGGAAGATCTGATCTTAAATCAGTCCTTCTGAAATTTTAGTATGCATAAGAAGCACCTGGGAAGCTTGCTAAAATACAGATTCCTGGACGCCCCCCACCCCCACCCTACTCCGCAGAGATTCTAATTCAGTAGGTCAGGGGTGGAGCCTGAAAATTGCATTTCTAACAATCTCTCAGGTGATGCTGATGTTTCTAGCCCATGGACCACCCTCTGTGTAAGACCGTCTGAATCTCCATCAGGTGTGGAAGGAATGTGCAAAAGAGAGAACACTTTTTACCTTTCACAGAGTTCTAGCAACAGTCTTTGGTATTAAAACACACAAATTATCTACAGAATAATGGCGGCCTGTCAGAGTGCCATTGTGGTAGATTGTTTAAAGGCCAGAAATTCCTCCCATCTCACACTGCATCCTTTGTAGTATGACTTTGCTATTCTCCCATCCAGAACTGGAGTCTATTTTTCATCCTTCTGAACCCCACCTGGCCTCATGACTTGCTTTAACCAATAGAATGAGCTGAAAGTGAGTTTATGCAAGTCCCAGCCCCTAGGCCTCAAAAGGCCCCACAGTTTCTGCATTTTCCTTTTTGGAAAACTGTCCTGAAATTACCACCTGAGGAAGCTAATCTAACGTGGTGGAGGATGAGAACCAAGGCACCCCGGCCAATAGCCAGCACCTGCCAGATGTCTCAGTGAGCCCTTTTTGGGCTTCGAGCCCTGTTGACCTCCAGATACATGCCATTGCATGAATGAGCCCAGGCAAAACCAGTGGAGGACCTGCCCAGTCAACACTTAGAAATATGAGAATTAATAAATCATTGTTTTTAAGCCACAGAGTTTTGGGGTGTTTTGTTAAGCAGCAATAATTAACTGATACAGCCATCCTACACGTTTCAGTGAATTGGGGTAAGGAAGGGTGCTAAGAATCTATAACTAGGACAAAAATAGTAATGTAACAGCACCTCAGAGTCAGCAATGCCTGCAACAATATGGCAGAGTCCAAATCAATGAGCAGCGGTGCAAGGCATTGGCCTGTCCTCACTCTTCTCTACTCAAAGAGAGGTGCATTCACCTCCTGAAAAAGAAGCATCGTTGATTATTCCCTGTCTGAAAGACTAAATAACAAAGTAGTCAAGCAAATGACCCTTTGCTTTTCCAGGCTCACCTTAAGCTTAGAAGAAATGAGCAAAGCATGCTTAGAAGCACGATACATGATTGTGCGCAAAAGAGGAGCTCCCCACCACACACTTAGGCAGAGCCTTAGTTTGGTAAAAAGGAAGCAAATCTTTCCAGAGTAGAACCACTGAGAATTTAGCACTTATTCTCAAAACAAATGAGTAGGATTTGCGCTGAAGTAATATCTTCCTCCACAGTCCTGCAACCAAATGACCTGAGTAAAGATACCTCATAATATTACCTCGCCTTTCTAAAACCCTTTATAAGTTTTTAACTTTCATTTTCAACTTGATTTGAACTTGAGGGGTGAGATAGGAAACACTGTATCATCCTCACTTAAAAAAACCAAAAGCTGAATCTTAAGTCCAGATAGAAACTTGCCCAATATCTAATTGATAAACAAATCAATATCCCTTGGCTAGTATTTGAGTCACCCCAAGTTCAATAAGTCATAGTGAGGAGGTTAAGGAGCTCTACTTTCACCACCAAAATAAGTACTGAGGGAGGCCAGCCCAGTGGCATAGTGATTAAGTCTGCACGCTCCACTTTGGCGGCCCAGGGTTCATGGGATCCCAGGCACAGACCTGCACACAGCTCATCAAGCCATGCTGTGGCAGCGTCCTACATACAAAATGGAGGAAGATTAGCACAGATGTTAGCTCAGTGACAATCTTCCTCAAGCAAAAAGAGGAAGATTGGCAACAGATGTTAGCTCAGGGCCAAAGTGCCTCACCAAAAACAAACAAATAAATAAGTATTGAGGGCATTCATTTCTTCACAGTTTCTTGCCACATTTCCCCAGTTTCATATTTAGTGAGTCTGGGGTGAGACCCTGAATCTGAATTTTTAACAAGTGTCCCAAGTGATTCTTATGCAAGTGGTCCTCAGATCAGTTTTTGGAAAACACTGGAGGAGTTTAGAAACACAGTGTTGGCGCAAGCTGATTCCAGCCCCAGCTCTGCCCTCCGTGTTTGACGTTGGGCACACTTCTCTCTTCAAGAGTCAGATTCTTCGTCTATAAAATGGGAACCATAGTAGTACTGTATTGATTTGCTAGGGCTGCTATAACGAAGCACCACAAACATGGTGGTGCAACAAGAAAAATTTATTGTCTCACGATTCTAGAGGCTAAAGTCTAAGATCAAGGTGTTGGCAGACTTGGTTCCTTCTGAGGGCTGTGAAGGAGAACCTGTTCCATGCCTCTCTCCCACCTTCTGGTGCTCTGCTGACAGTCTTTGGCATTCCTTGGCTTGTAGGTCTCTGCATTCATCTTCACCCTGTGTTCTCTCTATGTGCATGTCTGTGTCAAAATTCCCCCTTTCATAAGGACTGCAGTCATACTGGGTTAGAGGCCACTCTATGCCAGGATGAACTTATTTTAACTAATCACATCTGTAAGAACCCTATTTCCAAATAAAGTCATGTTCTGAGGTACTGGGGGTTAGGGCTCCAGCATATGAATTTTTGAGTGATACAATTCAACCTACGAAAGTATCCACCTCTCAAAATTGCACTGAGACTTCAAGGAGATAAATGAGTGCAATGCACTTAGCACAATGTCTGGCATTTATAAACCCTAATAAATAATATTGTTATATTCCATTGTCTCCCACAACACGGTGGGAGTATGTATCTCCTTTCTACCTTTATTATAGACTGTGACATATAAATATCATTTAAACAAGAGCATTGGCCCTTTCAAAATGTTTTTTTAATACTAGAAGGATAAATGGTCAGGCATGTTTTCTATATTTTACAAAATATAAGAAAAGATAATTATGCAAATCCTTAGTAATGCATTCAACGTCTGAATGCTTCTGGGAAACAGTGCAACTGCCTTGGTGCTTTCTCCTGCTTTGTAAGACAACTTATTTTTTTAAATGCTGCTTTTAATTATATTACTTAGGCCCCAGGGTCTAAGTCTTTTCTAATCTTTTGCCTTTTGTAGAAGGCTTTTCCGATTGTTTTGAGGTTTTGTATACTTATTTACACCTCAACTAATAGAACTGTTGAGTCCCTTGGAAATTAAAGCAACTTAAAGTTTATTGTTTAACTTAATAATTAAATTCCTCACATCCTCCCACAATGCGGTGCTCCTTACAAGGAAGAGATGCGCCATTAAAAAGTAAGCAGACTCGAGTAAGAGCAATTTTCAGAGTAACAATGTCTATTCTCATTATCTCCCAGCAAATTATCCACTTTGCAGATTATCTACTGAAAACCTAAACTCTTATCAAAGAAAGTAAGTGAGAACTAAGGTGCTTGCTCTGCCATTAACCCTCTAGTGACTTTCTGCAAATGTCTGAAAGCTCTCAAACTATGTCCTTTCCTGGCTGGTGTGGCTGGGACAGGTAACTATGTAACACATGCCAGTTTTCCATGAAGTTGTAGAAATTTCCAGCTAGGGTCATCAGTATATGGTTAGAGTCTGACTTTCTGCAGGACTCAAAGAAATAGCCTCCAAACTCCTTCAAAATTATATTGGAGTCAATATCTGGTAAGACAAAGCAAATCAGGTATGATTTGCACTTTAGTAATATCTCCCTACATAGTCCTTTAGTCATAGACCTGAGAAAAATAACTTAATCATCTTACCTCGCCTTTGAAAAATTCTTTATAATTTTTAAAGTTCATTCAAGGGATTGAATTTGATCCTATGAAGTAAGGTAAGGCACATTTTATGTCCCTCTTTTTGAAAACAGACTCTAAAACCCATTAGATTTTGCAATCTTGTAGGAGACACCCATTGTTCTAGCTTGGCCAACATCCAGGGCCTTTCTGTAAGTCAGCACCTGGTCTTGAAAGAAGAGGGAACTAGCCCTTTCCCAACTCCTAGGCCACGTGATTAGATGAGCTGACCCCATCCCCCACCAACCTCCAGGCTCTAGAAGTGAGCAAGTGATCCAAATTAGCCAATAGGAGCACTCCATTTTCCAGGCCATAACTATTGTTTCGGGATGGACCGGTGACCCGAGGTGTTTCAAAGAGAATTGGCTCCAGTCCCTTCCTTAGAACTGTTGGGAAAGATGAGCTGTTTCTCCAGAAGGTGCTAAGCTGGCATGACGCCATCTTTGTCACCACAAGGGGGAACCTGCCCAAGAATGAAGCCGATGTGAAGAAAAACAAAACCGGGAATTGAAAGAGACATTATTGATGATGTTTGGCACCTGGATTTCACTGTGCCTGAAATGCTATTGCTTGACTTTTCAGACATGTGGGCAAATATATATTCTCTTTTTTAGCCAGTTTAAGTCATGTTTCTGTTATTTGATACAAACAGTCCAAAGTCTCCACTATATTGGTTAACAATGAGATGTAAAATTCTTGATATTAACAAAGACATCCATAGACAAGGAGCAGAGCCACTGAATTGTGATTTCCTTTTGAAATGACCTCCACTGCTGTGGTCACATGATTTAATAAAATGTTAGCGAATGTGCAAAATAAAGATGCTCATGAAACCGTGTGACATAAATCAGCTCATCTCCTTCCCTTTGTTCCTTCATGGTCTCAGGTCTGGTTAAGACCCTGAGGTTGAGTCGAGGATTCACCTGCAAGGGATTGATTTAGGAAGCGGGGAAACTGGGAAGAGAAGGGAGGAAGCTGGCCAGGGAAGAGGAGGAAGCCCAGCCAGGTGCAATTCCAGGGAGAGACCCGAGAAAGCGTCAGCTGGAACCTCCTGGAGAGCTCTGGGGGCATCAGTTACACCTCACAGTGCTTCCTATTTGAGACAAGAAGGACTGTCGTAAGCGTACACCTGTCAGTCACTGGTACAGCCCCCAGAGAGTATAAATTCTGTGCACAGCCAAAGGCATCCAGTAAGCTGAGGACAGCCCTCTGAAAGACCTGTAGACTGTTGGGGACAATGCACAAGGCAGGTGGAACGATTCAGAACTAGTAAAAAGGAATACAGACATGTCTGAGCAGAGCCCCAATATTATTGACTACATTCACCCCACTTTTCCACTACCCGTGACTTTGGGCCAGTTTTTATAAATTCATACTTGAAATAATATGGAGTGAGAATATCACCCAGGCTTTTCAATCATTATTCTTAATTTTCTGTAATCACTTTAATATCTAATCTTCATCAATACTAAAACGTCTATCCTCCAAACTTACTAAAATTACCTCTGTCATTTGGTCTTTAGAAATTCAATCGAATTATTAGGGCAAAAAGCCAGATTCTTCCATTCCTGGCTCCTCTGGCTATTTCAGTCAGGAACTTTGAAAAGCGATTTGAAGTCCTTCAGATACGTCAGCTTCGATTCACAAAATGCTCTGGCGGCCTTGGAAGATTCACATCTAATTTATGAACAGAGAATATTTTCATGTTCTATTCTACCTCAACCTTCAATCCATTTGTAGATTTGCAAAAGCATGCATTTTAGATCATCGTAATACATCGTGCAGTCATCATGTATCAAAAAATACGAGCACATCTTAAATTTATAGGCACGCTTGATGGTGGTCTGAAGATAGGATACGTAAATACATATCTATGTATATTTATACACACGCTGATCTTCTAGGAACAATAGATCAATATTAGTATTATATAATCGCCATGTTATATCTGTTTGTATCTATTGTCCATGATGTCTGTTTATCAGTTCTTAAACTCATCCACATTCAATGAATTTTTGTTTACTGAGTTATTTATCTCACTTCCTTCTCAGCTCCCTCAACGCATGAAATTGAAAGGACTGGAGGCTGCCCAGTGGTGTAGTGGTTAAGTTTGTGTGCTCTGCTTTGGTGGCCCTGGGTTCCCAGGTTTGGATCTTGGGTGAGGACCTACACACAGCTCATCGAGCCATGCTGTGGTGGCATCCCACATACAAAATAGAGAAAGATTGGCACAGGTGTTAGCTCAGCGACAATCTTCCTCAAGCAAAAGGAAGGAAGATTGGCAACAGGTGTTTTTAGCTCAGGGCCCTTCTTTTTCACCAAAAAAAGAAAACAAAAATTCAATGATTGGCTGTATCCTTGATTTACCAAAAACTTTTCTGACATCAACGTGTTCCAGCCACTGAAATAACACCTATGAGACTTTCCACCTTCTTTAACCTTATGTCACAGAACCTCTGAATCATTTTACTACCAAGTTAGAAAACTCTGAAAATAATGAGAGAGCTGATAAAAATGCAAATAGATTTCTAGGAGCATCTCTGACCATGTCGGTGACCATTTCCTTTCCCTTGCCCAAGAACACATCCTTCCCACTTCAGTTAAGAGCCAGCCTTTAATCATTATATCTCCTGCAAAAAGAGCCAGGGTACAATGATGAGGTTGGGATAACCAGAGAGAAAAAAGAGAAATTCATATGTCTCCTTTTGAAAAGCTTTTCTCTAGATAAATCTTGCTTGAATAAAAGGAGGCAAGTAGACATTGTTGATCTCTGATTCTTGAAAGTGCAGAGAGGAAAGATGTTTGCAGGGGTAGGGAGTGGGATGAAATTAGGGTCTCAGATACCACGCATCATTCTTTTGCCAAATAGTTAAGCATTGGCATTCATGGAATACTGAAGTTTAGGTGTGAGCCCTACCTTGTCAATGGGAATAAAATCTTTCTTTGAAAACAAACAACTTAGAATCAACTGACCATCTATCTGTTCTAAAACTTACAGAGCATCTTTAAGAGAATTCTCTTCCAGACAAAAGAAAATCATGTTATTCCCCAAATACTAACACCATTCTTCTCTTTCTTCCTTTCTCTCTTGCATACACACTCACCGTTCCTTATGTCAATATCACAGTACTATTATAAGACAATTCTGCTGTCACAGCTCTTCAGCTTCAGGTCAATCAGTGGGTATTCCTCCCTTACTGAGACAAAAACAAATCTTTTAATTAAAAAGATGGTACTCTAAGATACATTCATGCCAGCTCTCTTCACTTCCATGTAAAAGTCAAAGTTTTCCAGACTTCTTGATTCCTTTAGCCCTCATTAACTGCTCCTTCCTAACTCCCTACCACCACTCCACCAGCGCGGAGCAGGTGCCAACAAGCTCTTAAGCCCTCAGGAGAAATCTTAAATGCTTTTCTCATTTCTCTGTTTTGCCAAAAATAAAATATATATACTTTTATAGACATATATACTTATATACCTATCCATTCCCTTGGTTGTTGGCCAGAGTCAAATGTCACTAGGTTTATATCTCTTTTCTTAGTGCCACCCGCAGTGACTAGCAGTTTCGATTGCACCTCAGCATTTGAGGAACCGTGCTGAGCATGGTGCTGAATTGATTAACCCATCACTGAGGGGTTTGCATTCATTCTTCAGACCCTGGGGGCCTTACAACAGGCTCCTCAAGCTCAAGACTGTCAGGTGGCTCTTGTGAGCGTCCTCCAAATCCACATCCACTACAAAATAATTTGCCAGCCAAGTTGCGGCAAAATGCAAACCTCAGGAAAAACGCAGCTGGTTGACCACTGGGTTCAATGCCAGAAGCAGGGAACTTGAACAGACTTCAGGGTCTGACCCTAGGCTGCCGTGTGAGATAAAGGTCCTTGCAACATAAATTATTCTAGACTGATGCAGATCCTGCTATCCATTATGATACAGTATTACTTTAGTCATAACACGTACTCAACTGTCGTTATTGATCTCAGAACCTTACAGTTCTCCCAAGGGTAGAACCTATGCGATAAAATAAAAGATATTTTAAAAGTTTAGGGGAATGCATATTTATAACATCATGCATTTTCGCCTTAAACCATTGTTTGGCTGGCCAATCAATTTCACATATGCTACCTAGATTAGTTGAGTTAGTCTTAGGAAAAAAATAATGTGCAGTACGTTACATGAAGTGTATTGAGGGGGTGTGTGTGTGTGTGCACGCACTTGTGTACATTTGCTTCTGAGTCTCAATTTATGACAAAATGTGTTCCAGTCCTTTCCTCAGTATTAAACACTAAATCTATGACTATTATCCTTTCTTTTCTAAAAGTAACCACATCAAAACACAACCTATTATACTTTCTGTGATTTCAAATGCTCAACAAATGCTAATTGACTTCATCACCAAAAAAATAATGTATACAAATTTCCAGTTAATAATTATTTCAGCCAACATTCTTGAGGATGAACAGAGACAATTCCAGGTCATTTTTAAGTGATACTTTCCTTTATTTACATGGCTTTAGAAGGAATGTAGTGGGGAAAAAAATATTTGTCAACATGCTATTTAAGTTGGAATGACATTTATTTGCCTAAAACTGTATGCAATCAGATCCTTGATGCAAAAAGTACTTCTCCATGCATCTTGTTAAATTTAAGTCAGCAGTCCAGTATTTCCGCGCTTAGTCAAAGAAGACTTTCTTTTCCTCCTGGTTATCTACACCTGTATCCTGCGTTTAAGTGCAGTATCTTTCAAGTCAATTTCACATCTGCCCGTTAAGCTCTCAGACTTGTACTTCACCCATGGCTATAACTCTTGTTTACTGATTTTATGCCTGACTCCTAGAATTGATGGTCTTGAGAGAGCTACCAGCTAAGATCCAATAAGCTTTCAGCTCACCTTCCATGAGGAACCAAAAAGCCATTCAGAAATATAACATCTTAAAAGAAAGGTGATTGTTTTCCTGTTCTCGAATGCAATTTTTTAAACATAATGATAGTAAACAGCATAGAACTAAGTAACACTGACTACAGAGATCCATTACTTATCTGTTACCAATTTCTAATGGACTCATATATATATATAAAGATTAAATGACTTCAACATTTGATTCCCAGCTTGCTTACTAGATGTAAATTAAATTGCTCTGGAAAGCTATTAATATTGAAATGAATGTATTGGATCTTCAGTGATCAAAGTGGACCAATGCAAATATTTTCAGTGAGTGGCATTTTCATAATGAAGTAAATTTTGAATAAAAAGTGTTCTGCTTAGGGGCCAACCGGTGGCGCAGCGATTAAGTGCACATGTTCCACTTGGGCAGCCCGGGGTTTGCTGGTTCAGATCCCAGGTGCGGACATGGCACCGCTTGGCAAGCCATGCTGTGGTAGGCGTCCCACATATAAAGTAGAGGAAGATGGGTAAGGATGTTAGCTCAGGGCCAGTCTTCCTCAGCAAAAAGAGGAGGATTGGCAGCAGATGTCAGCTCAGGGCTAATCTTCCTCAAAAAAGAAAAAATTCTGCTTAAATTTGGATGCCAGTTTTAACCCTGTTCAAGTATTCATAAATATATTTTATTAATTACCACTATAATTGTGTTGTCAAAAGGATTTCTCCTATGCTCCACTCATGTATCCACAGCTGTGACCAAACCTTTCTCACCCTTAACTACACACACTTCATTAATTTACTTCAAGACATTCATAAAAAGACAGTATAAGAGAAGTATAAGTGAAATTTAGTGACCTGACATTTCAATACACTCTGTCCAGTCTTGCCAAATTAACCAAATTATGAATATAAAGTTAAAACAATCACTCTTGTGTCAGTGATGGGAATAAAGAAATAGAAACAGAGGCCGGCCTGGTGGCGTAGTGGTTGAGTTCACGCGCTCCATGTTGGTGGCCCAGGGTTCGTGGGTTTGGATCCTAGGCACAGACCTACACAGCACTCATCACGCCAGGCTGTGGTGGCGTCCCACATATGAAAAATAGAGGAAGATGGGCACAGATGTTAGCTCAATCTTCCTCACCACAAAAAATAAAATAAAATAAATAAATAAATAGAAATGGGCCATCCTTGCTGATTAACTGTTGTTTCTTCTGTTTTTGCTATTTTTGAGCTTCCTGTTTACGAAAGCGATTTGTCATTAAAGATTTGCTGCTTTATTTAATTAGTGTAATGGGGAAGCCTCAGAAGGGAGGTCAGCTGGCTTCCCTAATTTAGCTGGATTATACTAATTAGCCCCACGTGGCAAGGTCCCTTCCTCTCTGCAAAATTTAGGCATCTGCTCTCAAATTACCAGTCTCTTTCCCCTCTAATGCCCGTAGGAGAATGGGAGTCTGGTCTGCAGAAATCTAGTCTGCAGAAATCTAGTCCATTATGCAGTTATTCTCTCTTGACCCCTAGAGGGCGATCCTTCCTAATTTTAAAAACATCGGATTCTATGGAAAAGAGCTCAGAAGTAATTGGAAGGTGATCTCTTGTAAAGACTATGAGGGGGGAGTCATGCCGGGACCTATCGCTGCTTTCAAGTTACCTGTGACGCACCAACCACCCCAGTCTCCATTTTTCACACTGTGCCTTTTTTTTTTAATCATTCCTTCATCCATGAAATACTGAACCACCTTTACCCATCTTGGTGTCAAGAAAAAGTCAAGTAATCCTTAAAAGCCCCTTCCAGCTGTGTAAATCATACCATCTTCCTTGCGTGATTCTGTTTCTTGGTGCCAAAAGAGTAAAAACTGTTTGCTCTCTATCAAAATATTGACACTGTAGGTGTCCCATCTCCAGCTTCCTCCTCCTGGGTTGCATTTGTTTGTTTTGCTTGGCATTGTTTTTAAGAGCAGAAACGTGCCACTAAGTAAATGATCAAGATAGCCCTATACTGTGGGCTCATACAATACATAACATCTACCCTTTATAAATTAAAGTTTCAAAAAAGTCAAATAATTATCCAAGGGTCACCCTGTTTCTCAGTGGCGGAGCCAGAATTTAATCTCACAGTTTAAATATGTTTATCTGAGATTTCCTTGCCAATCTGCCCCCATTCTATAATTCCATTACTAGGCTCCCTGCAAAAACAAGAACTACCATTTACTGAGCAACTTTCTTTTTTTTTTTAGTAGTTTATTTATTTATTTATTTATTTTAGGAAGATTAGCCCTGAGCTAACATCTGCTGCCAATCCTCCTCTTTTTGCTGAAGACTGGCCCGGAGCTAACATCCATGCCCATCCTCCTCTAGTTTATATGTGGGGCGCCTGCCATAGCATGGCTTGATGAGCAGGGCCATGTCTGCACCCAGGTTCCAAACTGGCAGACACTAGGCCACCAAAGCAGAACGTGCGCACTTAACCACTGTGCCACCCGACCAGCCCCTACTGAGCACTTTCTATGTGACAGGCATGGCATTAGATGCTTTACCTGAATTATATCATTTAATCCTTACGACAATTCAAGCATGTGTTATTGTCCACTTTACAAATGAGGACCCAAGGCTCAGGGATGGTAAGTAACTTGCCCAACATCACTCAGTTAGTAGATTTAACTAGAATTCAAACCACTCCTGTCTGACACAAAGTCTATTTTCTTGTCTACTGCTACCTTGTCAACCTGGGAAAACTGCCCTAAAATGTCTCCAAATCTGTAAACTTTTTTTTTGTTTTTGGTGAGGAAGATTGTCCCTGAGCTAACATCTGTGTCCATCTTCCTCTATTTTACATGTGGGATGCCGCCATAGCATGGCTTGATGAGTGGTGAGTTAGTCTGCACCCGGGATCTGAACTCTTGAATCCCAGGCTGCTGAAATGGAGAGTGCCAACTTAACCACTATGCCACCAGCCCAGCCCCCAACTCTGTACACTTTTAAGCACGTCTTTCTTTCAAGGACAGTAAGGAGAATTCAAAGAAATCTCAGGAAAAACCAGGAATCTTATTTTCTCATGAGTCCCCCTGGCAAAACTGACTCATATCACCCAGAAAAATTCTAAATCTTGATTTCAGACCACACTGGGTAGTATTTAAATTACAGATTCTGGAGCCAGATGGCCTGCATTGAAATTTCAGCTCCTCCCTTAATAGCTGAGTTACTGCTACCAAATTATTTAACCTCTTAAGCCTCAGTTTCCTCATCTGGAAATTGGATAATAATATATACTTCACAAGTGAGGTTTGAATAAACAGCTCTATGTGAGTGCTTACAATAACGTCTGGTAAGTACTCAGGAAGTGCAACTCTTCTCATTGTTGTTTGAGGTCAAAGAGAGAGAGGTTTAATAGTGAGAACTATGACAGAGGATCACCCACCCAAAAAAACAGGATGTGAGCCAGCCCTGAGGGCCTAGTGGTTAAAGTTCGGTGTGCTCCATTTCGATGGCCCAGGTTCGGTTCCCCAGCATGGAAGCACACCACTCATCTGTCAGTAGCCATGCGGTGGTGGCGGCTCACAGAGTAGCACTGGAAGGACATACAACTAGAATACACAACTATTTACTGGGGCTTTGGGAAGGGAAAAAGAAAAAAAAGTTGAAGAGAGGAAGATGGGCAACAGATGTTAGCTCAGGGGCAAATCTTGCCCAGCAAAAAAAAAGAGGGGGTGGGGGGATGTGTACATCATTTAAGCTTAACAAATACGACTTTTTAAAGACCCCATGTAAATATGTCAGTTTGGTTTTGGTTTCTATTTGGGTGATACGGATTCCACGGTTGCGTAGTGAGGTTGTTTCTGGGCGAGGAGAAGAGTCCACCTAGTTTAACAGGTCATGTGCATATTTCATTCCAAATCTCAGACCCCACCCAGCCCATTTACAGGGAAATGGAAATGTCTTCTTTCTTTAGGAATACTTCAGACACCAAAGACTTTCTTGCAGAAAAAGAAAAAAATCAATTACTATCTTGCTTCCTTTCCATCAGACATTTCACGAAATTCAGTATTTCATCTCACTGTCCCAACCCTTCCAGCCACCCTAGGTTGCCCTCTGTCCTCACAGCTCAGTCTGACCTTTAGGGTAGAGCCTCTCCTTTAGAGACAAGGACCTGCATCTTCAGTTCAGGGGGACCTCCTGGGCCATATTACACTTGACACAGGTGACTAATCCACAGCTCATCTGTTGCGCGCACTCTTCAGCCTCTATTTACTTGCCTTTGAGTTTATACTGAAAGCATCTGGCAGTAAAGCAAGATGTCAAAGGACATAAACTACCGCCTACTGGGAGCGGTTGGTGGAGAAAACACAGCTGGTGGGTCCACTTGGAAGGATGGAGAACCCTAGGTTTTATTCTGCAGGTTCTCCCTGTTTGTATGATTATTGCTCTGGATCTCAGCACGCTCATCTCTTGAGGGGCTTCAATATGCAGCTCTAAGCTCCTTTATAGTGAAACTAGTTCCGTGTCGTAAGAGGAGGTCGGTTGCTTCATATCTATATAACGGTTAGGTTAATCCAGCTAAGAGTTCATGAAAAGAGCAATTTGCTACAATCAAATGTATACATACCTTTAACTCAGTGTATGGCAGCCTTTAATTGATGCCCCTAATTTCATTTCTAAAATTACCTTCTCACATGAACACGCATATAAAAATTTTCTTTCAACCTGAGAAACTGCAGATTTCTCAGCCTTGTCACTAATGATATGTTGGGCCCAATGATTCTTTGTTGTGGGGGGCTGTCCTGTGTGTCTTAGGACGTTTTGAAGCATCCCTGGCCTCTATCTACTAGATACCAGTAGCAAACCCCTCTCTCAGTTGGGACAACCAAAAATATCTCCAGATATTGCTAAAGGTCCCCTGGGGGGCCAAACTGCCCCTGTTAAGGAGCACTGATCAAGTAGTATTGTCCTATAACTTTTAAATAACGTTAGATGTCTGATTCTCCTTTTGAATATTAGTAGGAACTCTATAGTTCAGTGTACTGGCTTACCCAGTCTGATTCTAGCAGTCTTCCTGTTTACGCTCCCTCCAAAATGCCCACAGCAGGTGAGACCCACAGCAGCCTCAAAACAAAGGCAAGCAGTTGCCTAACAAGGGATGATGCCATAGCTATGCACAGCAGGTGCAATTCGGGCCCCAGGAAGCAGTGGGAAATGGACAATACTGTCTCTGTGTAACCTGATGGCCAAGGAAGTAAAAACCACCTGGATATTCAAAGCACAGATATCTGTGGCATTGGGGCCAGCCCTACATCAGGTTCTGAAGTATGCCCAGGTCACCTTGGGTCACATGCTTCATCTTTCCAGCATCCTCCTTCAGCACAAGTCCAACCTGTCTCCCACACCACAGGAGCTTCTGGGGCATCCCCCACCTGGGCTTGTCTGCCCTGGGGGCGTCTAGTGCTTAAACCATCCACTCGTTGAAATTTACCTGTCTGGGATCCCGTCTGCAGCTGACCTCAGAAACTAATCTGCAGTTATCGAGATCAAGGTGTCTTAACTTGTGGCCCAGGGGCCAGGTCTACTCCCTGAAATATATATTTCTTTAGCCAGCACGGTGTTTTGAAACTCTTCCGTTTAACTGCCAACATTTATAAACCCAGAACTTTTACCTAAAAATTCCAGATTTCCAGCTTCTCCGGAAGAACTTGCACGTGACACTACTGGCATTGAAACAATCAGCCATGGCTAAGCCAGAGCAACCTGTTTAGACAGATCAGACTGTGTGCTCCCCAGTTCATCCCGGGGCCTGCCTCCCTCCTTTATTTGTGTTACCTGCCCTACCCCCATAGGCATCTGAGTATGTGATCCTTTCATCTGAATCCCGGAGATTGACATGCTAAAATTGTAATTACTTCTGGAAAACAGAATCAGCAAGGCTAATGGAGGATGTAATAAAATTAAAAACAATAACTAATGTTTTAAAGCTATTCACGCACTTTTCAAAGACGTCATTTTTTCATAACAGACAATCATCAAGAGCCTCTCATCCAGTGTTATTTTTAAATGCTATAATCAAATGCCAGTCACAGTGTGAAGCACTTTCCACAAAATATTTCATCTGATTCTCACAATAACCATCTGAAGGAGGCACCATGATTCTCCTCTCTTTGGAGATAAGGAAAACGAGGCACAGAGAGATTAAGAAACTTGTTCCAGTGTCAGAATGGGAAAGAATCCAGGGGGTCTGACTCTAGACTCCAAGCAAGTTTTCCAAGTTTGCCTGGCACTTTCCTGCCTCTGCAATTGTCGGTTCTCACCATAACTCTGAGAAGCAATCATTATTACTATCTCCATCTTTACGGATGAGGAAATTGTTGCTCAGAGAAGTTAAGGAACTGTTCTGAAAATACTTGTCAAAGCATTGCAGAGGAGAGATGACCTACAGTGTACACCAGCTTCCCAGAGTCAGCCGTGCTGGGGTTTCAGTGCCACGAACCATCCATGGCTGCAGCCCCTTCCCCTTCAGACTCTAACAAAAGGACATGTGAGTCACCGTCTGCTCTGCTCTGCTCCAGCCCCTAAGCCCTGTTTGGGGTCAGCACAGGCAGCCAGGAAAGAACTGTAGATTCCCTAAGCCAGGTGGCCACACTCCCTGAAGGGCAGGCTCATCCACCAACACCTATGCCGCGTCTGCTGAATTTGCCATGCCCTGTGTGACTGTTCCTGTTCTGCTGAGGGGCAGAGGAAGAAGCTGAAGTGGGAGCTAGGGAGTAGGGGTGGAAACTGGGACAGCTGGAGGATAATTGAAGCAAAAGTTACAAAGTAATCCACCACAGGTACACAGAAAGGGCAAAACCTAAAGGATTCAGGAAGTGATCAACATGTCGTCTTGAGTTCTACCAAAGCTATAGCCCACGCTCGGTTCTCACTGAATGCAGCACAGACAGACCTAAAGGAGCTCATCTTGTACAACATGAGAAATAATTCTCATTGAAAACACACAGTGGAGCCGTGAAGAGACTTCTGGAATCCGCAACAGACAAGTGCTCAGCCCAAAGCCCAGGAGTCATCCTTGATCACTCCATTTCTTTCACATCCTATGTTCTATCCATGTAGGTCCTATCAGCTCTTCTCCAATACTGACCCCAAATCCATCCTCTTCTCTCCATCTCAACTGCTGAAATCCTTGGCCAAGCGACAGTCATCTCTCATCTGAGTAATGCAGTAGCCTCTTAACTCGTCCCTTTGCCATCTTCACCCCTCCAATCCATCTTCCAAACGGCAGAATAAATCCTCCTTATAAAACATAAATCAGATCACGTCATTCCAATGTTCAAAACCCTCCCATCATATTTAGAATAAAGTCCAAACTTCTTGCCATGTCCTAGAAAGTTCGGTCTCTCCATATTCTTCTCCTACCCTCTCTCTCATTTGCTAAACACCAGAAATCCAGACTTTGCTCCTCAAATACAAGTTGATTTCACTTGTGTAGACTCTGCCCACGACTCTCTTTCCATGCATTTTCCCATTGTTCCTTCCTCCCTTCCCTCGTTTCTTTTCTGATATCACACCCATAGAGACTGCTTCCCTGAGCATCATTTCTAAAATAGCCTTCATTCCTGTCTCCTCGTCTCATCCCAGCTGTCTCTGTCTCCTTACGCTGCCTTGTTCTTACTTTTTTTTTCTTACTTAGCACTTAACATTGTCTGAAATTGTCTAATATATGTGTTTGCTTATTTTTTTCTTTTTAGCCGCCCTTGACTAGGATATAATCTCTGAGAACATAGACCATGTCTGTCTTGTGTAGGGCTGTGTCTTCAGAACCTAGGCCCGTGCCTGACAGACAGGAGGTGTTCTATAAATATTTGTTGAGTGAAAGAACAAAGTTATAAGCTCACCATCATATTTCTAGCTTCGGAGATTAAAAAGAGACTAAGAAGACAAGGGAAAATTAGAAAGAAGGAAGGGAGCATAGTCATATTTTTTAAACACCTACAAGAGAGCGCAGTTCCTCGAATGTCATAAGTCCCCACCAAAATGCTAGCTGTGTACATATGTAATTGCACTTAATGCTTTCATGGATCCTACGAGGTAGACATGAGTGTCCTCATTTTACGGAAAAGGAAACTGAAGCTGAGAGGTGTGGAGTAACATGGGCTAGTCAAACAGCTGGAAAGTGACAGAACCGACCCTGAAGCCAGAGATCTCTTCCTTCTCGCCACTCTGTGACTTTGACTACAGTCCCTGAGATTCACCGGATGACCTTACATCCTTGCACTTTCTCCTTCAAAAAGTTGGCAGAAAAGAACTTGCCTCCTAAATCCTAGGAATGTGGCCAATGCAAGGTGATAATGCTCAAAAGTTGTTTCAGAGTCTTGGAAGCAGAGTACCCTTTGATGGCCAAGTGTCTCTTGATTATCTGGCATGCCAGAAGGAATTGTGTCCACGTTGATAAAGTGAGGTGAACAACTGAAGGCCTGCTGTGTCCATTCCTGCTCATATTGATGCAACATAGCGTCTGTATCTGCCAGTCTCTAGTGGGCCAGGTACTAGGACCCCAGGTTTCCCCGTCAATTATGATGTCTTACCTTGCAAAAGAAATGTAATGTGGTCAGACAGCATGATCACAAACCTATCACAAATTGGTTTTTTTGCATTTGAAGAACCTTTATCAAGAATCAGTTTCCTAAGGAATTGATGCTCTATTTTTTTTTAAACAAAAAAGAGCATGCTGGGAAGGTAAAATAACACATAACGCAGCCACTCTGAAAAACAGTTGGGCAGTTTCTTTAAAACACTAAACATATGCTTACCATATGACTCAGCAATTGCATTTATCCCAAAGAAATGAAAATATATGCGCACACAAACCTGTACACGATTGTTCATAGCAACTTTAATCAAAATAGTCAACAAGCTGCAGTACATCGATACCATGGAACGCCACTCAGCAGCACAAAGAAATGAACTAGCTTGTATTGATACAATTTCGATGGGTCTCCAGGGCATTAAGCTGAGCGCAAAAAGCCAATCTCAAAAGGTCACCTACCATATGAGTCCACTTATATAACTATCTCAAAATGATAAAATTAGAAAGATGAAAATCAGATTAGTGGTGGTTAGGATTTAGTTATGGTGGGGGGAGGGGCAGGGTAGCAAGAGGGAAATCTTTGTGGAGTTGGAATAGTTCTGTATCTGGTGTATCTGGATTGCAGTGGTGGTTACACAACTCTACACATGTAATAAGATCACATAGAACTATCCACACACATTGTCCCAATGTCAGTTTCCTGGTTGTGAAATTGTACTATAGTTATGTGAGACGTAACCATTGGGGGGAACTGAGTGACCTGTATACAAAGGAATTCTCTGTACTCTCTTTGCAACTTCCCGTGAATCTAGAAGAATTTCAAGACAAAACGTTTTTTAAAAATAGCATGTGTGGAGAAAGAGGAACCCTCATACACTGTTGGTGGGAATGCAAACTGGTACAGCCACTATGGAAAACAGTATGGAGATTTCTCAAAAAGTTAAAAATAGAAATACCCTATGACCCAGCCATCCCATTACTGGGTATCTATCCTAAGAACCTGATAACAGATATCTCAAGAGTCCGTTGCACCCCTATGTTCATCGCAGCATTATTTGCAATAGCCAAGACGTGGAACCAGCCTACATGCCCAGAAACTGATGACTGGATAAAGAAGATGTGGTATATATACACAATGGAATACTACTCAGCCATAAAAAAAGACAAAATTGGCCCATTCACAACAACGTGGATGGACCTCGAGGGCATTATGTTAAGCGAAATAAGTCAGTCAGAGAAAGACGATCTCTATATGACTCCACTCATAGGTGGAAATTAGTATATTGAGAAGGAGATCTGATCGGTGGTTACCAGGGAAAAGGGGGGGTGGGGGGAGGGTACGAAGGGGGAAGTGGTGTACCCACAACATGACTAACAAAAATGTACAACTGAAATCTCACAAGCTTGTAATCTATCATAACATTAATAAAAATATATATATATATTAAAAAAAAAAAAATAGCATGTGTAAGCCACCCTGGGTATCCAGGAAATGGTGGTATAAAGCATACCATAAAATGGCATAAAGCAGATCACTTATTCTCTGATTAGAATAACTAAAATTTCATACACGTCATAAAGATTTGTGATTTAGCTCTTAACGTTTTCTATCCGCACAAGAGACCTGAATAAAGTTCCCCCTAAATCACTGACTTACAGCATCCGTTCTCATTTCTCAGTGGATCTCACTCAAGGTTAGCTTCCACCAGTTAGGCAAGAGTTCATACACCCTCTCCTAACAAGTGCCCAGTTCACAGTAGCTGCTTAACAAATATCAGCACATTCGTGAGTATAAGATAATAAGGGGGCCAGCCCAGTGGCATAGTGGTTAAATTTGCACACTCTGCTTCAGCGGCCTGGGGTTCGCAAGTTCAGATCCCTGGCATGGACCTACACACCATTCATCAAGCCATGCTGTGGCAGCATCCCACAAATAAAATAGAGGAAGATTGGCATAGATGTTAGCTCAGGCACAATCTTCCTCAAGCAAAAAGAGGAAGATTGGCAACAGATGTTAGCTCGGGACCAATCTTCCTCACCAAAAAAAATAATAAGACTATGTATATACGACTATAAGAAGACAAATCACCAGGGCAACCTACATGGGAAATATGGGAAGGAAATTAATAAATGAAACCACTTGAAATGCTAGAGAATAAAGTCTGTGGTGAGGGGAGATGGGATTCTCACTTAGCGTCATAATGCTTTGTGCACATACAGAAAACACTATGCTCCCCAAATCAGACCATCTTATAGAAACAATTGAGATGAACCCCATCCTTAGAGTAATTCCAGGAAACTCCTTTGAGTTCCATGTCAATCCAAAGTCACAGTTCTATATAGATAGATGTAAAGATAACCAAGCTTTGAGGGTCCTTCCACAGCTGGTTTCAACACAGTTCTGGAAGCAAAGATTGAAAATGCTAATTGTTCCATTTATTCTAGGATGGTAAGAAAGCCTCTGTTTCCCTCTGCATTCTGCCTGCTTAACCTAAATAAACTCAGCCTCAATGCCGATTTCCTTCTGTGGTTTTAGTCTGGGGAGGCAAGGTCATTGCCTGCAGGCCTCAGGCAGGTAATGTAAATACGCCAGTCAAATAGGAAGTGGTGAGACTTACAGGGAACCAAAGAGCATGCTTCACCTAAAATCATTCAAATCCAAATAATATAAAAAGAAAGAAAAAGCACGAATGTTGTGCCAGCCCAACACATTTGCAACTTCTGGTTGGACATCAGGGCTCAGAGCAACACAGTTGCCGCTGACCTCAGTAAACAGCCTTGCAGGTGCACACTCACTGAGGGGGAAGCCAGCCTTGTTTGTTTTCTTTGAGTCTAGATGAGGAGGCAGTTCTAATGAGGAAGTGCTCAAACTGTTGCCGTGAAATCCTGAGGGCTCCTCCCAGAGACACCCACCTGTTGAACTGTTCACTTTATCAAGAGTTTGGTGTGGAACTGGATGCAATGAAACAGGCTACAACTCTAAAAACAGCAGCAGTAAGTTGGATGCAAAAGGCTGCTAGGAAGCCTTCATGAATATTCTGTTCCCTCCCACTCACGGTAATTTGTAACATTTATATTGTTCTGGGTAAATCGTGAGGGAAGTAGAAGAAAACTTGCATCAACAGGGAGTTCCTAAAAGCTGCCATCAGTTGCTTTCTGTTGGGTTTCTGTTGAGCGCTGTGTTCTAAGTCCCAAAAAACGCAAAATTGTGTTAGAAATACCTGCAAATCTTCAACCCATGAATCCATTCCCCCATCTTCAAGCAAAATAATTCTAAACCTATTAATGCAGGCTGAAAATCTGGAAGCTTCCATTGTGTGAAATTCACAAGCTTATTTAATTCAGGATCCAAATCGTTCATTTAAAAAATGTAGCACTTATGTCTGTTTACTGCTAAATGTTATTCAAATGGTTGACATCTGGTCTATTATAAAATCCTATGTAATTTGAGTCCTGATTATATTATTGTATCTCCCTCTGTCCCCTCCAGAAAAGATGCTCTTACAAATGCCTTCTTTTTTTAATTTCAGGAAACCACGGATTATTTGGACTTTATGTTTTTAACTACAGGACAAATATAGATCAGATTTGCCATCCTTCTGGGTACTCATTTATTAACTTATTTATTCAATGGCATTTATTGAACAGCTGTTATGTACTAGCCACCATGATAGATGCCAGAAATAAAAGAATGAGTAAAACATGATACTCAATCTCAGCAAAATCCAGCAGAAAGAAATAGAGTAGGTGGACATTGGCAATTGTCTGTCTGGCATGCGTTTCCCCAATAGGCCTTCCAAACAGAACTCTAGCTGAGGGCAAATTCATTCCTCTTGTCAGTGATGGGGGTGGGTGAAAATTCTTGCCAATGAGTCATGAGAAGAGCAATCTGGGGGCTTTCCCCATGTTCTTCAGAATGAGCTTCTGGAAGCTTTTTTGGTCTTCCACTCATGATATTACTCATGCATTATATGTCTGGAACTGCTGCGTACAATTCTCTACCAGCCTGAGGATGGCGCTGACCCATGGAGAGATACAGAGCTGAGAGAGTCACAGGGAAATGGAGCCAGAGTTGACAGATTAAGACAACTGAAAATCTCTCCTATGTCTGGGCTTCCGGTTTTGGGAGTCAATACATTTCTTTGTCATTTAAGCCCATTGGAGTTGGGTTTCCGTGTACTTGCAAGCAAAATTGTTTGATATGCTTTTACCAGCTGCTCTTCCCATAAGAAGATAGATGGTTTGCAGTATTTCTTTCTCAACGATGAGAGTGACATGTAATGCCACAAACACATCATGGCATTTGCATTAACTTGCTTCTGCTTCTCAGTTAAAACACTTGAGGTTATTGGACACCTCCTCCTCTCTCTTTGTCCTTGTATTTCCGGTGTCCCTTACTCCCAGCTAATTTAACCCAGACTACAACATGAGAAATGTAAAGTAGGCACAGGAAAGTTTCTCAAAATAGGATTGTTTCTGCGGGGAAATTTTCAGTTATAAAAAAAGTTTCTCAGTGAAAAAATATTTAAAATGAGAGCCTGGTTGCATTCATCTGACCTGGTTCAAGGATAATTCAGCTGGAGCAAGGCCACAGAGAGTGGACACAGATAGGTAAACAATCTTCCCAGAGTAGTTGTAGTCCTAGGGCCCTGGGAAACTTGGCTCTATGTGTAGCGGACATGGCGGAAATGTTAGCTGACCTCTACTCACTGCTATCCTCACAAGCAAAGGGCTGAAACTGAGGAAAGATGGGCATTTTGGGTGGCTCGACTGAGGGGTGAGGAGCCATCACCTGGAGGGCTAATTCTAACTCTGAGGATCTGTTGGTCTTAAACTAGCTGTGGCTTTGGTTTTTCACCCATCAGTATTGACAGCTCAACTGCAAAGGATGCCATTCTGTGCATAAACCATCATAGATTCAAAATTGGGAGGGAGGGATAGCAGGGAGAATATTCTGGAACTGACGTCAAGAAAATTGTGTTTGATTCCTAGCTCACACAGGAATTAACTGGGGATAACAGTATAGGATCCCATCCTTCCCACCATCTCTAACATTGCTTGCCCTCCATGGTGAGCAGCCAAATCAATTCCTATACTAACAAAGATAATGGAAGGCCTGAGGTCCTCAACACCACATCTGCCATCCATACGGAAGAGCGACTGCAGGTGGTCATTTATTTAATGATCAAATTCTATCATTTAACATTAAGAGAGGAGGGCCAGTATATAAAATGGAGCACCAAAATGTCAAAATTAGAAACCCTTCGTTTTTTAAAATTTCTGAAGTGTTTAATTAAAATGCCTTAAGGATAAAATCCTGCATTGTTTATGATTTCCCTCTGAAAAGAAACTACTTCAATATCAACTTCTAACGTAGGTAGAAATGTTAAAATTTCGCTCATTTTTGTGGTCCATGTTGCCAAATAAAGCAAATAACGACAATTCTATTTAGAATATTATTTTTTTCTTTAGCTTTATTGTATTTCTAAGTCCAAGAAGAGATTGCCATTTTCAAAGGACTGTTGCTGGTTCCTCTAGTTGGCGGGAGACATGATCTGCCGAGTATTTTAAAGTGTGTCTTCAAGACTCCCACGGTATTCACAGATGAAACACACAGAAAAATGCTCAGCACTTCTCACTATATTAATACAACCTCGTATTTCTATGATACTGTTTGTTTGTTTGTTGATAACACTTCTTTGCTTGCCTTAGCACATTTCATTTTTCACTTGTCTGTGAGGTAGGTTTCATGATACCAATATTAAAAGATACGAAAAGTGAATATACAAAGAGCATGAAAACACACAATTAGTAAATGAAAAAGTAGAGCTCAAACTCAAGTTTTCTGGCTGCCAATTTAGTCCCCTTAAAAATAATTTTCTTGGAGCTGGCCTGGTGGCACAGCGGTTAAGTTCACACGTTTCGTTTTGGCAGCCCAGGGATCACTGGTTCAGATGCCGGGTATGGACCTAGCACTGCTCATCAAGCCATGCTGCAGCATGCGTCCCACATATAAAGTAGAGGAAGATGGGCACAGAGCTTAGCTCAGGGCTAATCTTCCTCAAAAAAAAAAAGGAAGAGGAAAAAATAATAATAATGTTCTTGTAAAAACACTGGCCATCCTGAAGAACATCACTGACAAAGTGCTCCCTTTGAGGGATTCCTCTGGGAAATATCACAGTGACACGGACTATGTTACTGCTTAACTTAGGTTGTCATTATTTTAGACTATGATGAAAATATTATTTCAATTTTAATATAATAATCACAACTTAAGGGCAACACCCACATGACTTCTCTCTGCCCCACATTGCTTGGCCTAGTGCTTTAAATGTAATAGAGTCTCAAATAGCCCACTCCTTCTACCCTACAAAAGCACGAGTCAATAGACGGCGACTGATGGGAGCGACTTCCATCCTCCCCAGACATTCTTAAACACATCAGCATGGGTCAAAGGGAAGCATCTTGCTCTCATTCCTCACCTCCAACAAGGTCAAAAAGCAGCCCCAGATACCTCCCTTTGCCTGGCCCCTAACGTTCAAAGCCTCACCACCACTGCCTTGAATCCGCTAGGATGCATCTCATTATGCCCCATATCTTTGTGCCTATCAATCACCCTAAGAAGTCCCAGATGTTCAGGTCATCTGGAATCTTCCTCACTCGAATCCTCTTAAAGCTCTGGCCAGCCCCATTCAGTCCCACGTTCTATGCCCCCAATCCTTGGAACCCTCCCCACACTGTCCTCTGCAATTCACAGCCCATCCTTTGTAAAACCCCTGTATCTACAAGCTGCCTCTGTATAAGCCCTTCTTTTTCCTGCTCTAACTGTATCCTGTCTCTTCCCTGAAGATGCTGTTTGCTCTGCAGCCTCTCAGCCGATGGACCTCTTGTCTCCCACAGCCCTCGTGTCACTTGGATGTCTAAGAGGCGTCTCAAGACTGACATGTACAAAACAACTCCTGATCTTCCTCCACAAAACTCCTCCACCATAGACTTCCCTATTTCATGGATGGCAACTCCACCCTTCCAGTTGTTCAGGTCAAAAACCCTGGAGTCATCCTTGAGTCCCTTTTCTGTCACACCCCACATTCAGTCTGTAGGGAAATCATGTTGGCTCTACTTTCAAAGTATATCCAGGATCCAACCTCTGCTCTCCACCTGCAGTGGTTCACTACCATCCCTCACCTGGATAACTGCAATAGCATCTGTGAAAGTCTGACTGCTTCCGCCTAAGTCGATTCTGCCTTCTTGAGTCTATTCTCAATCCAGCAACCACAACGATCCTTTAAATACGTAAGTCAGAGCATGCCACCTCTCTGCTGGAAGCCTACCAAAGACTGCCTGTTTAAATTGTAGTGATGCAACCCAAAGTGCTTACAACCACCTACGAGGCAGTATACATCTGGCCCCTTGGTCCATCGGATCTCTTCTACTGTCCATGAATTACTCTTCACTCCCTGATGCTCCTGGGAGGAACCAGCAAGCACTATCTGTCTTAGCGCATTTGAACTGACTATTTCCTCTGCTTGAAACACTCTTCTTCCAGACTTCTGCCCACCCCCACCCCAGCATTCCTGATCCCTATACCCCGCCCTATGCTTTCTCCTAGCTCTCATCCCTTCTAACATATACATAATTTTCTTATGTGTTGCATTTTTGTCCCCCACCCTCCATGAGAATGTAATGGCAGGGGTTGGAACCTTTGCTTGTTTTGTTCACTGAGGTGTCGCAAGTCCCTACCTAGAGCACAGGACTGACTCCTGACCATCTCCCACAAACCTGCTTCACCACGGACCCACCCATCTCAGTTGATGGCAACTCCATCCTTCCGGTGGCCCAGGTCAGAAACATTGGAGGCATCCTTGACCCTTTTATCTGTTATACCCACATCCAATCAGTCAGGAAATCTTTTTGGCTCCACCTTCAAAACAATTGGTCAATAACTTCATGTTGAAAGAAGGACTGATTGATCTTTGTGAAACTGGCTAATAACATGATGCAATCCCAATAAAATACTATGACCTAATTCCAATATATCTAATCCTTTTACATATCCCACACATTGATACTCCTCTAATTACGTGCATATGTATGGGTATTCATTCTAAATATTAATTTTGAATTACTTTTGTCTGGCTTGATTTCTACCATGTATAGACTTCATTAACTTCCTAAGAGCAGAGACCACGTGCAAGATTCTTTTTTAATTTATTTTTTTTAATTTTTCTTTTTTTGAGGAAGATTAGCCCTGAGCTAATATCTGCTGCCAGTCCTCCTCTTTTTGCTGAGGAAGACTGGCTCTGAGCTAACATACATGCCCGTCTTCCTCTGCTTTATATGTGGGATGCCTAGCACAGCATGGCTTGCCAAGTGGTGCCATGTCTGCACCCGGGATCCAAAACGGCAAACCCCAGGCTGCAGAAGAAGCAGAACATGCAAACTTAACCACTGTGCCCCTGGGCCAGCCCCGATTCTTCTTCTTTAAAGATTGGCACCTGAGCTAACATCGATTGACAATCATCTGTCTTTTTTTTCTTCTTCTTCTTCTTCTCTCCAAAGCCCCCCAGTACATAGTTGTATATTCTAGTTGTAGGTCCTTCTGGCTCTGCTATGTGGGACGCTGCCTCAGCATGGCTTGAGGAGTGGTACTAGGTCTGCCCCCAGGATCCAAACTGGTGAAACCCTGGTCCACCAAAGCGGAGCCCACAAACTTAACCAGTCAGCCATGTGGCCGGCCCCGATTCTTCATAAATCTTATAGATCCAGTTCAGTTCTTCTAGCTATGAGGGCTCAGTAAGTGTTAGTTGATGGTAATGCAGATAGCAATTTCACAATCTGCAAGGTCAGAACTTGGAGTTCTTGAGATCCTATTAAAAAGTCAATCCAATTCAACAAATCTTTATTGCATGAGTATACTAGGAATTCTACTGGTTGCTGAAGAGAACAAAATATGTAACTTTCAACACCCTCATCATCTGATCGGCAACACAGTCATTTAAACAAATAATTTCAATGAAGTGGGATAAATGGAATATGAGTATTGATACAAGGTGAGAGTAATTCATCCTAGCAATCCAGAGAAAGGCAAGGGCCAGTCAGAATTCATCAGAATACAGCATGGGGGAAAGACGACCCAAACAAGGAAAAATGGAACCAGACTTTTCTGTTTGTTGTTAAGCTTCTGTTCTTTATTATTGGTGTTGCTGCTTTTGGTCATAAGAGGGCAGATGGTGAGGAGGGACTCAATTCATGGACCAGAACACATACTTTAGGCAAAGAGTTTGGATTACACTCTTTCCAGAGTCCCTTGCAAAACTTTGATATATGATGACTCATATGATCAAAAAAGGACTATATTAATTTAGTCAAGTTTCGACTCATAGAATGCTTTTGGCAAAGTTTGCATGAATAATAGTATTTTATGTGTCTGGTGCCAAAACTGAAATATTAATAGACTGTGTTAAGATTTAAATCTAGTCATAAACATATCTCCAAGATCAGATGCATGATAATTAGGAGAAAAAATAATCTGGAGCTGTTTCTTTCCGTGAACCATTAAAACTGCGAACAGCTACAATCTGTCTTTGCATTTTCCTTGAAAGTCAAATCATGAAACAACAACGAAGAAAACTGTCTGTACCTATACAATGGCCTGGGTATAATTCTGTTTGAATTCTGTTTTAAGAAATTTTGACCACTTGTTATGGAAACAGTTTCTTCTGGAATCTGTAGATTAGTCTAGGCATTGCTTTTCCAACAGGCCTGGATAAATACACTCATGTCTTCACAAAACTAAAAATAGACAACAAATTTCGTCTTTCTTTGGGAGTAGCGTGCTTCTGTTGACATTCTTTAAGATAGTCTTAAAGACAGAAGTGGATTTGAGTGCTGACTTTAGCACGCACTGGGCAATTATCTCCAAGAGCTTCTGTTTCCCTGTGTGGAAAATGGAACTAGCCAGACTTGCCTTATCTCACAAAGTATTTGTGAGGCCCAAATCAGATCTGAAAGCACATCATAAACACCAAAGCATATACAAACGAAAACTTGTCATAGCAGCGTTATTCCTAATAGCCAAAAGATGGGAACAACTAACTCAAATGTTCATCAACTGATGACTAGATAAATGTAGTATAGTACTCAGTGGAATATTACTTGGCCATAAAAAGGAATGAAATACTGATATATGTTGCAACATAGATGAACATTGAAAATTTTATACAAAGTGATAGAAGCCAGCACAAAAAGCCGCATATGATTCCATTTATACAAAATGTCCAGAGTAGGTAAATCCACAAGGAAAGAAAGTAGATCAGTGGTTGTAGGGCTCGGGGGAAAGAGGACTAGGGAGTCATCAATAATGGGGACAGGGGTGATGAAAATTTTTTTCTTTTTGAGGGAAATCAGCCCTGAGCTAACTGCTGCCAATCCTCCTCTTTTTGCTGAGGAAGCCTGGCCCTGAGCTAACATCGATGCCCATCTTCCTCTGCTTTATATGTGGGACGCCTGCCACAGCATGGCTTGCCAAGTGGTGCCATGTCCACACCTGGGATCCAAACCGGGTAACCCTGGGCCGCTGAGAAGCCAAACGTGTGCACTTAACCACTGCTCCACTGGGCCGGCCCCGTGATGAAAATGTTTTGAACTTAGATCATGATGATGGCTGCACAACTCTATGAACCAGAAACCCCTGAATTGTACACTTTAAAAGGGTGAATTTATGGTGCATGAATTATATCTCAATTTTATAACTCATACGGTACAAATACAATATAGAAATATTTAGTTATTACGGTCATTATTGAGCAGTCTCCCTTCATTTCCAGATCAGGGGTCCTTCCCTGAGAATATGCTATAATTCCTTTTGTTTCCCCTCCTCAAAATCTCTCTCTAAAGTACTTGGAGCTGTCCTCCCAGGCTTCTGGACAATAATGGAGAAAGCAATGGGTACTTAAAAGCAAGCCAGGGTCAGGGGAATGGTAGGAGTTCACAAACCACATTTAACAAGAACTCCTTTTTCCTCTATAAGCTGAATGTCACGAACAGGGGTAGGGTCTGCTTTCACTAATACAGTGCCCTCAGGGGCTAGGTGTGTTGTGACATCATTTTTCACAATTGCACTTAGTGCTTATTTTGAGCCAATAATTTCATCTAGGTAAAACGTGTGTGTGGGGGGGGGGGGGTGTAAGGGACAAATGTAAACATGCAACACAATTTTACCGGAGCTCTCGCCCTCCTACACCTAAAATTCACCAAGATCTTACCATTTCCCCTGTTTTTGAAGAATTTCTTCTTAATTTCCAGAAATTGCGATTAACCAGTTTTTAAAAAGAAATCTGTCAGCAGAAGACAGAAGAATGATCAAAAATATAATACTAAAACTTTCACTAAAACTATATAACATCATCATCTGAAATGTTGCAAAATATGTATTTCCTATCCACTACCTAGTTTCAGACAAAAGGGAATATAATTTTATTTAGTTGGATCACTTTGTAAGAACAATTGAGAAACATACATCACACGAAAGAATATATTCAGTAAAACCACACCATGAGTTTCATAGAGAATTAATTTGTTGTTGCACTGATTGTTATTTTTTTTACCACCCAAAAGAATAGCATGGGGCAATAAACGCAAAAAGATTTTTTAAAAAATATAATCTCTAAGAGTATAAGTATAGATACAAAAGTGAACACAGGTTAAAAAGCAGCACACGTAAAATGCTCTCGTTTTCGTTGTTTTCAGAGTATAAACACGAAAAGGAGAGGATGTGGAAGGCAGTTAAGAGTAGCTGCCTCTGAGCAGTGGCCCGTGGGTGGTCTCAGCCTGCTTGCGCTCTTGTGTATTTTCTGCCTTTTCTGTAGTAAAGATGTAATAAAAGATGGAGTATTGTAATAAGAGAAAAGAAGTCATTTGTACATAAAAACACTGTCATTGTTTTAGTTCGATTTTACCAAAAGATGCCATGCAAAATAAAACAACTTCTCTAGATTTTAGGAAGGTTGATAAAAATCCAGAACAAAACAAGGGCAATTCACTCAGACTAAGCAAGACACATACAAAGTGAGTCCTCCCAAAGAAAGAAAATTAAGTCGTTTACATTGTCTGACTTGATTTTTCCTGCATTTTTCCTTTATATTGTTTGACTTGATCTTTTCCTTTTTTTTCCCTTTCGGTGGTTATTGGAGACTCAACCTAAATTATGGAAGGCTTTTAGAGCAATGCTCTTTTTCTCATTTTCAACTGATATTTTAAGAATACTTTGGAATTAGAGCATTGTATGCAAACAGCAGATGATTTTAAGTTTATTAAGTAGGTAGAATGCTTTTGTTTACACATTTTTTTCTTTCTCCCCAAAGCCCCAGTACATAGCTGTCTATCCTAGTTGTAAGTCCTTCTAGTTCTTCTACGTGGCATCGCTTGATGAGTGGTGCGTAGGTCCGTGTCCAGGATCTGAACGAGCTAACCCCAGGACATGGAAGCACAGTGCACGAACTTAACCTCTGCGCCCCTGGGCCGGCCCCTGTTCACACGATTTTTGCATTAATAAAATCTATTTTCATAGGAAGCACAAATGTAAGGTTCAGTCTACCATGTGTACAAATACAGTAATTTCATCTGGTTCTTAACATACTCATTAAAGTATAAAGAAGACCATCAAATACACTTAGACCTCTCTCTTCCCTGACACCACCTGCGTGCCAGAAATTGATCTTTTAAAACATTGGAATATATCTTGTTTTGCCTATATCATAAATTTCTATTGTCTAGCATCAGACAAAGAAAAAACACAAATGACCATTTTCAACAGATAGATAACAACTGAATAAAACTGATATCAAGAATTTATTCAGGAGGGGCCAGCCCCGTGGCTGAGTGGGTAAGTTCAAGCTCTCTGCTTTGGTGGCCCAGAGTTTCTCTGGTTGGGATCCTGGGTGCGGACATGGCACCCCTCATCAGGCCATGCTGAGGCAGCATCCCACATGCCACAACCAGAAGGACCCACAACTGGGATATACAACTATGTACTGGGGGGCTTTGGGGAGGAGGAGAAGAAGAAGGAAAAAAAGAAAAAAATGTTGGCAACAGATGTTAGCTCGGGTGCCAGTCTTGAAAAATAAATAAATAAATAAAATAAAAATAATTTATTCAGGAATTTATCATCCTTACACACTCACACAGGCACATAAACTTATATTTACAATCATGTTCACTGGAACATTGTTGGAAATAGCGAGTAACTGGACACAACCAATATGTCCATCGATTCTCGGCTGGTTAGGTTAAATCAAGGTGCATCTAAATGATAGAATATCGTGCATTCATAGGTCTACAAGATAGAGTCATCTCTCAGTATTCGTTGGGATTGTTCCAGGAACCCCCGCGGATCCCAAAATCCGCAGATGCTCAAATCCCTTATATAAAATGGTGTAGTACAGTGAATGCAGTTGGCCCTTTGTATCAGCAGGTTTCACATCCACAGATTCAACTGCCACAAGAACCCCTGATACGAAGGGCCGACTGTATATCATTAAGTGAAAAATATAAAGTATAAAATAATATGTATTTTAGGACCCCATTTGTGTAAAACACAAAAAGGATATACCGTATAGGCACGTTTATGCATTAAGAATATCTGTAAGGACACCTGAGAAAATATAGTTACTTCTAAAGGGCAAGGTTGGGCACTGGGTTTGTTAAAGGTCAAATTTCATATTTTAGTTTATTTCTTTCTGTACTATTCAAATTATATCTTCATGCATTTTTTTTTTGAGGAAGATTAGCCCTGAGCTAACTCCTGCCAAGCCCCCCCCTTTTTTTTTTCGCTGAGGAAGACTGGCCCTGAGCTAACATCCATGCCCATCTTCCTCTACTTTATATGTGGGATGCCTACCACAGCATGGTGAGCCAAACCAGTGCCATGTCCACACCCAGGATCTGAACCAGTCACCCCTGTGCCGCCAAAGCAGAAAGTGCAAACTTAACTGCTGTGCCACCAGGCCAGCCCCACATGGCATATATTCTTACATGGATCTGAGAGTAAGAAAAAATTGAGGACTCTGAAAATTCTGAACTCTGAATTTTATACTCTGTGATGTTTAATTTTAGGTGTCAAATTGACTGGGCCACTGGGTGCTCAAACTTTTGGTACAACATTATTCTGTGTGTTTCTGTGAGGGTGCTTTTGGACGAGATTAACATTTAAATGAGTAGACTGAGTAAAGCAGATTGCACTCCCTAATGTGGGTGGGCCTCATCCAATCAGCTGAAGTCCTGAATAGAACAAAAAGGCTGACCCATCCCTGAGTAAGTGAGATTTCCTCTTACCTGACTGCCTTCAAACTGAGACATCACTTTTGTCAAATGTAAACATCAGCTCCTCCTGGGCCTCAAGCCTGTGGCCTTCAGACTGGAACTTACACCATCAGTTCTCCTGAGTCTCCAGCTTGCTGTTCACCCTGCAGATCTCGGGACTTGCCAGCCTCCATAATTGTATGAGCCAATTTCTTATCATAAATCTCTCATTATTTATTATTTATAATAAATCTTCTTTTTAGGATAGATGCATATATATTTTAAGATATTTATGTAAATATGTCTCCTATTGGTGCTGTTTCTTTGGAGAACTCTGACTAGTACATACCAGATTTAAGGAAATATGATCCCAGATAAGCTGAGGAGCCCGCATTATGCTATTTCCCAAATCTTAGAAGTGGCCTCAGAAAGTGTAGCAGGGCTAGGAAAATGGTTTAGACACACACTCTAGTGCTTTTACTGGAAACATTACTGAGAAATCTGTCTACGCTAGCTTCTTTTTTCTTATTTGGTTCATTTTTTTTTTTTTTTTTTGAGAAAGATTAGCCCTGAGCTAACATCCACTGCCTATCCCCCCTCTTTTTTTTTTTTTTTTTTTTTTGGCTGAGGAAGACTGGCCCTGATTTAACGTTCATTCCCATCTTCCTCTGCTTTATATGTGGGACGCCTACCACAGCACGGCTTGTCAAGCGGTGCCATGTCCACACCTGGGATCCAAACTGGCGAACCCTGGCCACCGAAGCAGAACATGCGCACTTAACTGCTACGCCACTGGGCTGGCCCCCATATGTTCTTAAATGAACCTCAAATTTGTCATATCAAATAGGAGCTAGTGTCTACTCTGTTCCCTTCCCTCTGGTGTATGTGGGCATATATGAATTGTATATGAAGGCCTGCTTATGAATAAATGGATTTGCTAGATCATGAGAAGAGACTGATTCTATAACACTTGTCCTCCCAGCTGTGACAGATAACCCCAACGGACAGTGCATTACATGCATTTTTGAAGATGTGTTGCAGGTGAAAATACCAGCTAAGCAGCAGTTGGGGTAGTTGTGTCAATACTGGGACTTGTCTTGGCTCAATTCTATTGTAATTGACAAAGGAAGGTTTGTAATAAAATCTCAGAATTTATAGACACTCCCAGCAGTGGAGTGGGGGAAGGGAAGGATATTATCAAAAGGACTTTATCTTATCACTCATGAGGGAAGAAAAGACTTATGAAAATATTTGGGAAATAGACAATTTTTTGAGAGGGAGATTAAGAGCTGAACTTAAACTGTCAGAAAAAGGAACAATTCGGTGGTAACGTCTGATGGAAACATATGCAGACGGTGAGTACAACTGCAAATAAACGGACAGTGGAAATGTTAACATAGCAATACTTTCCTATACACAGCCTCATTTGACACTTACATCTCCATGGGGCAAAAGTAATGGTCTGGTTCTACAAATAAGAAATGTGAGGCTTGGAGGTTTCCATGGTTTTAGAATCCTAGAGTCCAAATCAGGACAACGCACCATCTTTTATCCATGTCTCATAAATGTTCTGCTTTTCCTGGCTAGTCTTCTCATTGCATTCATTACCTTCCATGCAGTTCCAAGACAATATTGTGTTCTTCCCAATAAATGTGCATTATTATGCAACCCATGGGGTAGACTTCTCTCTCTCTGTCCCTCTGTGATATTCACTGTCTGCGGGATGATTCTTCTGGATCCCAGTAGCCCGTGATAAGGGCTCTGCGTGACTAGGGAGTGGCTAGGGAGGGGACCGAGAGTCAGCTCTGCCTCTCCCTCTTACAGACAGTGCCTCACATACCTTTGGCTGAAGTGACTTTGCACAGGACTGCTTGAGGAATGAAGTCAAAGCTTGCAAATAAAACCAAAGATGTGCAGAGCCATTTGGTACAGAGGGCAATTTTTTTTAATTCAAATCTAAGGGCCTTTGGGTGAGAGACACACTCATCACAAGGCCCAGCTGCCTTACACTTGGCTGCCTCTGGCATTTGAGATACGTCAGTGGCCCCTGAAGGCATTTGAATTTGTAGTTCCTGAAACAGGTCTTTACCTCCAGGTTGCTGATGTTTACTCCAAAGTTGCAATAAGTAGGGGGATGCAGGTGGGATCAAACATGATACCCCTCGTCTAGATGCTCAGTTCTCTTAAGCTTCACGATAGCTAAGATTTCATGTCTCACTTTCCCGGGTTGGGGGGATTAGCCCCAGGAAGAAGCATCTCAAGCTTTCAGAGGGTGCCCTGCCTGGGTCTCCCTTGTTAACTATCTCCTCTATCTCCCTTTAACCCATCCCTTCTAATTCCCACTCCCTTATCTTTTCCCAATGCTTTCATCCCTCCCTAAAGAAGTAACTAGATCAATTCCATAATCCCAGGTATTGAGTGCCAGTGATAATAATAATCATAGTTAACAGGAATAGACTTCCTAGTATGTGCTAAATGCTTTAGTATTTTACATGATGCTCAAGGGAATTATTTACCCCATTTTACATAGGAAGAAGCTGAAGCTCCAGGCATGGAATGTCATCCCCAGTGCCCCAGGCCATGGGATTCCGATCCAGATCATCCGTCCTGGCCTCTCAACCACATTACCTCTTCTGCATTCTCCGCCAGCTATCCAGCATCTTCTGCTCTACAGAGGAGAGGCCTGGGCTCTGACTCAGGCTATGGAAGCCTGCCCCAGAGAGAAGGACTGGGGAAGGCGGGCAGAAGAGAGGGAAAGCGGGAGTCTTTCTTTCAGGCTCAGCCCCTCCACCTCCCCTCTCTACACGTTCTCTGCCAACAGCAAAACCAAACACATCCACCGACACAAAGACTCGTTTCCTTCTGAAACTTGGTCTGGGGGGTCTAGCGTAGAAATTCAGACCCTTCCCATTAACAGAACTTTGACTGTATTTCTTGTAAATTCATATCCTAGTCTTCTTAGGCCTACAAAGCAATGGCCCTGACTTTTCCCCAGATCACACCTTGAGGCATCCATATCAACTAGATGGTGAGTAACACAAGGCTCAAATCACCTTTCCCCAGAGAGAAGGCAGGGGAAGGCAAGGGAGAAGTAGGGAGGGTCCCAGTGTTCCCTTTTATAGTTTAATATATGATAAATTTTGATTAAATGTTGATGCCTTTTTAATATGATGTCTTTAAAACTCTACATAAAAGAAGAAAAAAGACACCCAGGAAATGCATCCTGATATAGGGCCCTAGGGATCCAGGAGTACCTACAGATCTCACACCTGGCTCTACCCTTGGGCATCACAAGAGGCTGGCTTCTTTCACGGAAGCAGGGGCTATACGGACCACCAGAGACAGGCCCGCTAAGTGACCAAGCCTCCTGTGACCTGGAAGTCACCCATGTGATGGTAACCACAGAGGCTTATAAAAGTTAAATGAATGAATAAGAAAAATAAATAGGGCATACATGCATTCGTACATTTGTAATGTATTGAGGGTAGAAATCCATTCAAAGCTAATTGCTAACCAAATTAACAGACTAACTGAATTGCCTGGAAATTGTTATTTAGTATGGGTAATAATACAGTGTGTTAAATACAAACTATCGTTGACCCTAGAGGAAATTTTATTTAAGAAGGGGGAGAAATTATGCATTAGAGCATTCATTTTTTAAGCTCTTTGCCATCTGTTTGGGTGAAAGACTGCATAAAGGCCAGTAATCACCATTATCCCTAATTATCTGTCACTGGAAATCTTTTTCAGTTTACCATTAGCATTCAATTTGAAGCAAGAAGCAGGCTTGTTAAATCCTAGAGTAGGTTTTTATTCTCTATAGAGACATGTAGTTTATAAAATACTTTTGATATTCTAATGTGGACTCAAAGTCTCGAAATATAAGAGCCAAGCCGACTGGACCTCTGTGCGTGGAACTACCTGTCCAGTCCACCAACTCCAAGGGCTGTGTAATCTGGGCTCACGTGGGCTCTGAGTCAGTGCGGGTCTAGCTGGCTAGCCAGTAACCAGGGAGACTCTGAAAACTGTTAGGGGAGTAACAGGTAAGTGCTACGGACAGTTGGCATGGATGTCAAAGGCCTTACAACTCTCAGATTCAATGGTTCTAGACCCTGAAATAGAAAGGTGATATTTGTTTACTAGATAATGAATAAAACTCTCATTCACTTACCTTGCTCCAGTCACACAAATGCTTAACACAACCTCGGGCCCACAGAAGTTTGATAAATGTTAGTTGTTGTTTGCAGTTGTCATAGAACAGCTCCTGCCTTCTTGGCTTGACTTTTTAATTCAGTTGTTGCTAGTGATCAACTAACTTTATTTTTAAAAAACCAAGATAGCAGATAGTCTGTCTTTTTCACTAGCTTACTAAGCAGTCTCGTTTCCGGTTGCCTTATCTCTATTTCATGGCTTGATGTCCACTGTAAAATCAAATTAACCTGCTACTTGACACTGGAGCCTAGGGCTTACCCAGGAGCCAAAGAATATTTTCTAGAAAAATATGGCAGATTTCTCCATGATGCGTCCTCAGAGATTACGGACACCCTGGGAAGTCTAAATGCCTCAGCCTGCTGCTTAATACCCTTTAGACTCTGATACCATCCTATATTTCCAGCCTCATTGCCTAATATTCCCTGTGTGAACCTTGGGCTGTGATAAATCCAAGCTATATAATGATCCCCAAACCTCACAGTTTAATTCATGTGGAAAATTTACTGACTATATATCAAATACCTTTGTTCTGTGCCTTTGTTCATGCCATTTCCTCTTCTAGTAGCTAATTCTTCCATATCCTATTCACACTTTAAAGGTGTTGTAGACATGTTTTCATAAATGTGTCTTCCCACAATCCCTTTCCTGGAAACTGCCACCATTCACCCCATCCCACTAGGGCTGCTGAAGCAATGGGTGTAGATGACCATGTTTTTATCGTGTGTTCCCTTCCTACTCTCAGCTGAATGCATCATGTTGGGTGCCTAGCTAACCCAAAGTGGACAGAGCAGATTCTTTTCCTGGGAATCTGGAATTAACACACTGAGTCAATTCAACATAAAAAGCTATGTCAAAGCTCATCTAGGGTCTATTCCTGAGTCAGTACCATGTCAACCCGAAGCCATGCACGAGACAAAGTTATGGAGGCTCAGAGACTAAGAGTAAGCAAAGAAAGTCAGTTTGCCAAACAGAAGAGAGCATGCTTGCAAAATTACGCACAAAGGAAGAATTACACAGCCATTGAAAGAAAAAGCAACTGTGGTCCTTGGCAACTCCCTAGTTTGCAGCTCCATTCCCAGCTGTATCCCATTTATGTGAGAGCTCTATGTCCTAAAAATAAACCTCCCTTTCAATTGGAATTAATCTGAGTGGTTTTCTGCCCCTTACGACCATTGAGTTTTGCCTTTAAAAAAATATGCCCACTCAGATGACAACTCTTCCATGATACTTTTCTGAATTGTCCCAGCTGGGACAACTCTTGCCTTGCTATGCTACCTTGTCAAGACCTGCCAGCTTCTCTATTCCCACTGCCTTCTAATGCATCCCCTCCTAGAGGCTCACCCCCCACCCTAAGCTCTAGGATAGATCGAATTGTGTTATCTGAGGAAACCAGAGAAGCCTTCGTTCATTCGCCTAGCACTACTCTGATCAGAGTTCTATCAATCAGTATTTAGCTCTGAGGATACTAGGAAAAACAAGACAATGAGACAGAAGTGGTCCCTACCTTCACAGAACCAATAATTTAGTTCTAGTCAGATGTTGTGAACATGTGTAAGATTTATGTTTGATTTCAGGAACATGTGCTGGAAAGAACACCAGTGAAGAAGTGCTATGTGTGATACAAATTACAAGGCCAATGATTCAATCAAGGTTTATGTGTAGACCTCAAAGCTGTCTGCAAGCTGTGGAAGATACCTAAACTGTGTCCATTACTTCATCTCACTCCCTGGTAAATGCCCGCTCTGGCATTTGTCCAGATTCCAAGCTGAGAAGGGAGTACAGCTGCCAGAAGCATGCTCGTGCCATCTCCACCCATGTAGCTATTGGGCCCTTGGAATGTGGTTCTTCCAAATTGAGATGTGCTGTAAGTGGAAAATGCACACCACACCAGACTTTGATGACTTAGCATGAAAATAAGAATGTAAATACCTCGTTGATAATTTTTATATTGATCACATATTGAAATGTCAATATTGTGGATATGTTGAGTTAAATAAAATATATTTTTAAAATTAATTTCATGTGTTTCTTTTTACTTTTTTATCACAGCTACTGGAAACTTTTAAATTACATATGTGGCTTGCATTCCATTTCTGTTGGATAGTGCTGTAGTGGAAATTAGCCTTCTCTGTACACAGATTATCTCATGGAATCAAGATAGGGAATACGTCTGGGCCACCCACAGAATCAGAAGAAGAAATCTGAAAGCTCTCTGAAATCAAGATATGTGTTCTGTCTTCTTCTTTCTTCTTCTCTGTCACTGGAGCCACGTGGTCACTGGTCTCTGTCTTCATACCTACTGGTTTTACACTTCTTTCTCTGTCTCTTTCATGCCTGTTCTAATCAGCTACAGTCAGGAGGGTGGGGCCAAATGGCTTGATGCCCATTCACATGACAATAGGAACAGGTTCTCCAGAAGGGGGCACGAGTAGGTCAGACAAATTGACTGATGTGTTTGCTCGGCAGGTAAAATGTGTAAATGCTACACGGACTTGGCAGCTGTCAACATTCCCCAGTTTTTATACTTAATAGACTATATTTGCTTTGAGGCGTTTTGTAAGAACTCTGTGTTGAATAGGTGACAGATTTAATCTGAGGTTATACTATTTAACTCATGTCATCCCTAAAGAAAACATGTAACTAGTCTTTCTTTCTGAGGCTTATACAAGTGCCTAGAAATAGTCACCCTACTGAGATGTCTTGAATTTCCAACAGTGTACCTTGGGCTCAATGCATATTCATATAGGACCGGGCTCTTCAAATCATATGCAGAAATTATGTGAGGGTACAGATTTAATAAATGAGAGATATACTCCCAAATATAACTCTCCTTTTGGGCTGGAACTTTTAAATTTTAGTGCCATTCTCTGGAGTTTAAGAAACATCTCCAAGTAGCTCCTGTTAGAATATATATATATATATATGTATGTATATACAGTCATGCATCACTTGACAACGGGGATACTTTCTGAGAAATGTATCATCAGGAGATTTTGTCATTGTGCAAACATCGCAGAGTGCACTTACACAAATCTAGGCTATTTGGTACTAATGTTATGGGACCACCATCATCCATGCAGCCCATCATTGCCTGAAATATCATTACGTGGTACATAACTATACATACATACATATGTAACATATATGACCTGTTTATGACTGCATGTATATATATGATTGTGTGTGTGTGTGTATATATATATATATATATATATGACCTAGAGAGATTACCAGATGGTTTTATATTCTCTGGAAGCATTATTACACCAGACATTGTCCTAAATTCATGATCACCGTTAACAATTAATCAGAAATGGATTTTTCAGTTATCTCTCACCCAGCAATAAAAAAAAAAAGGGGGGACTCATAAGGAGTGGAATAAAGGATAGTAACTTTTTTTGAAAGATAGGATTTGGTTAGCTTCAGAGTACATCCAGGAAAGACGAGATTTCGTGGGGTTCTGCCGAGGAACACCGGACAACCAAAGTGTAGATTAGAACCCTGGGCATCAGGGAGGGAAGGAGAGGTAGGAGATGGTACAGAAAGAGGTGGCAGTCGTGTCACCAAATGCATGTTTTGCTTGCTTTATCTTTCTGATGGAACTGGAGCTTTGACGACGATGCTCTTTTTGCTCATCCAGTTTCATAGCCCCGCTTTGAGGCTATGGACTTCTAAGTCGGTAGGAGCCTCCTAAATCTCTGAGGTTCTTGTGGACTCATCTCGATAAGTAGACGACCTTCCAGAAATGAGCTGACGTTTCCTGTGGCATTTTTAGGGTGCTGAGCAGGGCTGGCTGTAAGCTGTTAAGGGCGCCTCCTTTGCCTTTCTCTCTCCTGCAAAGCCTGCTCAGAGTCCAGTGGGTGTGGAGGTCTGACAGGAGAGGGCCGCCACTCCGACAGCACACTGAGCCGGGTCTACCATCTCCCATTGAAAAGGTGACCTACCTCCCGGGAAGCCTCGCCTTTCCCTGTGGGGGATTCTTTCACCCTTTCACTGGGTGGGGGTGGGGTGACCGTGCTTCTGCCAGCTGTACTCCCCTCACAGCTTGGAATCTAGACAAATGCCAGAGGGGGCATTTACCAGGGAGTGGAATGAAGTCACGCAAACAGCTTAGGTATCTTCCAAATTTGTGGATGGCTTTGAGGTCTATGCATAAAGCTTGATGGAACCACTGGCCTTGTAATTCACATAATGGAGAGTACTTCTCAGTAGATGTTCCTGAAAGTAAATATACACCTTACGCGTGTTCACAACATTCAACTAGAATTAGATTATTAGCTCTAGGAAGGCAGGGACCACTTCTGTCTCATTGTCTTGTTTTTCCTAGTATCCTTAGAGCTAAATAAACGCTGATTGAATGAATGAATAAACAGTGAATTTACTTATACTCTTCGTGTTGTGTTGTCTATGTCAACTGTGCATCTTTGTTATACTCATTCTTTTAGGGAAAGATAAGCTCTGTTTTCCCTTATTCTGTGCCTAGCAGACTGCTATGTTAGGGAGCCACTTACTACAATTTATTTGCTAAAAAACAATTGGACAAGAATACCTAGAAATTTTAATTGTGGAGGATAAATATGCCTTTCCTCAAAAGCACCAACCCCCTTTTTCCACTTGTTATATGAAAATAAATAATAATGGAGATCACCTAAAGATAATAAACAGTATCTGCACAGAACTCTATCGTGTAAAAAAAAAAACCCACTTTCACATACCCTATTTCATTTTACTCTTAGAGCAATCTTCTCAGAAATAGAGCTGGCATTATAATCTGTTTTATTAATAAAAGAGGAAGTTAAGACCCAGGTAGTTGTAGGGTAAATGAAGGAACATATCTGCGATGGCACCAGACAGGTAGAGCTCACTAATTATGTGCTGCTTACTTTAACTGTGAAATCTGGATGCAGAATTCTGTATATTGACACTGAGTTTACAGACTTGCGAATGTAGCCAAAACTAGATTTTATGTCTGACTCCTACACATCCCTCAGATCTCAACTCAAATGTTTTTCCTCAAGGAAGCCCTCTCTCTATTCTCCAGGCTGGGTCAGGTCTCCCTAGAATATGCTTTCATAGCACCTGGTAGCTTTCATGCACAGTACTTATCATAGTTTTCCCTCATGGGCATTTTTTGTGGCATTATTTGATTCCTGTCTTATCTCTTTGGACAGAAAACATGCTGTTTTAGCACGGTATTCCTGGAGCTTAGCACACAGTAAACATTCAATAAATTCCATGGCATTAAGGTGTAAAGGAACACACAAATGTTGAATTTTTAAAAATGGAGTTTAAAATCCTAGAAGGCATTCAAAAAAAAGGTAAGAATAGAAATTCATTTTCAGAGGATTTGGATTGATGTTTACTTTTCAGAAGAATTTTTAAAATTTAAATAAATGTAGCAAAGAGAATTCAGTTATTACTAAATCTTATTATTTTTGTAGTTACATATATATAACAAAAGACTATTTAAAACACTTCTTAACATCTATAAATCAGTAATACAGTTTGAACTTATTTTTTATTTTTTTGAGTAAGATCAGCCCTGAGCTAACATCTGCTGCCAATCCTCCTCTTTTTGCTGAGGAAGACTGGCCCTGAGCTACCATCGGTGCCCATCTTCCTCTACTTTATATGTGGGACGACTGCCACAGCATGGCTTGCCAAGCGGTGCCATGTCCGCACCTGGGATCCTAAGCGGCGAACCCTGGGCCACTGAAGCGGAACACCACTGTGCCACCAGGCCGGCCTCTGAACTTATTTTTTAAATACTTGATTTATTTTACGATTTCTTTATAAAGTGTAGGTTAAATGTTGAATTTCATTAATTTTCCTCCCTAATCACCTGAGTATCCTATGTTTAGATAGAAGCATTTGATTCATATATGTGTAGAAATATATTTTATTAAACTGATGTTAAGCAAGGAAGAAAATACTAGGGAATTTAAAGAAATAAAAATAATGTAATAGTATATTTGGATTCAATTTACAGGAAATTTTATCCTACTTCCTACTTAAATTTTATAGGGCAGTAAGACATAAAAAAATTTTTTTAAGTTGGGTAATGGAAGAAAAGAAAATTTACAGGATTTTCAAACTCTTCTTGGTCCATATTAAAAAAAGTAAATACCATTTAATAGAATTTAAATGTAAGATATTTATATGTGGAAAAAAACAGTAGCTAAAAATAAAACGTCATATTAAAACTGTCAAAATTTTAATGTGGAAGATTACGGTTAATTTTTTTTCAGCCTAAACATTGATAAAATATTTATGGAGAGATTGTAATTTTATTAACATTTTTCATATTCACATATAGGTATAAATATGGTGTGTTGAGATATCCTTAGATTTAGACAAAGAAAAGAATATCTAAAAGAGTAACTACAAAAATGAAAAAAGGATTTGGGGGAAAATTCTTGAGACAATGTCCTTAATATAAAGACTCCAGTAATTTGTAAAAGCGACTGAGATCTTTAAATAAGAGATTCAGTCAGAGCAAGCCAAGAGGACTGTTTGGGAAGAATACAAGAGGATGGAAGTCAGAGTTGTTCCTAGAGTAAGAAATAGGCAAATCTTTCGTCCTCTGAAGAGTTGGTTTCCATAAATATGAGTCTCTTCCCCGGTACGCTGTAATTTCCTACTAGTGTTGTTTAGTTTAATAGTAGAATTTTACCTTAGTCAAAAGTTAAGTAGGCTTACTAAAATTCTTGAGTGTTTCGTTTTGGTGAATTCCATAGTTACCAGGAAGCTGATTCGCAGGAGTCTGACATAAATGATACATAATCCTAGAAAATTGAGTTTAAAATACGCTTCTCCTTTATATTCTCATCCCCATAATAGAAGAATAGAAAATTGAGTCCAATGCTGCTGTGTTACTGACACTTCAAATAAGATTTAATTAGTTTCTCTGACAAAGCAGTAAATTTTTAAATTAAAGAGTGCAGGAGTGCTTAGCCCCATAAATTCTCTAAGGAAATTTAAATAGGAATAATAAGTTTTAAACACATCTTTCTTTGTGCTTCCCATGAGACAGCCAATGTTGGCCCTTGACAAATGGGAAACATAAGTATACCTTGAATCTATAAGAATCCATGTCAGGCATTTAGTAAAATAAAATTACACAGTGTTAAGGAATCCAGAATACCAGAGAATCATATAGACAAAACATCAATCAATCAATAAATGTCATATTCTTTTATAACAATAGCCAACATTTACTAAGTGCTTATGAAACTCTATGGCCTGTTTTAAGTACTTTACATGGATTGAATCTTTCTTTAATCCTTCTATCAACCCTGTGTGGTTGGTGCCATTATTATTTGCATTTTACAGATGAGGAAACAGGAACATAAACAGGTTGAGTGACTTCCTAAGACTAGACTGCTAGAGGGGCTGGGCCTGTGGCCCAGTGGTTAAGTTCGTGTGCTCTGCTTTCGTGGCCCAGGGTTTCGCCGGTTCGGATCCTGCACACGGACGTGGCACCGCTCATCAGGCCATGCTGAGGTGGCATCCCACATGCCACAACCAGAGGCACTCACAACTAGAATATACAACTATGTACTGGGGGACTATGGGGAGAAGAAGAAAAAAAAGGAGATTGGCAACAGATGTTAGCTCAGGTACCAATCTTTAAAAAAAAAAAGAATAGACTGCTGGAGGATGTCTGTAGCAAAGGCTGTGGGTGTGCCAATGATATAAGGCCGTTGGGCCTTATCAATGTGGTGTACACTGGGGTCTCACTTCCAACTGCCAGGGCCTGCTGTATGTAAGACAGGTCAGAAACACCAGAGCTAGAATCTGTGCTGACCCTCTCAGGAGCCCCCAATCAATGACAGATGGAATTTGGTATAAAACATCCCAGGTACCTCACCCCGCAGGTAGGACACAGAGTTGTACGTTCTATATTGACTACTAAGAGTTCCCAAGCAGGATGAAACGTGTTACCCACAGTCATAATTTACTCGAAAATTCATCTTTTATTGGCTGCCTTCCTTTCCGTTTCTTATTTCCTTAGTCCTTACTAGTAATTACTAGGATCACCTCCCAAATAAACTGTTTTCACTCATATCCTTATCCTAGAGCCTTATCTTTAGACTCAAGCTAAAAGAGAGCCCTAGACAGGATTAGAACTCAGTCTGGCCACAGAGTCTATGTGTTTAATCACTACAATATGCTGCCCGTTCTCTCAAAAAGTTGATCTGTATTTTGCAAAAATTATCTCAAGACATGATAGGAGGGACAGTCTTTGTCTCCATGCTACATCCCAACTTCTTGTCAAGAACTGTGAAGGGTCTAAGATTTTGCTCTCCTTGCCAGCAAACAAATTAGCCTGCCATAGCTTGACGAAGGCTGATAGAAGACGTGAGACTCCTGGGTCAGAGACAAGAGACTTTATTACACACAGCAATAGCAGTAGCTAGAAAATCAGTATTTGCACCAGTTCTCAGAGGCTCATTTCCCACAGGATGACCTGGATGAGCCCAGATAGATAGTTGTACATACAGATGACTGTGTTGTGGGAGAGAAACTCTGAGGTTAGGGGACCAAATCTTTTATACTGGACAATAAGCATGCCTACTCTTTGCTCAAGAGAGAGAGACATACACTATCTCTGTCTTTCAAGGCTGCTAGCTATATAAAAATCTTTGAAAAGATAGTCCGTAATAAAGGCAATCAGTGCCTCATTGGAAAGGTATGCAGATATGCAAGAGACTCATGGAGAATTGTCTTCTATGTTCTGAAATCAAGAAAGATGTTCATAGTTTCATCACACAATGGTAATACAATTATGCCTTACAGAAAATGGTAAACACAACCAAAGGACAAAATTTTTAAATTTTTAATTGTGGTGTTCTTAGTTTGTATGTTTTTGTTATCTTGTTTTCAAAGCATAAATACATTTTCCTTTGATGCCCACAATAATCCTGTCAGGTAAGTATTTTATAGCTGATGGAAGAACGACTCAGAAAATAAGGAGTTTCACTGACACTCATCTAGTGAGCGGTGGAGCCAAAAGTTAAACCCAGGACTTTTAACCCCAAAGCTGCCAAACATTTGACTAATGCACTAGTGTAGAAGGACAATTGCCTAGACCTTAAAAGCTAAAAGATTTGGTGGGTCTCTTCATTTCTCCAATGCTGCCACACTTCCATGTCAGAATTTGGGGAGTAGTATTGAAGACATGAGCTGAGATGAAGGGAGAGATGCAAGTGGAAGAAAGAACATAAATATGTCCTTTTTGTTTTTTTAATGCTCGACTTCCCTTTTCTATTTTCATATTTTTTTTAGGGTGGTTTGCACTGTGTAAATCAGTCACTGATAAAATTTTTTTAAAAAGTCCCAGAAAAGTCATGGGTTTGGAATTGAGCTGTGAAAAAAATTCCAGAATTATCAGAATTATAGCATTTTCATTCAAATGGATGCAATACATACTTATTTCAGAATTGCATGCATCTTTCCCCGCTAGGGAAATGTGCACAATTTGAGTGCATTCAAAAGCTCAAGCTAGTGTTACATTTTTGGACATACTGTTTATAGCAGCAGGGTGCCATTGTTTACGACATATACGATACCTGAAAAAAGTATATAGAGCAAATTCTTCTATATCAAATTATAGTTAAAGTGCATTATGGAAATTGGTTATTTAAAGGAATTCTATAGTGAATCCATTTTGTAAAAAATAACTGCACTTAGAGAGACATTGTGGATAGTGGCAAAAGCTTTGGCCGAAGAGTAGAAATTCTGGGATTCTAGTGCTACTGACCTTTTGTGTCATTTGTAACCAGGGGTGGGGAAATTGAACTAGACAATCTCTAAATGTCTCTAATTTAGATTTCCCTGTCCTGGAGCGCAAGACTAACAGCATTGGCTGTAGACACAGACAGATGTGGTTTAACTCTCAGCTGTCCTGCTCGCTGGATGCACATCCTCCTGCAAGTTCTGTAATCTTCTTCTTTTTTTTTTTTTTTTTTTTTTGAGGAAGATTAGCCCTGAGCTAACTACTGCCAATCCTCCTCTTTTTGCTGAGGAAGACTGGCCCTGAGTTAACATCCATGCCCATCTTCTTCCACTCTTTTTTTATACGTGGGATGCCTACCACAGCATGACTTTTGCCAATCGGTGCCATGTCTGCACCCAGGATCCAAACTGGCGAACCCCAGGCCGCCAAGAATCGGAACGCGTGAACTTAACCACTGTATCACCAGGCCTGCTCCTCTGTAACCTTCTTACACCTTTTCCTAACCTGTAAAATAAGGGTAAATAATATATACTTCAAACAGTGCTTGTGGGTATTAAATTAAATTAGATAACACTTACTAAGCACATTGTACAATGCCTCGCACACACTAAGCACCCAATAAATTGCAATCAATATTATTGTTAATTCTACATTTTCATGAATCAAGTTCACTTAATATGAGACTTCCTATAATGCATACACATTCTGGACTCTTCTTTGAGATAAAGTCTGAGAACAATTAGTTTAATCCATGCATTCATGTTTTTTTCTTACATTTTATTGAAAATTTTCTCTTTTTTTAAAAGATTTTATTTTTCCTTTTTCTCCCCAAAGTCCCCTGGTACATAGTTGTGTATTTTTAGTTGTGGGTCCGTCTAGCTGTGGCATGTGGGACGCTGCCTCAGCATGGCTTGACGAGCGGTGCCATGTCCGCACCCAGGATCCGAACTGGCGAAACTCTGGGCCGCCACAGTGGAGCATGCGAACTTAACCACTCGGCCACAGGCTGGCCCTGAAAATTTTCAAACCTACTGTAAACTTGAAAGAACGAGGCAGTGAATCCTTATATACCCATCACCTAGATCCTACCATTAACATTTCACTAGATTTGTGTTATCACATATCTGCTCATTCCTATACCCATCCAACAAGCCTTCTTTTTTGATGCGTTTCAAATACAGTGGAAAATATCACTACACTTCTCTCCTAAACATATCAGCCTGTATATTGTTAAGTAGAGTCCAGAATTCGTTCGTAGGCCTTTTCTTTTCCCATTTGAGGTAAAACAACATACAATCAAATCATGCATTTATTTCTATATTTTGGGGTGATTTAAATATTCCAAACTGACCCTTGTGGTGACTTAAATTTTCAAAATCAAATCACCAGTTATATTTGCTATAATCTATAGCATAGGGCATTGAAGCACCTTTAAAATCCTGGTGTCATATGGTCTTACCTTATAGGTCAGTTGAACCAGATCAAGTTTCTCTTTGGTAGTTGTTGTATCTGGGCATGTGTATTTTAATCCTAGTGTTGTATATCCAAATCCATAAAATAATGAAGACAAGTTCCATCACAAGAAAAAATATTGTAAGTATGTGTGGTGATGACTGTTACCTAGACTTATTGTGGTGATCATTTCACAATATACACATATATTGACTCATTATGTTGTATACCTGAAACTAATAAAATGTATGTCAATTATCTCTCAATTTAAAAAAAGAGAAGAAAAATAAACATACAAATATGTAATAAGAAGACTTCAAAAAAATAAATAAAATGATTACTGCGAGTCAGTACAATTAGAATGATGACAAAGGTCAAGTTATGGTTCTCCAACTTTTTGTTTGATTGTTCGGTGTTCAAGCACCCAAACTCAGTAGTTCCCAGGAGTAACACTGGCAAGATCCCTAATCGAAGAAAGGGCTTTGACACTCTTGAGTCTTATTACATATACTTCAGGAGAAAGGATTCCGACAATACTATCCCCTAAAGTGTATCTGTTCAAAGTGTTTTATAAACCACACCTTTTCCCCTCTCACTTCTCATAATATATTTGTTATACAATGTAAACCCTGGACTGAAAAAAAAAAAGAAATTCTACTCTGGTTACTGAAAAAGCATCAATTAATCATATCTTGGACACTCAGAGAAACCTAAATTTTCTGGTGGAAACTAAGGAAATTCACTTTGCTCTAAAACCTCTGTTGAAACTTCGGTTCCTTTCTCTAACATGTGAGAACATACTCAGCAAAACTCAATTTTTCCTTGCTAAGTTATGTCTTAAAGTACCTAGAGGTAGCCTTCATGAGTAAAGAACACAGTAACACAGAGGGGAATAGAGAAGCTGCAGAGGGCACGAAGAATGATGGACTCTGGATGACCCTGCCTTCACCCCAAACCAAGCCCATGAGGGTGTATGCTTTATTGGCTAGTATGTTTGTTTGGTTTTAAGTTTCTTTTGTGTCATTTCTCTCAATCAGAGCACAGAAAACCAAGCCAGGTGTGATGGTTAATTTTGTGTGTCAACTTAACTGGGCTAAGGCATGCCCAGATAGCAGATTAAACATTATTTCTGAGTGTGTCTGTGAGGATGTTTCTGGAAGAGATTAGCATTTGAATCAGTAGACTGAGCAAAGATGATTGCCCTCACCAATGTGGGTGGGCATCATCCAATCCATTGAGGGCCAGAATATAGTCTCAGAACGTATCCCCATTTAAGCAAGGCATGACTAGAGAACAAAAGGGGAGAGGAAAAGGGAATTTACTCTCTGCTTGCGCTGGGACATTCATCTTCTCCTGCCCTTGGACTTTGGCACTCCTGGTTCCTGGAGCTTCAGGCTTGGACTGAATTCTACCGCTGACTTTCTGGTTCTCCAGCTTGCAGACAGCAGATCATGGGACTTCCTAGCCTTCCTAATGATGAGCCAATTGCTTATAAGACATCTATCTATGGATCATCTATCTATCTTTCCATCTATCTATCTCCTATTGGTTCTGTTTCTCTGGAGAACCCTGACTAACATCCTGATTCTTAAGTTCTTGTCATCTAAGGTTTTGCTATACATTGTGCTAAATTCATTCTGCGCACATTGAGAGCTTTTTCAAAGCAGGAGGCAATTCAGCAGATGGTCGGGAACATGGGTAATTCAGAACACACACTTCCCTCCAGGGTTTTCTCAACTCCCAGTTATGTGACCTGGGGCAACCACTTCACCTTGCCCAAGCTAGGAATATTACTACATTTTCAGGCCATCACTCAAAATTGCAGCAAGGTAGTTTGTCAAGGTCTTAGGCACACACTCTCCCTTTGCTGGTCATTCAGCGACATCCACTTAGCGCCCTCTAGGTTCATAGACCTCTGGAAGAAGTCAAAAAAATTCTTCTTCTTCTTCTTCTTCTTCTTCTTATTTTGGTGAGGAAGATTGGACCTGAGCTAACATCTGTTGCTAATCTTCCTCCTTTTGCTTGAGGAATATTCACCCTGAACTAACATCTGTGGAAATTCTTCTTTTATTTTGTATATGGGTCCCGGTGATGGCATGGCTGCCAAGAAGTGGTGTAGGTCTATGCCTGGGAACCGAACCCGGGCTGCTGATGCAGAGAGCGCCAAACTTAACCACAAGGCCATAGGGCCAGCCCCCCCCAAAATTATTTTTGATCCTCCACTCTTAGAATCTTCATCCACTATCCTGTGTGGAATAGAGTGTGTGAAACAGATGATTCAACAGAAAAATGACATAGTTGTGATATGTGCAGACTCTAGAACTGGACAAGCCTGAAATTAGATAAAAGGGTTTGAATCCCTCCCTCACTACTTATTTATGTGGTGACCTTAGGCAAATGACTTAACCTCTCTTAGATATGACAGGTTACTTAATCTCTCTGAGATATTACTTTATGATCTGTAAAATGAGGGAAATAAAACAGCAGCAGATATTTACTAAGTGCTTATTATTCGCAAGGTGCTGAGCTCAGAGCACTTAGCGTTCCTTAACTCGTTTAATTCTCACAACAATCTCCTGTGGTAGGTACTGTTATTATCCCCTTTTTATACAGGAGCAGCCAAGTCACTCAGCTAATTAGTACGGTGCCTGAGGTTGAACCCAGAGCTCTTCATCACGTTGCTAATAATACTGAATCGCACAGGGATGCTGTGAAGCTGAAGGAAGCAAAGCTGAGCTGTGAAATGTGCACGGAGTAGATGTGCAAAAGTGGACCCAAAGAAGAATACCAAGAAACTGTACTTTAGATATTTTCTTACTTTTAGGAAGTTAGTGAATGTAAAAAAAAAACCAAAAAACAAAACAGGCAATAAATTAAGAATAGGTCTGACCTAAAATACTTACTTCTATTCCCAAAGGGAAGCTTTCTTGTCACACCACTCCTTATACCTTTGGGAGACACACACACCTTTGCTACCAGACGGTAAAGACAGGATTAAGAGCTTGAAGGGTTCTAGAGTGATGGATAAACATTTTTGTATCAATCAAGTATAAACATTTCTGAGCTGAACATCCCCATACAAAGTTCTCACCAACCCACTCACTCCCTTGAGGAGGGTCTGACATGAACCCAAGGTCATACTTTGGTCTTGGGAGACATCTTGATTAATTACCATTGTAATGTAGAGAGGAGCCAACCTCTTAGTAACAAGCAGGAAGTGGAGTGAAGAACAGAATCCACCTCAGGAGCCAAGCTAGGAGACAGGAGCTCCTGAGGGACATGGCTTCTCTCCTGAGAATCTTAAGTCCTTGGTTTCTTCTCCATACATTGGCTCAAGTAGGGTGCGTGTTAGAATCTCTGTCACATCATTTTCCCATGTGTTTTGCATATATGTGTTTGTCTGACTGCAAATCTAGGCAAAATGATAAAGAAGCTCCTTTTCCCTTTTTCAGGATCCTGCTCATCTAGGAAATTTGCTTGTTTCTAGGAACACTTAGTTTCTATGATGTAATAATTAATGCTGGGGTGTTGGTGGGCTAATGTAATCTTCTTCCCACAAGCAGTTACTTTTGAAAAGACCTTAGTGCCTAATGCTTTGTCCAATAGTGGAACTGCTGGCTTTGGGGCTCAGGGTGGAGTACTACGGCGTCACGAGAGACAGCACAGGGCCTCTCTCACCATATCCCACAGCTAACTATCTTGCCCACCAAGCAGATGGCTAGTTTGGTCTCTGTGTTTTTGTGCATTTGGCTTCCTTTGTTTTTAGACGGGAGAGTTTTGGAGGTTAAAGAGGCCTCTTCACCACCTGTTGAATTTCCCTCTGTGGGCAACTACCTTGTCCTCATTTGCCTGTGGCTGTCCTCTTCTAGAGATCCCATGAAAGCAGGGAGCAGAGAATAAGGTTTATCCAGCATCTCTGAAAGAGAAGCATATGATTCCCGAAAGGAGAGCGCTAGGGTCTGTGTACACGTGCGTGCCCATGGCACCTTTCTGAAACAGGCTGCAGCTTCCCATGGGTCCCTGGCTGTGATGTACCTCTCTTTGATCTCCTTATCTGTGTTTGAGAGCTATCCTTTCAGTGCAGTTTGGGGCCTGAGATCATGCCCCCTTCATTGGCTAAACACCCTATTATTCACACACACGCATGCGCGCGCACACACACACTTCCCCTTCCATACTCCCTCAAACTCATTAATCTCCATGTAAAATCTGTTCAGACAGAAATTGCTCTGTACCAATAGGTGGTAGCAGTTGACTCCCAAGATCTCTTCTACTCCAGTGATTGGTATAAACTATGCCCATTCCCCTTGCCACTGAGTGGGTTAAAACGGACATGAGAGCTAGTCTTGGCTAATGAGCCATGAGAGAGTCTCCTGGGACTGCCTCTGGGAAGTTTCCTACCTCATAACCCAAAACCATAAGGAAAAGACAGTCTCTCTTTTTCCTCTGGATTTTGTTGTGTCTGTAAGTGATACCTCTAATGATCAGAGTCGCCTTCACACCAGCCCAAGCCCAGAGCCAAGAGAACTGCCATAAAGCTGAGCCAGAGCCCTGATGTGCCACACCTGGAACCCATCCTAACTCTGGACTTCTTGTGATGTGAGATAATAGAACTGATCATTGCTTATGGTGGCTTGAGTTGCGTTTTCTGTTACTTGCAGCAGAAAGTAATTTAGCTGAATTGGATGCACTATTTTCATGGACAAATTTAATTGTTAACAGTCAGCTAATTTCTTGTATTTCTTCAGCTGCTCATCTACTTGATTGCTTTGATATAACCATATGATAATTGCTAATATTCTTTGAGTTCAAACTACATGCCGGGTATTTATATAGAGCAGAGTCTGCGGGCTTGTTTTAAAAAGGGATATTGCTTACCTTCAATTAATTTGTAATTCTTCCCTATCCTTACCCATGGTCACTTGTTACCATGTATCACTGGTTAGGGTTAAATGGTACTGGTTACCATGTAAATTCACCCAAAACTGGCAGTGAATGAGTTGATTGAACCAGAGCCATTGGACTATTTCTTTTGCTTCTAAAAGTCTGGACACAATTATGGAAAAGACTGCCTTCTTATCAGTAGACATCAAAAAATACTTCAGATAACATAGCATCATACTTTCAATCAAAATTTTAAGGATGAATTTAATTTGCCATGTACTTAACATTGATGTGAGAATCATCATTTTTCAGTTGTAATAATGTGAGGTCCAGCTGTGCCGTCGTGTGCAAGACAAAAGTGACACGACAGTGGGGAAAGGAATGCAGAAGTACAAATGATGATGAATTGGACTACCTGTAATTTACATATCCAAAGTTTATAATTTGTATGTTTTGGAAAGAAAGAACACAGTATAAGAAAGATCATGAGAAGTGACAGTCAGGATACATTGCTTTGTGTGTTTATTTTTAAAAGTCCATTGTCTAACCTTAAAATAAGCACAACAGATTTAAAGTCTGAGTCCTAGAATTCTGGTGCAACCAAATCTTAATCAAAGTACAGGGAAGGTGTCAGCGCTTTAAAGCTTGTTGAAGATTTTGACCTGGTTTGAAAGTCAAAGTAGAGTTTCTGCCATTATTTCTTCTTTCCAGTTGTTTTTAGGAGTCTTGCTCCTCCTGAGCCTCCTGGGAGGGCAGATAACTCGAGAACTTCCTCCACAGATAAGAGACAGCTAGTGAATAGGAGAAAAGAAGAAAAGTCGCAGGGAAGATGAATGCTGATTGGAAAGAGAAGTGATCGAAAGGACGGAAGTGTGGGTACCAGATCTGGATGATGGGGAGGCCACCGCCTAAGGGGTGATGGAACTGGGCATTGGGGAATAGATTGAGCAAACTGGATGTTGTAGTGGCTGCATGAATGCAGAAACATGCAAACACTTGTTTGTCATTTTACCGAACCTAGACTGAAGAGTCAAAAATGGTGTTGGAATTAACTGTAAAATAATTGCTAATATTCCTTGGGTTCAAACTACCTGCCAGCTCTTGTACTAAACACATTACCTATTTCATTTGATCTTCACACTAGCCTTGTGAAGTTGGCACTGTTATTAAGCTGATTTTACCGACGAGAATAAATGGGGATCACTTGATACATTGCGGAACTCCGATTAGAAACTAGGTAGTCTGATTTCAGAGTTGGCACTCTTAACCTTGGTGCTGTATTATTTCATAATTTAAAATGTTAGTGTACTGGCAATGCACAGCCACTCCTAGTCTATATGATGGTTTTCATGCAAATTAAAAAAAGCCAAAGGGTCTCCCCACCACCCAGAGAAATCCAGCCCTGTATCTTCACAGCTGAGAGGGCAGGTGGCATCTTTGATTAAGGAAACAGGTGCTCCTTCTTTCAGGAAATGACAGCACTTGCCAGGGCACATGCCTTAGACATCAACCTCCATTAACCTTCTCAGCTAGGCACCTTCCTACAGTGTACAGACTCTACAACTATATGAGACAAATTTTAAAAAGTTAATATAAATGTATATTTTACTTTTTTTTTTTTTTTTGGTGAGGAAGACTGGCCCTGAGCTAACATTTTGTTGCCAACCTTCCTCTTTTGGCTTGAGGAAGATTGTCCCTGAGCTAACATCTGTGCCAGTCTTCCTCTCTTTTGTATGTGGGACGCTGCTATAGCATGGCTTGATGAGTGGTGTGTAGGTCTGTGCCAGGATCCGACCCTGTGAACCCCAGGCTGCCCTGAAGCTGAGCATGAAAACTTAACCACTAAGCCACAGACCTGGCCCCTGTTTATTTTACTTCTATCAGTTAAAAGACTTGTTTGCAAGCCCTCTACGTGGATATTCCTGGTTTGCCTTTCCAGATCTATTCTCCCGCCCTCTTCACTCTGCTCTGTCTCTTGGAAGGCTGCCCTCTATGGTCTCCATCTCTGGGCTCCCTTGCCTTCTGGCTTCCAGTTAGGTTCATCCAATAGGAGGCATCAGCCCCAGCCTGAGAGGAGAAAAGCGAGGCCGGCATATTTTGTCCCCTGGCTGTCTCCCTACTGAGCCAGTAGCTTGGGTCCTCTCCAAAGGCCTCAGTTTGTCAGGCAGCCCTTTCCCATAGCTACAGAGAGAATTCTCTCTCCAGGTTCTGGTGGCCACTTCTCCTCTTGGCCCTTCTAGCCAAGAAGTAGGGCAAGGCTCCTTACTGTTGCTAGTCTTGAGATGCTTCATCATCCCTTGATCACTCCCTAACTCAGCCCACACTTCTGTAAATAGTCCCTGAATTAAACTCGCCTCTATTTCCCTGTTTGAGCAAGCCATCTGTTTCCTGCCGGGACCCTGAGTGATAAGACAGCGGAAACAAACTTTGCCTATTTTAAGAAGAAATGGAATTTAGGGAAGGCATGTTTGGAGTCACAGAAATGAAGGGAGGTGGGAGCACCAGGATTGGAGAACAAGCAGGAAGCAGGGGACTGCTGGAAAGTTGAAGAGCAGGAATGACAGCTAAAGTCTTTCAGGGGGAAGAACCTAGGCTACTCACTACCACTGCTTGCCTGCCCACTAACTGTCCCTGTGTCCTTCAGGCACCTACTGAAGAGTTTCTAGGAGACGGTCTGATTGCCTGAGTCGACATTATACATCTCCAGGCTGAGCCGGGGAGCGGAGAGGGAGGATTGGCCCCTTTTGGCTCTTGCGATGGGAAGTGGACACCACTCCCCACCAAGACCACACTCAATGGGTGAATCCTTCAAAACAAGAAATCAGGGTGCTAATAGGAAGCACCACCTCCCAAAACAGGACAAGTGTCGCTATAATAATTAATAAAAGAATGGGAAACTGCCTTGACAATCCAAGCATCTAAAGTGACTATTCCCAAAAGATGAAGGTTCATGTAGGGATAAGCACTTCTCAACAAAGATTTCAGGAGCAGAGAAGTACCATCTCTAAAGGTCTCATAAATGAAAATTCTGTAAAAGGTTTTTAACTGGGTTAGATATAAAGCTGCTGGTTTCATCTTAACGAGGTGTCCACGTTGTCCCTTTCTGAGAACCGCTCATTCGATGGGTCTTCTGACCAATGACCAGCCACTCAAGAACTAGAAGATTCAGAAAGCTGTAAGTTCAAATCCAGCTTAACCTTAGGAATTAATTCATTACATCAATTTGGGGCTAGAAATTGGCCCCAACAACTTTTTTCTTATTTGTTAGTCTCTTAAAGGTTATTCTTCATCTCTACCAGCACTCCTTTGCTTTACTCAGATTTTGATTTTCACTAGTTCGAGATATAAGAATAAAGAATACAGTTTTACTGCAAACTAAAGACAAATAGGTTATTGAATAAGTTTAAAGATAATGTATTTTATTACATTTGCTGACTGTTGTATTTATAATTCATACAATTACTAATTCTAGCATAAGATTTAGACTATTTACTTTTATAGCTCTTTAGAATCATGCTTTATCTCAACTCCAAAATTAACTTACTTCACAAAGACAGAGCTGATGAATTATAAATTTCAACATATACTTTACTTGTCAAGAATGAAAACATATTCGTAATTGTCCCCTCAAGGTTTCTTGATAGAGTTACTCTTATCAATAAGGGGAAATTCTTTTCCTTCAAAATAAAATTACATGAATGTAATGTCTATAATTCATTTTTTTTTTTTTTTGGTGAGGAATATTGGCTCTGAGCTACCATCTGTTGCCCAACCTTCCTCTTTTTGCTTGAGGAAGATTGTCACTGAGCTAACATCTGTGCCAATCTTCCTCTACTTTGCATGTGGGACGCTACCACAGCATGGTTTGATGAGCAGTGTGTAGGTCTGTGCCCAGGATCTGAACCTGTGAAGCCCAGGTCGCCAAACCAGAGTGTGCAAACTCAAGCACTATGCCACCAGGCTGGTGACTACAGTTTTTAATTGAGAATTTATATTCTGTTAAATTAGATGGTTACATATATAGATATTTTTATTTCCAAAATATTATTGGATAAACATGGAATAAACAGAACACTGTCCAGGCCAACTAGAAAGTTTCCAGACCTGCCAGTGAGATGATTTTATTTAGCATGACAATGGGATGAAAAATTGAGATGGATTTTGATGCTATAATAGACATTTCAGATTTTTCTTTAATTCAGGACACAACTTGTCTTATATGCCCATATGTCTCATATGCTTCCTGTCTCAATGATATATATATAAAGAAATGAGTAAGGACAAAGTGGAAAATGTGTATGAAGAAGATCTACAGGTTTCATACTTGTAAGTATCTGTGGCTATGTTCTCAGTGGGATACTCCTGTAACATGTCATCTTTAGAGCACATACCAATGCTACTCTCTGAATATTACAAATCCAATGGCCTACAATACTTACTAGTTGCCTGGTGGAGACAGGGGAAAAAGTAGCAGATCTAGACCTTACTTTCAAGGAAGTGATGTCATATCCATAAATCTTCCCCTTGCCATTTGAAAAACACACACCTTTCCTGAATACAGTCGTTGTCTCTTCAAAACCATTGAACAGGTCTTTCTAACTGAACTGGCAGGCTGTCAGCTGTTTTAATAACCAATATCTGCACAATCAAATCAGCAGGTCTGATACAGTGATTAAAGTAGTTTGGTATCCCGGATGCCCAGAAACTCATGGCCAAGAGAAGGCTGTTCCCTTTCACTGGCTTCTCAGTGTGCACCGTCTCTTTCTAGACCGAGATGTAGAAAAGGGGCTGGCCCACTGAGCCTCTGGCTTCTCTGACTGCACGTGCTCCACGCGAATAAATGGAAACGGGGCCACTGTTCTCCTGTGTCAGGACTCAGTCAGCATAAGTAGAGATACCAACCGCCAGGCATGCAAGATCTAGTGAGTTCCTATTCCAGCACTGTTTTCTCTGCTAGATCAGGTGGCAGCTGGCAGAAAAACTAGCATCCTGAAAGTTCATTTGCTATCTGCAAATCAGGGAATAGCAGTGGGCAGAGAAGAATAGTCTACTGCTGTTGTAGAGAGTCTTTCATACACATTTTGGGGATGCTCGTTTCCTAGGAAGGAAAATCTCTGATTTCTGCACTGGCGTGTATAGGAAGTTGTTGCTAATCTAACTTGGGTCTGTGGTTACCAAATTTTGAAACGTGAAAAAGGACCCTACGTCCTGTGATGGCAGGTCCCAGCTGTCTTATTCACCTTAGTGCCTGCCATATAGCAGCCATTACATAAATATTTCTTGAATAAACGAGCAAATAAGTGAGCCGTAGATTTCTTAATGGTAGTGGCAGATAAAGTCATTCTGAAGAGTTTTTCTGGGTCATCGTGATTAAAAACCTAACAGAAGACACAGTTGATAATGATTCTTTTAAGTGCAGTTAAATTTTGCTTAAGCAAAACCAACATGTAAAAATCTGAGTCCACATAACAAATGAAGGGTGATTATATGCTTCACAATTACTTGGAAATATGCCTTAATGCAAGGGGTTGCTAAATGCTGGCCCATGATGATCTCTCAGGTTCACAGTGAAAGGAGAAAAATCAGCTCCACGCATTGTTCTTCATAGGGCTGAATTAACCAATTTAAAGGATTGTCCTTTCTTCAAAGATTGACCTCCCCCATTTCTGTGGTTAAAATATTTTTTTAAGAAAGATAATGATGCTAGTCTATGGTAGTTATTCCTTTTGAATGCCCTTAGTTGCCAAAATAAAGTGGCCAATCCTATATTGGTTCCTGGTTTTTTAAAGAAATATTTGATTGGTTTGTGAAATTTAAGTGTTGGAGAGTAGCTTAGTTTTATTCATTTTATAAAAACATACAAGTGTTCTTAGAAACCTACATATTGGGTAAACAAAGTTAGTATAATTGCGGCCTTAATTACTCATGGTAATAATAGCCAACAGGTGTTGAGTGGCTGTTCTGTGCTGAGCACTGCTCTCAGGGCTTTTTTCTTTTGGTGAGGAAGATTGTTGCTGAGCTAACATCTGTGCCAATCTTCCTCTGTTTTGTATGTGGGAGGCTGCCACAGCACAGCTTGATGAGCAGTGTGTAGGTCTGCGCCCAGGATCTGAATCCACAAACCCTGGGGCCTCTGAAGTGGAGCGTGCGAACTTAACCACTATGACACTGGGCTGGCCTCCTTAAGGGCTTTTTTTTTAAGCTTTTCTTTTTCCTTTTTCTCCCAAAGCCCCCTGCTACATAGTTGTGTATTTTTAGTTGGGGGTCCTTCTAGTTGTGGCATGTGGGATGCTGCCTCAGCATGGCTTGATGAGCCGTGCCATGTCTGTGCCCAGGATTCAAACCGGCGATACCCTGGGCCATAGAAGCAGAGTGTGCGAGCTTAACCACTTGGCCGCGGGGCTGGCCCCCGCTTCAGGGCTTTTAAGAATATATTAATCATCTAAATTTCATAGTAACCTAAGGAGGAAGTATTATTTTTATCCCCATTTTACACATGAAGAATTCTAGGCACCAGTAGTCAAGTCTTTGCCCACAAAAGCCACATAACACAGGGAGTAAAGTGGTAGAACTGGCTCCAGAACATATATTCTTATATTACAAAGAAACTGGGCCATACGACAGCACAACCAGTAGAAAAACATTGGTTGTTATTATATTCTAATGATTATGGAAATGGAGGTTCAATCAGTATACAGATTATAAACTCCTATCCAAGACTCCTCTTATATTTAAATCAGAGCCCTTCCCAATTCTACCTTATCAACCCAGTTCTGGATGACCTATTTTTAGCTTGAGTATTTACACAGATATTGCTTCAAGCAACATCCTTGTTTCTTAAGCTCGTGTTTTTTTTTAGTATCTCATTTATTTTGTTTTTGTTGTTATTTTTGCCTGTATCCGATTACCAATGTTGCCAAAAACCTATAGGTTTTTTTTTAAAAGATTTTATTTTTCCTTTTTCTCCCAAAGCCCCCTGGTACATAGTTGTGTATTTTTTTAGTTATGGGTCCTTCTAGTTGTGGCATGTGGGATGCCGCCTCAGCATGGCTTGATGAGCGGTGCCATGTCCACGCCTAGGAACATGAACCTGCGAAACCCTGGGCCTGGGAAGCAGAGCGCAGCAACTTAACCACTCAGCCACAGGACCGGCCCCTTAAGCTCGTGTTTTGATTAGCAAATACCAGGAAACAAAATGAGAAAATGTGATATTTCCCATGGAACATTTCAACCAAGTAAAGGATGAAAACACAACATTCAAATTTAGTCATCAGGATTAAGTTAATTTATGGCAAATTCAACCTTATAGTAAACAAATAAAAGAGTATATTTCAGTTTACTTCTTTTTAAAAAGTATAAAAATCCCCAGCTTCCAAATGCTATAAGAAAGTACTAAACCCCAGCTTTAAAAAGTATTTAAATAAATAAAGCATTAAAACTCTAGCTCTTGAGTGTACATATCCATCATATTTAAAACATTACAAACTCAAGTGAGAACCCACATATTCCTCTGCAGAGTCAGAAATCCAAATAGGGCAAAGATGTAAATTAGGAAGTACAATTCATAATAAATAGAAAGCAAAACTGATGAATCAAACTAGACCTTTTGACTATAATGACAAAAAAAATTTCTAAATTTACAGCAAACTGGAATCAACAACAATAATTTTGGCTTTCAAAATCTACAGTACTCTTGGTAATGGTAAAAATGATTTGGCAGGTTAAAGATAGCTCTTTATCATCCCATCGTCTATTTAACACCATTTACCAAAATATTGCATTACATAAAAGAAGTTCTCATTTTAGTTCAATGGTAACGAAAAAGAGATTTTTAACATGAATTAGTCCTGGGTCCCCCAGAATACATCAGTGAATCAAGAGGTCCCGAAGCGCCCGCAGTTTAAGAAAATTTTGTGGATTAACATCTGCACCTCTCAGTCCTCAGGCGGGTGGTGCACATCCAACCTGAATACCTTGTTAAGCACACAGGACCCTAATTTCTGACAGGTAACTCCAGCACAAAACTTTTCTTTCAACTTCCTGGCTTCTGCTCAAGTACCCACCCCTAGTCCACATGCCCTAGAAAAACATAAGAACCTGTTCTGGGACGTGGTTATCCATCTCGCACCCCACGCTCCTCCCCGAGACTAGCCTCCTTGCGTGCCAGCCCAGCCCAGCCGGACCCAGCCCGACCCAGCCCACTACAGTCCAGCTCTCCGAACTTCCCCCGCCCACTCCGTCCACGTGACCAGGACGCCCCCCCCCCCCGCCCCCGCTCCGCTCTCCACCAATCAGCTGCCACCTCCGCCCAGAGCCGGTCTCCAGAGCTCCCCTTTCAAAAAGGCAGTTTACTCCTCCCGCCCTCAGCCACGCCCCTTTCCCACCTCCCCGCCCCGCTGGCCCCGCCCACTTCCCCAACTCCCCGTTCCCTTCCTCCCCTCCCGTGGTCCCCTCCCGCTCCCCGGCTTCGCCCCGCCCCGCCCGGGGCCGCGCGCTCGGCGTCTTCTCGCGAGATCTGAGCGTCCCCGCCGCGGCCGCCCGTCTCCCCTCCCGTCCTCCCACCCCCCCTTCCCCCAATCTCTCCACTCTACGGCTCTCCTCCCTCCCTCCTCCCCCCTCCACCCTCTGGGCCGGATCTCGTCTCGCTGAGGCGGAGGAGGAGAAGGAGGAGGAGGAGGACGTTCGGCCTGCGCAGTGAGATGTTTGTCCGTCGCCGCCGCCGCCGCCATCGCGGAGGAGCGCGATAAAGGGAGCTGAGCCGGGCGCGAGGGGGACCCCGCGGAGCCGCCGCGCCAGCGCAGCCCCCAGCCGAGCCCGAGCCGCCGGAGCCCGAGCCGCCGCCGCCCCCGCCGCGGCCGCCCAGGGGCCGGCCAGCTCCCAGCCCAGCCCGGGGGCCGCGCCGCCGCCGCCCCCAGCGTCGCCCCTCGCCCGCCCGCCCGCCTTAAATGTGACACCGGCGCCTCGGAGTGCGACCCGAAGCAGCCGCCGGGGAGGGGACGAGCACCATGTCGAATCTGAGCAAAGGCACGGGCAGCCGGAAGGACACCAAGATGCGGATCCGGGCCTTTCCGGTGAGTCTCTCGTCGGCGCCGGGGACCCCGGGGCCGGGGGCCCGGCCGAGAGCCGCACGCTAGGCCGGGGCTGAACTCCCCCAACAGGCCGCAGGCCCGGCCTCCCCTCCCCCACGCCGCCGGCCGCGGGGCGCGAGCCTTCCCGGCAACGGGGCGCCGCGGGGCCCCGGCGCGGCCGCCTCCCGGGCCGTTCCCCGCGCCCCCGCCCGGAGCTCGCCGCCCGCCGGCCCGCGGGCGGCGGCTGCGGCCGGGCCCCTCGCCGGTCCCAGCACCTCCCCGCGCCCCGGGCTGTAGGCCCGATCCCCGGCGCTCCGCTCCCCGCCGGCTGCCCCGGACTCCCGGCCCTGCAGCGGCGGGGACTGTCCAAGTCCTTGTATGGGGCGTGTGTGTAACTTTTCACGTGTGGTTTCGCTGCGGTTTGAAAAATAACCCAGCCCAAGAGACGGCCAACCAAACCTTGAGAATGATGGAGGGGACTGTCCTCTCTTTCTCTCTTCCCCTCCTCGGAGAGGTTTCTGCCACCAGCCTACCCCCGACGCAGTGACAGGGGTTCCACGTAATGCTCGATAGTAATGTATCAGTAACATCGGTGTATTTATGGCATATTTCATCCACGAGCTTCCAAAGCGCTTGACCAACTCTGCTGGGCAGGAATCGCCTCACCACTCATAGGGGAAGCAAGAGAGAGCAAATTGGACAATCGGTTCTTTCTTTCTTAGCCCTGGAAGCCCGAGGAATGAGTAGTCCCCATCCTGAGTTGCTTTACTGTATAGGTTTTAGTGACAGCAAACGTATTCTGTTTGGAAACTTTTTCTTTTTTAGCATTACGTTGAGTCATATGCTTGCGGTGTTTAGTGTATAGGGTATAACTTCGGATGTCATATCTGATTCAAATAGCCAATGGCAAGCAATTAAAGTGTGCTGTTGTAACAGAGAAACTGGACATACTTGCTCGTGTCGCTACAGTAACAGGTCTACGTCAAGACAGACAAACTAGCAATTGAACAGAAAATTTTAAAACAGTAAAACCAGAGAAAGGTCTTGGGTTTCCTTTCTTAGAATCATAAACATAGTGTGTGAGGGGGCCAAAGAGGGAGTTTGTACTCACTTTTTAAAGCATGCCTTTTCTAAAGTGTAGTTTGCAGTGAGGAAAGGCTTATTAATGTAGTTATCCTGGTTGAGTAAGAAATGACCCAGAGAACTTGAGGACCTCTCTGAATTTTTAAAATTTAAAAGAAAAGAATACATCTGGTGCAGAATTTTGAAGTTGTAGTAACATAAATACTAATGTCGATGTGTAGAGACTTTTGGCTTCATGTAAATAAAGCTAGGATATATTCAGGAGTTAAGTATTTTGATACTGATGAAAGGGATTTTGAATTTTTTCTTAAGTAAATGTGAGAAACTACAAAGAAAGTTAGAAATGGTGGCAAAAGAGCCCCAGTGAAGTTCACTAGCCTGTTTTCCCTTATAGTGGAACCAGAGCTCGGTTTATGACTTTTTGAGTAATGTAGTTTTCCTGCTGAATCAGTTCTGACCATTTTTAGCAGAATTGGAATAGTTTTCTGCAGCAGATTTTCTGGGGAAGGTTTGCTATTCTTGAAGTCTGAGTTCTAATTCAGATTTATTACTAAAATGTGGACTCGCTCACATTTGACATCAACTCACTTATTTTAGTATTCTCATTAACCAGTTGTACCTTTATCTATGTGATCAACTCTCTGATCTCTTTAGGTTTGCCTGTTCCTACCTGTTCTCCCATTCCTTCCATCATTCAACAAATACTGAGTACTGTGTGCCAGGTAGTGTTCGAGGACCTTGGGAGTTGTCTGTATAGCTTGAAAGACCAAGAACCCTGCTTTCTGCATCTTGTATTGTTGGGAGGAAGGGGTGGGAGAGAATTTCTTTAGCTGAAAAGTATACTTTGATAGGTTAGCACGTAGCACTGCAACTGATTATTTTAAAGTAGTGTTATGGTTATGAGCTAATTTGGACCCTTTCTGTTGATAACTTGTTGGCTAAGTTTTTCTAAAATCCTTGAATGAAGTTACAAATATTAAACTAGTGTTTGACATTTAGTAGTTAATATCTGCTGATTTTTCAAAGCGTAAGAAATTTTCATTATTTCATAAGTATTGACATCATTTATAAGTAGTTCTCACTCAAAAGAACTATTATATCTTTTAATATGTAAATTTTTAAGTCGTAGTTCCTTGAGCCTTCCTTAAGGATAGATATGTGCCTCAGTGGTATGGTATTTCACTGACTTATCCTTTAGTAAATGTTTGAGTACTTAGAGATCTTGAAGAAATTTTTCTTTCTTCCAGGTTAGCAATCTTTTACATGACTGTAGTCTGCATGGATTGTTAGTCAGAAGTAGTAAATGTATAGTATTCTATAAAGAAAAAATATTGTTTGTGTATACCTATGTACATATAGCTATTGTATTTTACTTTACCATTTGGCTATATAGTTAGCCGTAATTTAAAGGAAGTTGTAGTTTAACCAAAGGTCTCGAGCGCTCATTTCAGATTCTGTTTTATAAAATGGATGTGTAAAAATATATTTTGGGATTGTTTTGTTTTCATTGCAAAATAGAGTGGTACGTGAACTTACAGGATATTTTATAGATGTGTAAGCCTGCTGCAGATATAGTCTCATCAATAAAACCAGGTTCTTTCTAATGTTTTGACTGCATATTTTAAGTGTGCCTTCATCATTGTTCACAAGAGTAAAAGTTACGCCATCCCACAGTCTTATGCACAGTTTGCATTTTAAGGAGACTTTTTCATAAGATTTCAAGAGAAATTGGTTCCTTTTAAGATGGGAAACTGTAAGGAACTTCCTGTGTTTATAAATTGTTGATGGAGGAAAAGTTTATCCTAGTTTGTAAGCTTTCCTGCAGTGCACAATATATATGTCATTTCACATCTTTTTTTTTGCTACCCAGTGTGACAGCAAGGGCTGCAAAACTTTTTTAAGGAAGGAGGCTCTGGTTGTGAAACTCCTGGAGACTGTGGATTTGCACCAAAGAATGCTGCTCCAAGAAGTTTCTGCTCTTCTTGACTTGCTGTTGCTATGTGTCTCACTCCTGAGCTTTTGTTCCACTATGTAGGATTAGTTGCTCTCAGGTGAACCTTTTGTCCTTGTCTTTGAAAAGCCATTCCTCACCATCTGTACCATCCAGGGTTTTGTCCACGTGGGCTTGAAAAGCTTGATTGCATTGGTGGGGATATGTTTGAATTGAAATGTTGGCCTGTCCTCTGATTTGCTTTTCTTAGCTTAGCTTTCTGAGTTTAGGAGACATATTATGAAAGTGATTGTCATGAGAGTGTGATCTGGAAATGGCTTCAGTTATTAGTTTATAGAAGCATGCTAAATCGTGATGAAGAACCTCTGGTTGTGATGTCCACTCCGTAATTCTAGATGCGCTTCACAGAGCTCCACCTGTATGGCATGGCTAGTAAATAATGTGGAGGTTATTGTTAGATGGAACCCGCAAAGTGACTGACGTTAGAAAGAGATTTTTAAGATCATTTGTGATGTCCTTAAGAGCACAAGAGTTTAACAACAAATAGGCACAGTTAATGTTTTTGTTGATCCTAGCTACAGTAATATTTGTCAGGATTGGGGGAACAGCTTTGATCTTTGTAAGAGGTTGCTCTTCCTTAGGGAAAGTAATTCTTGCCTAGAAATACGTGGATTATACATACTGGAAAGCTGAATAATCTTGCAAATCACATAGGGCAGGGAATTTACTATAACTTTGTTTTTTATTATCTTGTATTTTCTTACATCTCTGTAAGAAGATTGCTGAGTGAGGTGTAACATTCATTAAAGTGTTCCTTACACTTAAACTGATTCTTTCTGTTTAATAGTTTTATGACAGCCAGCCATGTTGTAACTGTTACTACCTCTCTGGCTTTAGAAGTTGAAAAGTAAAAGCATAAGTGGTTATCTATAAGGTATTTATTTTGCATTATCTTCCTAGGTAGCAGTTCAGAGGAACCTGGAAAATTATTAGTACCAATGTTGAATTTGAAACTATTTTAGTAATATAGAATATCATGTGAGAATTTGGCCTTTTAAATAATACCTTAGTCACAAGGTTGATTCATTCAGACAAAATAGAGAAAGCTACATTTGTACATCATTCATTTAAATGTAGCTGTTAATAAAAGCATTTTTCTAGTTCAGGAAGATTATATAATTAAGACTAGAAAAAGTAGTATGCCTCCTCTTTGTATTACAAATTGAGAGACCTTAGAGATAATTTTTTGCTATTATTTTCATTCAAGATTATCTGGATGTTCTTTAGCGGTTTTGTTAGATTTTTATAAAGGTTACTGGACAATTTGTAGTTTTAAATAATGCAGCTTTGAAAATAGTTCTTATTTGTCCATTGTAAAGTCAGCAAAAAAGGGAAAGGTGTTACTTGTAAGGAAAAAAAATCACTGAGATAAAATATGCATTAGAATTAGTGTGTATCAGTGTGCTGTGAAAACTGTTCAGTCACAGTCTGTCAAAGCAATGAGTTCATTTTAGTAGCTTTTCTAATTATAAAAGTGATGCATATTCATGATAGAAAACTTAATAAATACCTAAATTTATAAATAAGGAAATAAAAATCACCTGCCACTTGGAAAATTAGCATTTTGATGTGTTTTGTTTAATCTTTCATACCCACATGAGAACACAGTAAAATTGAGGTACTATACCATTTTATATACTGCCTTTTAAAAAGTATATCATCTTACTTTATATCTATTTCCATGTTAAATATATTGAAAGCATGATTTTCAATGACTGTGTGATACTCGACAGTATCTCAGTTTGCTTAACCATTTCCTACTGCTAGGTATTTTGATTGATTCCAGTGAATCCATATTTTCTCTATTATAAATAATGCAACTGAGACTATTTAGGCACATAAACATTTGAGCCCATCCATGATTATGGAATTACTGGGCTAAACATAATTGATATATATAAATTGACCTCCAGAGAGCTAGTAATAATAATAGCTAAAACTTATTGAATGCTTATGTGCCATGAACTCTGCTCTGTGCTTCACATGTGTAAACATTTAATTTGCACGAATCTATAGAATACCATATTACCTATTTTACAAATGAGGCCTTGAGAGGCTACGGTCACTATGCTTGTAAGTGGCAGAGCTAGGATTCTAACCCAGGCCATCTGCCTCTAATGTAAACGCTCCTAAGAGTTAATTATACATTTTAAGGTTGTATTAGTTTAAGTTCTACTGTGTCGCAGTGTCTTAGCCAGCATATTATATCTTTAATTTCACAGGTGAAAAAGTAGTACTTTAAGTTGCATTTCTTTACCTACGTGTAAGAAAGAAACGATGGATAATCTGCAGGGAATTTTCATCTAGTTTTACATTAGAGTATTCAACGTATGTATTAGGAGTATGACTGAAAAGTACAGAGAGACTGAGGGCATAACAGTTAAGGGTGTGGGCTCTGGACTGCCAGAGTTTGAATGTCAGCTCCACCTCTTTCTAGCAGCGTTACCTTTAACAAGTTGCTTACCCTCTTCTGACTTACAATGGGATTACTAAGAGGACCTACCTTAGGGATTGTTGTGAGAGAAAGAAAATAGAGCATTAGAACAGTACCTAGCCTACAGTTAGCTGTTTTATTATACCGACATTTAGCCATGAGTATGCCACAGTTTAAAGATAAAAATTGAGTGTCATTTTTGCAAGTGATTATTTTGTAATACTATACACTTATTTTAGTAATGCTGCCATTTTTTGGTATAGTTTTGAGAACTTATATTTTGAAAGGCCTGCAGGGTAAATTTGTGAACCACACTGAGAAATCCATCTCAAAGGATACAGGTTTGGAACCACTGGGGCACTTCACAAGAATGCTGCTGGCTCTTGGGGTTAGATTCAAAAGAGAAGTCCCAATGATGATTCTCACGTAATCATTGGAGTAAGTATGTAACCTCTCCAGTTAATTCTACTGAAGGAGTAAACACTCGTTTGGTGTGTGCATTCTAATAGGTACATTAGATGTTTATCTAAAAATATATTGTTTTTCTTGCACTGTCCTTACTTTTTTCCCCTCCTTTTCTCTTCGCATCCTCATTTTTTTGTTTCACTCGTGAACTAGGTTATGGTCCCTTCCCAAAGCTTATTCCAGACACACTTTTGAACCACAAAGCACTTAGCATAGTGTTAGACACGGTATGTGGGTGGTTAATGAATGGTTGATTAAATGAGAAACTAGTCCTTTAGGCCAAACCATAGTACGTGATTGATTAATTAGGTAAGTTGATTGAAGTAGGACAGTAGTCCCCCCTTTATGGGGGATGCATTCCAAGACCCCCACTCAATGTCTGAAACCTTGGTTAGTTTCCAAACCCTATATATACTGTTTTTTCCTATGCATACATACTTATGATAAAGTTTAATTTATAAATTAGGAACAGTAAGAGATTAACAACAATAACTTAGTTCTCTTTGGCATATCTGAATTTCCAGCATCACTCCTCTTGCACTTTGGGGCTGTTATTAAATAAAAGAAGGGTTACTTATTATAAGCACTGTGATACCCGACAGTCTGATAACCCAGGTGGCTACTAAGTGACTAACGGGTGGGTAGCAGATACAGTGTGGATACAGGTGGGCAAAGGGATAATTCACATCCAGAGCGGGAAGGAGCAGGATAGCGCAAAATTTCATCACGCTACTCAGAATGGTGCACAGTTTAAAACTTACAAATTGTTTATTTCTGGAATTTTCCATTTAATATTTTCAGACTGCAGTTGACCGTGGGTAACTGAAACCACGGAAGCGAAAGCATGGGTAAGGGGAGGACTACTGTACTTTGAAATGTTTGAACTCTTTGCAGCAATAGGTGAAGTCTTAAGATGTAGTGGGTCGTTAATGATCTTGTGGCGCTGTCCTTAGAAGGGTAGTCAGCCTAGTCTCCGGAAACAGTAATGTCTTGAAAATAAAGGTAGTATGATGCATTGGCAGTAACCTTGGATTGAGCATCGAAGACGTGACTCTGGTCCAGTCTTTTCTATTTACGAGCTTAACTCCACATTTTACTCCCCCACCGTGACTCCTTCCTCCCAGCCTGGTCAGTCAACTGTACACTCTGATCCCCTACTTCATTGGAGATTGACTCTCCCTATCCTCAGCCTGTTCTCAGAATTCTTTGCTGCCTTTGCGTCTGAAACCTGGCTTTGCCCTGAGGATACAGGCTTATCTTCTTGAATTGAGGTATCTGTTTTCCTTATAATCCTTGAATAATTGGGCCCAGATGCCATTTATTGCCACATCCATCATCCTCTTTTGTGGCTCAGGCTTCTGTGAACTATTCTTTTGAGACTACCCTCTGACCATCTCCTAACTTCTTAGAAATGCTCCCTCAGTCATTGAAGACTTTAATACCTCCTTCACAGAGGTTCTCTCTCGTTCAGATCTTAACTTTATCCAATGCATGTGGGCATAGTCATTCATTTATTAAATTTAAAGTATATTTATTGTCTGTTGCTACCAGGAGTCAGGCCTTAGATATAGTGATCCAACAAACGGCCTCTTCTGTGTTGTAGTGATCTCCACCCTGTCTCGGAGCTTGTCCTCCCGCTACTTTAGAAATCAGAAACTCCGATACTGCATTCTAACCTAGCTCCCCTCCATTTGTTAGATGGAGGACTTGAGCAGATCACTTAACCTCTGCCTGTTTCCTCTTTTGTAAAAAGGAGAAAACAGTAGTACCTACTGCATAAGGTTGTTATAAGGATAGTATTAATTCACGTAAAGCTCTTAGGGTAGTGCCTGGCACATAGTAAGCGTTATAAATAAATGCAAGCTGCTGTTGTTTTTGATTATTCTATCCTACTTGTTGCTTGTTTCCTTCTTCCGTTAATGTGCTCTTGGATCTCAAGAAGACCCCTTCCTTCTCTTAAGCTGTGGTGACTTATTAGTTACCCTTTCTTTTCTACTGCCTCCCCAGGGCAAGGCCAGAAATATCAGCAAAAAGCATCTTGGGTCATTCCACCCATGTGTCTTCACTGCTCAAGGTTTTTAGGCTACTGTGCGCTTCTGGAGAAAATTGCAAGACAGTGGTCTCTAACTTAGATGGGTTCTCCGTGCCTCTGGGCATTTTTTTTATGTCCCTGGTAAGCTACCTCTCCCCTTCCCTGCATGAGCCATTCTAAACTTTAATCGCTATCCGTTCTCTTTATTGAGAATTCCCTTATCTCTCTTCAAGAAACTTAACTACTGCTTCACTGTGACAACTAATGTTTTGAGTAAGATCCTTCAGCTTTCTTCCTTTTCCATTATCTTCTATTAGAAAGCATTTCTTCATTTTTTTAAAAGTCAGTTTTAAGGTTGAAAATATAATTAAATAAAACGTCTTAGTGACTTTCATTCAGTTTAGTAGTTGTAATCATTGAGAACAGAATGGACCCAAATTTGCTTTTCAAATGAGAAAGGCTACTGCTAAGCAAATGAATAAAGACTTCAAAGGGACATCTTTACCTACTTTAAGAAAATACAAGATTCCTTGGAGATACTGTTCTAGAAAAGCAAGCCATCATTGCTAAGAGCTTCACCATACTGATGCAAGTCCTTCTTATCTAAAGCAGCTGTTAACTGAGCAACCCTTAGCCTCTTCTATCTGCCCTATCCTCTTGAAAGTAATCATGAAAATTCTTTCTCCTTTTTAATTCCCAATTCATTAATAGTGTGAAAATTTGCTTTATGAGGTTAGTAAGTACAGTTGTTGTATGTCTACCTTGTGTTAAGCTCGTTTTAGGTGCTTTGAACTATAACTATCACAAATCCTCACAACAATCTTAAGTTTGGATGTTGTTAGTCCTGTTTTAAATCTTATCTAGGGCTCAGAGAGATCTAGTAAAATGTATATTACATTTATACCTAGGAAACGGCAGAGCTGGGATTCAGATTTCAGGTATGTCTGACTCAAAAGTTCATGTTCTTTCCATTATACCACACTACCTAAGAATTTGCTAGATTCTGAAGTATTTCCTTTCTTTATAGGAATATATTGGAAAATTAATTCTAAGCTTGCCATTTACATTATTAGCCAGGAGCAGATCCAGGGGCCCTGAAGCTCATACAACGCAGTTCTTTCTTTATGAAAAGAATTCAGAATTGGGTTCTAGGCCTTGGAAGAAGCTTTTGCAAGCTTAAGCCTCAGTAGATTCAAGATAAATGCACCTCTTGCAAGAGATTAAAAGTTATAAAAACTTTGAATCGATGGAAGTATATATTGGTCAGTAAAATTTGAGTATATAGGGGCCGGCCTGGTGGCACAGCAGTTCAGTTCTCACGTTCTCACCCCTGGTGTGGACATGGCACCGCTTGGCAAGCCATGCTGTAGTAGGCGTCCCACATATGAAGTAGAGGAAGATGGGCGCGGATGTTAGCTCAGGGCCAGTCTTCCTCAGCAAAAAAGAGGAGGATTGGCGGCAGATGTTAGTTCAGGGCTAGTGTTCCTCGAAAAAAAAAAGAAAATCTTTAAAAAAAGAAAGAAAAAAGTGATTCCTTCAAGTTAGCATGTTTAGATACTTTTACTATCTTTAATTTTTTTGTCTTTGAGAATATACTAAGAGGTAGGTTAACCAGTAAAATGAATTTTGAAACACAAACAGCAGATACTTTAAAATAATTCACTTTTCTTCATGGTATATGCAAATGAGACATGAAAGAAGTATATATTTTTTGATGAACGCTGTCACTAGCTGAATAAACAAGTAATTTATTTGCTCCTATTTGTATTCATATTTTAATTTTTAAAAGCTAAAAGAGACTTTAGAGAAAATCTGTTCTAATCTTACTTAATAGATGAGGAAATGGAGAACTGGGGAGGGTGATTTACCCAAGGGATACGGTCATGACTGGAGTTCATGGAAGAACCGTGATTTCCGGTTAGAAGCTCCTTTCTCTAGACCAAACCGAAATAAGCATATAGCCGTAGTAATTCAGTGTTAACATTAGCCTGTTCAGTTATAAAATTATTTGTTAATATTGAATACATAATATTGAGGTGATTTGAGTTGACATGGTATAATGGAAGGACAGTAGTTTAGGACTCTTTAGATTCCTTCATAGCTCTAACTAGCTGTGTGATCTTGGATAAACCACTTGGCCTAAGTTTCCTCATTTGTAAAATGAAGAGATTTTTAATTTGGAGTTATCTTAGGCTCAGTCTAACTCTTTTCAGTAAAGGCAGCATATTTATTCCTAACTGTAGGAACTGAGTGCTAGTATATTCTCCTGTGGCCTAAAACATTTTGTGTGATGTTGCAAACATCCACTTATGTTTTCAGCCTTAGAATTTTCCTTAAAATAAGAAAGGTGGATTTCGGTCATGATGCTTAAATCCTAATGTGAAGCAGTGGGAGGGTTAGCTGTCTTTTTGCATACTTACTTTTGTGTGAATTGGTAGTTTTAGACAAAGTTTGAGCGTATTTGATATCAGGTTTTTGTAATTTTATGTGATGGGCCTTTTGCTTCATACCACTTTCGGTGATAGTCAGGCTCATTCAAAGACAAAGCTCACTGTAGCAGTTTATGATGTTTTACATGTTTTTTCCCCCTTCCTTTGGATTTTGTGTAGCTGATTCCAGTGTAAACTAATTTGTTATTGTCTTAGAGTTTATAGAGCTTTTACACATTCTAATTTTAGAAAACCTGGGTTTACTCATTTCAGAGAAAAACCTTAGTGACTTAAGCTAAAGAGAAGAAAGTATTGTCACGTTTGATTTAAATTAATTTTAGAGTGTAGGATAAAAATACGGAACTCAAATTGTACTTAGATATGAAGTATTTTTCTCTCTGTAAGAGTACTACTAGTATTTTGTGATTCTATCCAAAATATATGATTCCTGCTTTCCTATTATTTCTGTTTTCCAGATGAATGTTTAAAGAGCAATTTTATACACAGGACCCTTTAATAGTAGTTTGAGATTTAATAGTATATTGGGAAATACAGCAAACGTTTAAAGTGTTGATCATATAGATGTAATAAGTAATTTTCTTAATAGGGAAGGTCTCTAATTACAACGTTTGAAAAGTTCCAGTCAAGATGAATATTGTATTCTCTGGATAAAATGTGTTTCAGGGTGCCCCAAAACATCTCTTTTTTCACCAGGGAAAACAGCACCCATAGTAGGACAATGACACTGTTCCTGCCTCAGTAAGAGTATTTGTGATTGCATCTTGCTTGTGATCGTCACACTATGAAATGTTACACATAGATCATTTTCATATATTGCTAAAGTCATTCACAGAGATATAACTGAAATAATATTGTTAATACTCCGAAGTCATTGTGAATTTCATGGACTTTTGTAGGCTAATCTGAAGTTGACCCTGTGTCTTTGAAAAAAATTATTCCAAATTTTCAAGTTGATTTTTGAACAGCCTGCTCCTATTGAGGACAGAAATGCAGATTATAATTGAACCCTTTTTTGATGATTTGCCTTTCTTATTATAAATGTTATTGTTCTATAATTTAATGATATTGGAGAGCAGTTGAATGTGGATCAGACCTAGTTTGTGATTTCACAGAATTGTCCCAGGGTATTGTGCTTTTCTGATAATCTTTTTCTCTCCTTCCTTGACATCAGTTACTGCTTTTGGCAGCACAATTTCACCCTCATCTAGTCTCCGCTATACCAAAGAGAAACTAGTTAACCAAACAGTAGTAGTCTTTACATTCAAGTGTAAGTCATAGAGGAAGGCTATATATCTCTTCTGCGTAGTAAAGAAAGGAACAGATTTATTGAGCAAGTGCTGTGTGCCAGATGCTATCACAAACTTTCTTAATTGCCACACAGTACACCTTCTCCTCCCATTTCTCCTGCTACAAGCGGATGAGGAAAGTGAAGTTAGATACCTGTCCAAAGTCTGAGTGTGTCCCACTGGTCTGTTTTCCTCAAAGCTTGGATCTTTGGGTATATTTTTGATGGATGAGGTTGCTTAAAGATTAACTGATGGATAAATGGGATTATTGCAGATGCCATAGGTCATTGCATAGTCGTCATTCATCAAATAAGATTTATTAAGTATAGCTGGACTGCATTCAAATCATATTTTTGAATGTCATCTAGGCATCATGCCGTGTATTATAAAGGATAAAATAAAAGAAGAGAGACTTTATATACTCTGAAGTGCTTACAGTCTGGGAGGGGGCTTCCTTACGTAATTTATGGGTTAGTTGTGTGCCATTCCTCAGATATTTGTACCAAAGCAACTTTTTTGAGACTGAAGCTCAAAATTAAGATGAAGCATTTTTCCTTGTTTATTTTTTTCTAGCTGCGTCATTCTGAATTGCCTGGAATTTCAAGTTCTCACCCTTTTCCCCCACCCACCCTGTTCTAAATTTCTTGTAGAAAATTATTCACAGGGGACTAAAGGCTTCTTGTCCTTTGTATGTAAGTGGATGTGAAGAATCCAGTTCTCTTCATTTTAGTTTTAATTGGCTCATGCTGTAGTTCTCTCCAACTCTTAGTAATCACAGAACTTTCAAGATGTGTAAGTATATAATAGGCTGATGTCCTTTCAAAGTCATGGATTTTGAAGGTTGTTTTTATATCATTTGAGGTAATGGAGACGAAAAACCAGAGATGTTTGTGAAAGAAAATAGCGTTATTTTTGCTGTTGATAATTAGGGAATTGTAGTCTGAGTTGGGGAAAGATGGGGGGTGAAGGTCACTTTTACAAATTAAAGTCTTGATTTGGTTTTTAAAAGTCTCACTAACCATAAGCATTTAAGAATACTTAATTGGATCTTTCCTTTTAAAAAAGAGCTTTTGTTTCTTTTCCTGCTAAATGAATTTCCGTTCTTGCTGATCACTTTGTAACTTGAGCTTCTTGGGGAAGGATACTTATGCATCTAATAATTAGCAAACATTGAATGTTTATGTATATATGTAAATATGCATTTTATTTTATCACTGTTGTTTTGCTGAAGTATTGTCCCAAATGCCTTCCCTAAGTGTATTTGCAGTTACTGCATCCTCAGTAAATCAGTTTCATCAACGAGATTAAAATCCTGCTTGAATAACTTAGAATATTACTTTAAAAGAATATTACTGCTCTTTTAAAAAATGTGCGTAAAGTTAAGGTCTTTAAATTTTGTGACTCTGAATGAAGTATAGACTGATGTTTTTATGGTTAACATGCTGATGAGATTATTTAGTCCTTTTAACTTTTATTGACAGTTAATGTTGTGTTCTATATCAAGGATGCGTGAGTGAGAAATTGAAGTTCACTGATAACATAATTCTTTTGCCACTGTTGTTGATTTGTTCACTTGATGCCAAGACCAAAGCACATATATGTAGGACTCTGCACTTGAAGCCCGTTTCCGTTGGCAAATTGTTTTCGCACTCGTTTGATTTAGGGAAAGATTCTAGCTTATGGACCCTCTCCTGAAGGGTCTTTTCTGTCGACTGTTTTCATCTCAGTTAACATTTATCAATAAAATTCATGATTAAGCAGCCTTCTGAGGCATTTAGTTAGGTGAATGGGAAAATCTGAAAATACTACTCCATATATGGAATTTGAAAGTCTCTTGCTTTTGCATTATTGTACTTTATTTCTATTTGGAAAAGACATTTGATTATTTAAAAATTACATTCATTACTGTAGATAGGCACATTAAAATATTTTTTTCCATATTACTGTGCTTAGTGGTTCAAATCTTCATGTTTTCAAAATTGCATTAGTTTAATAGGTAAAATGATACTCATTCACCAAACATTTGTTTATGACTTTCCAAGTGGCACTGAAGAAAAATGCACAATCTCTTAAGTATCTTATAGTCTAGCGGAAGAAAACAACGCACAAATGTAATTACGAAGTAGTATGAGAATGTAGTGATACATATACGCTGAGTATTGTGAAAGAGCTTAGAAGGAGTCCTTAGCTTTGCTTGAGAAGGTTAGGGAAGGATTCCTGGAGGATGTGACACTTGAGCTGTGTTCAGAGGCTATGTGAAAAGTCAGAAGAGGCAGGAGAGGAGAGCATAAAGAAGACATGAGAGGGTAGGGACTGGGCGAGGTGGGACAGTGGGCCGGAATAACCATTGGTTTAATGTTGTCAGGGAATAAATGTAAGATAGGAAGTAGTGAATGGAAGGTGAAGTTAGAGAGGTTGGCACAGACTAGATCTTGAAGAGCGTTATGTTCCCTGTTAAAACACCCCGCACCCTGATCCCCGTTGATGACGAGAGCTGGGTTTTCAACAGGGGCATGATGCTCCTGTGTTTATTGTAATGGTGATTTTTGAGGAAGATAGATTCCAGGAGGTTATTAGAATTCGTGATGGTTGGAAGGCTGTTGGAGTGATCTAGATGAAAGTTTTAGGATAATAGTATTCAGGATGAAAGAATGGGAACATATTTGAGAAATATTTGGGCCTCATGTTAGTAGCACCTGATGATTGGATTGGAAGGGGATGAGGGAGAGGAAAGAAAAAAAGTTAAGGCTCATGCTTCTAGCTTGTATAACTAGGTGGTTTGTATTGCCGCTGCCGAATTAGAGAATACAGGAGGAAGATTTGGGTGGGTTTGGAGAGTGAGTTTACCAGGGATTTTGGACCTAAGTTTGATCTGTGTCTGCAGCCTTTGGTTGGAGATGTCTAGCAGGTAGTAGAATACAGTAGTTTTAGGCTTTGGGGGAACATGTAGGTGGCAATATAGATTTGGGAGCAATTTACATATAAGCCAATAATTCATCTTTGAGATATGGGCTAGACTTCTTGGGAAATTTGATTAAGAGCTAGAGACTAATTATCCAGAAAAGAAGAGGACACACATTTTATTTCCAAGATTGTATGTACAGTTTTAGAAGGCTCTGGAATCCCTTGCCAGTCTAGAGTCTTAACAGATTTTAGAACCCTAGATGTGTGGGTAGTAGTTGTAACCATGATAATGAATGAAAATGCATAGGGCCCCAGTAGAAATGGAAACAGCTAAGGGCAGAGCCCTGGGGATTAAAACGATTTAAATGGCATTGGAAGAATAGGAGAGGTGAAGTAGGGGAATACCATTTCTGAAAGAAGGCCACACTATTACTGACTAGCATTTGCATAGTTGTACTCTTAAGTGCTTTTGTTTTAGCTCTTATCTATTTATTTGCTAAGCTTGAAAAGCTGTATTTCTTTCTGACATTTGATGCCCATAGATGAGAATTCACAAGATTCTATCACTGGGTGCTTTTGTTAGTTGACATGTGAGGGATTATGCTGTGCCCACTGACATTCTCATTTAATTTCGTGATGGGCCTTTGAGATAGATACTGTTATTAAACCCACTTTACAAGTAAGGACATAAAGGCGTCTCCATGGCTTGTGAATTTAGCAAAGCTGTGACACAAATCCAGTTCTGTTGAACACAAAACCTATGTTCTCTACTAATATACCATCCTCTGTTTACCAAGATAACCAGTGACTCACACTGTGCTATCACTTTACTGTATGAGCATGGTGGAATGTGAGGTGAGTCCAGTGATTTGGACATATGTGAGTTCTAACCCCAGCTCTGTGATTTGGGTAAATCATTTAATCTCTGGGTCTATTTTCTTCTCGTTGTTTGAAAATTTTTATATTCAAGAAGTCACTAGAAGAAACCTTGTTGTCCTGTGGCTTCGTCTTTGCTCTGTCTATAAAGCATGATACTGAGGAAAATACCACGTACGATCTTAGATTATAAAACAACTCGATTTGTGTATGTGAGAAGCGATCCTTTTATAATGTGAGAGTGTTTGTACAATATTTGAAGCCTCTTGGTGCATATCTTTAAAATTCTTTAGTTCCTAATAGAAAATTCAGTAATTTGCGCTGGGTAGAGACCTTTTTGTATGTTTTCTAGCTTTCATAGGATCTTATGTTACAGAGCCTGAAAAGATCATTTGAAGTTTTGCTAAATTATTAGCAGTATAGTTATCTCTAGAGTCCATACTAACTTTGTTCTTTCTTTTTCTTTATTTTTTTTGAGGAAGATTAGCCCTGAGCTAACTAGTGCCAATTCTCCTCTTTTTGCTGAGGAAGACTGGCCCTGAGCTAACATCCGTGTCCATCTTCCTCTACTTTATATATGGGACGCCTACCACAGCATGGCTTGCCAAGTGGTGCCATGTCTGCACCCGGGATCCGAACCGGCGAACCCGGGCCTCTGAAGCGGAACATGCTCACTTAACGGCTGCGCTGCCAGGCTGGCCCCTTGTTCTTTCTTTGAAATTGTTCTGAATGTTCTGCTTTACATGTTTGTTATTTAATGTGAAGGGATGGTGTCTTAGCTTTATTATAATCTCTGCATGTGCTGTCACCAGACTAAAACCACATTACACATGCATGGAGTATTTGAGGCCATCATTACCATATGGGCTTGTATCTTGTATTTGTGAAAAGTTGTAAGTAGCCCCATATTATTTATATTTATATGGAAGGCATCCCATGTATCAGGATATCTGATAAAAAAACAGTTTAGATGTAATAGTAAATTCTTTTAAGGCCATTTCAGAAAAATCTCTGATAGACCTGGGATTTGAATATTTGAATAACAGGAAAGAAGTTGTTCTGTTAAAGAGTTCCTTTTTAAACTCTCCAGAAAAGATTAGAATAGTAAGACTCAGTTTGAGTCATCTGCTGGACAGTCCTCTTGAGTGAGAGTTGATTTTATTGCTCGGGTGACTGAAAGAACTATTTGCCTACCTGCTGCTTCCTCTTTCACCTTCACACCCACTGGACTTGGCTTAGAGAGAGTTTTTTTTTTTTTTTAACCACTTTATTGAGGTATGATTGACACAAAAAGCTGTACATATGTAACGTATGCAACTTGATGAGTTTGAAGGTAAATATTCACCTCTGAAACCATCACCACAATCTATGCAATAAATGTATCCATCACCTCCAAAACCTTCTTCCTCCCCTCTTTGGAGAGGGTTCTGTTAGCTCAGTAATTTCTATCCAGTTCAGGTCAGATGTGTGTGTGAAGCTGATGCGTAATTGTTGTGGTGTTTCCCAGGTTGAGAACGCAGAATTTATAGGTTTTCTGTGGCGTGAAAAGAACCCCCTAGTCAGAGATTAGCCGAAAATCAACAAGTCAACAAGTATAAGTGACTGTTATCTGTTAGGTACTATTTTACTGGCCCGCCTTCACAGGGCTGACATTTGTCTGGGAGGAGGGAGGCCAGGAAAAGAAATAAGGAATCTGGGGTTGGAATTTGGGGGTCACTAGTAGGAAGAGGCTGCTATTTTAAATGGAGTGGGCATTAAAGCTTCATTTTAAGGTGACAGTTGAGCAGTTTTGAAGTTGATAAGTAAATGAGCCATGCAGGTATCGGGGGAAGAACATTTCAGACAGATACTGTTAGCAGACCTAACACCTTGAAGTGAACTTGCTTGACTGATCCAAGGAATAGCAAGGAGGCTGGTGCCATTGGAGCAGAGTGAATAAGGAGGAGGAACAGATGAAGCCAGAGAGATGTGATCAGATCGAGTAAGGCTTTCTAGGGTAGTGTAAGGACTTTGACTTTAGCTCCAAGAGAAGTGAGGAGTCACTTGAGGATTGTGAGCAGATGAGTGACATGATTTGATTTATGTTTTCAGAAGATGTAAGTTGTTCATTGTTCTTAGGGCACAGCACACTCTCGTTGGCCCATGCAAGGTCCCTCTGTTACTACTTTTCCCTTTCATTTTTTTCCTCTGCCCTTCAGTGCTGATGCCTGTACCCTGTCGTCTCCCCATCCCCTGTCATGGGCCAGCACTCTAGTATTTTTGATGTAGGTCCTCACAGCCTTGTAAAATGAGTTTTGTGTGCTTGCGTTTTTAAATTACATAAATAACATGGTATTTAAAAAAAAACAAACCAGGAAGAAGTCACTCTGCCTGCTCTATGATAGTGAGTCAAGAGCAGAAAGAGCAGGTAGGAGGCTGTTGCAGTAATTTGAGAGATGGTGGTGGTTTGGACTAGTCTAGGAACACTGGAAGAGGTGAGAAGGAGTTAGATTCTGGGTACGTTTTGAAGGTAGAGACAACAGAATTTCCTCTTGGATTAGAAGTGAGGCGAGGAGTAAAGAGGATTACAAGCTTTTTGGCCTTGGCAACTGGAAGGATGGAGTGAACATTTGCTCAGTTGGAGAAGACTAGGGGAAGCAGATTTAAGGAAAAGATTAGGATTTTTGTTGTAGACTTGATAAATTTGAGATGCCTAATAGGCATTCAAGTAGAAACATTGATTAGGTAGCTGAATATATGACTCTGGTATTCAGGGGAGAGAGCCAAACAGTATACATTAAATTTTGAGGTTAACTTAAAGTCATAGGCAAGATCAACTTCACCTAAAAACTGAGTGTGGCTAGACAGGAGGTTCAGAACCTGAGGCTTAGAGTTGGAGGTTGTGGTGATGAGTAAGAACCCGTAAGCCGATTGACAAATAGGAGCTAGTGGAACAGGAAGAAAAACAAGAGATTGTAGTACTTGGAAGGCAAGTGAGAGATCTGTTTCTCAGAGTGGGAATGATCAGCTCTTTTGCTTGCTGCCAGGTAGGTCAAGTAGGACGAGGACTGAGACTCTGAGCATGAGATTTAGCAGTGCGGAAGCCACTGGTGACCTCGAGAGCAGTTTCAGTGAAATGGTAGAGATGAAAGCTTTATTAGTGTAGATTCAAGATATGATGGGGGAAATGGGACTTGGAGACAGTGAATGTAGACATCTCCTCCTCCTCCGCCCTGTGATTTTGCTGTAAATGGAAAAGAGGGAAATTCAGTGGTGCTGAAAGAGAAATATGTGAGGTTGTGAGGATTTGTTTGCTTTTAAGATGGGAAACTGATGATTTTGAATACAGGTGGAAATTACCTGGCAGAGAGGAAAAAATTTGATGATGCTAGGAAGGGAAATTGCTAGAGGGAGGTCCTTGAGTAGGTGAGTTGGGATGGAATGAGAGCAGTGCTTGTTAAACTTCATTCTGTATACACCTCGGGTTCTTGTTAAAATGGCAGATTATGGTTCTGAGGTCTGGAGTGGGGCCTGAAATTCTGCATTTCTAACAAGTCTCTAGATGCCTTTGTTTCCGGTCCTTGCTCTGTAATTTGAGTGTAAGAACTTGGCACTTTGAGCATAAGAACTAGCAGATTATATTTGTATGCAAATCAGTTGGGTTAGTGGACATGGTCGGAGTTTGTGCAGTGTCTGTCTCTTCAGGTTGTTTCTGTTTTCTTAGTGGAACAGGAAGGAAGTCATTATTGTAGAGTGAGGACAGAGGAGCTGGTGTAAAGTCCTCAAGGAGAGTAGAGTCAGTAGACTAGAAAAGTAGGATTGTGGGGTTGACTCAGGGCTCACTTGTGGTTAGTGGTTGTGAATTTAAACTGCGAGGGATCGAATATGGGTGCATGCGTGTTGTTCTTCATTTACTTTCAGCTACATGGGTGCAGGTGAGGAGTAGGTAGGCAGTTGGGCTTTAGAATGGCAAGTATTTTGGAGGGAGGAACAGAGGGGCAAGTGGTTTATGGGTGTATACAAGGTAGTTACAGATGATGGACCGTGGAATCTAAACTGGGAAAGGAAGGAAATGAGAGAATGCTAGGTTAAACAAAGAAAATGTGGGGGTTTTGTTTGTTTGTTTGTTTTGTTTTTAGTTGCAGGTCTTCTCCCAATCTTTAATTTGCTAAGGAGCTCTGTAAATCTTCAGGAGAGGAAAACAGTGTTCACATCCCCAATTTTTTTTAATCAAGGAACAGTTTCTGTTTCAGTATCTCTCTGAGCTTGTATTCTGTTAAATAAACTTAGGGAAAAGATGTCTTATACTTTGGCTAAAGCAAGTATTAATGTTAACCTCAGGGATTATGATTTTGTTTAAAGTGGACGGTTCTGCTCCAGATCAGAAAGGAGGGAGGTCTTAGAGGATTTAAAAAAAAATTGTTTCTGTCAGTTCTAAAAACTATTTTGAACTATATCCCTTTATTTCTGTTAAAACAGATTGTTAACATTGTTACCAAGTCATGCAGATTTATAATCATAGCCATATAATGTGAAATATTTACTATATGGACAAATACAGACAGATATTCAACCATTGGTGTTTTTTTTGTCTCTTTCTCTCTCTCTCTCGGATATTACAGATGACCATGGATGAAAAATATGTAAACAGCATTTGGGACCTTCTGAAAAATGCAATTCAAGAAATCCAGCGTAAGAATAACAGTGGTCTTAGTTTTGAGGAGCTCTATAGAAATGCATATACAATGGTTTTGCATAAACATGGAGAAAAACTCTACACTGGACTAAGAGAAGTTGTTACCGAACATCTCATAAATAAGGTATCCAACTTTAAAGGACTGTTGCTAACTATGTGCAATCCAGAAAATCCTTTATACTGTATTTTACTTTGACCAGAAGTATTACTTGTCAAGGCTCCAGGAAGCCTGTGGAAATAATAATCAATTAATGGTTGTATTTATTATAAAACCTCACTCAAAAGTGTAGCTAAATCAGAATTTTTGATAATTAAGGGAAGATGAAGTTTGTGATCTATAATAAATATATTCTCTGTAATCATAATTAAGGAAGCAAACTTTCAGTTATTTAGAAATATTTATTAATATGTTAAGGAAAAAATAGTTATCTGTAATTAAAATGCTTAATCAGTCAGCCCATGTTAGCTTTCTCTACTTCCTCTAAGTGTTTAATAAAACTGCATTGTTTAAAAAAATATTGCCTAAGACTTTTCACCAGTTGAAAGTGACTTTATTCATTTTAACTGTTTTATTATGGTAAACATGAATTTTTTTAAAAAGATAAATTAGTAATGGGCTGTTTATAAACATTATAATAAAATGGTTCTTTGGTTCCAAAAAGATGTATTTGTTTTTTTAGAACAAATGTTTTCATAGAGCAGACTCTTCTACTGCAAGTATGTCTTGCTTTTAGATTGTCAGAGAAAATATAAAATAGCACAGATAAATAAAACTTCCTGGAGTTTTTGTGTAGTATTAGGGTATTTGTTTTTTAAATTTTATTTTGAAAAAAATGGAAAAGTTGCATCAGTAGTACAGTGATCTCTTGTATTGTGGATTCATCAGTTAAGATTTTGCCACATTTTTGCCAATCTTTCTATTGATACCTATTATTACTATTATTGACATTATTATTGCTGAGCAATTAGAGAATGTTTTAGATTTATTTACCCTCTAATACTTGGGAATGTTTCTCCTAAGAGCAAGGAAATTCTCTTACTTAACCAAAGAACAACGTAAAAAATGAGGCAGTTTAACATTAATACGGTTGTCTAATACAGTCCACATTCCAGTTCACCAGTGGTCCTCTGTAGCAGTGATGTCCTTTATAGCAGTTTGTTTTCTGATCCAGGATCCAATCCAGGGTCACACACTCAGTTCCTCAGCCTTTCTTTGTCTTTCAGCACACTGACATTTTTGAAGAGCATAGGTCAGTTGTTTTGTAGATTGTCCCTCAGTTTTTGGTTTGTCTGATTGTTTCCTCATGACTAGTTTCAGGTTATGCATTTTTGGCAGGAATAATACATAAGTGATGTTGTGTCCTCAGTGCATCACATCAGGAGGCACATGATGTCAGTTTATCCCATTATTGGTGATGTTAACTTTGATCACTTGGTGTTCGCCAGATTTCTCCACTGTGAAGGTACCTTTTTTTCCCTTTGTAATTCATAAGTGATTTGTTCAGAGAGATTTTGAGACTGTATAAATATCCTGTTCCCCAAGAAACTTTTGTGTGATGGTTTAGCATCCATTGATGATTCTTGCATGAATCATTATTACTATGGTGGTTACAGAATAGTCACTTTCTATTTCTACTATTCCTTCTATAATTCCTTTCTCTAAAATGGAATTATATGAGCACATAGCTAGTAGCTCATAAAACAAGGTGATTGTGTTTTTCATGCAATCAGTAGTTTTTTGTTAAGTGCCTACTGTGCACAACTTTGTAGGAAAATACAGAGGATGTGAAGAGATATGATATATCCCTTCTTAGATTTGTTTTTACTCTGATGTGAGAGATGATACACTCATTCAGATAACAGTGTGAGGCATTATATAATTAAGTGGCAAGTGAGTTGTATAGGCAATAAATGGTTTAGGAATTCAAATGAGGAAGAGATTACCCTAGACTGTACGGTTTCATGGGAAAGGATCAAATTGAACTGAGCCGTGAAAAATTTGAGTTGTAAGTGAACATTGTGCAAGATATTCCAGGATGACAGTTGTCATGTGATTATACAGAGATAAACTGAGTACACTTAGGTGGTAAGTAGAGTTTGATTACGGTATATATAATAATTCATGGGGATTAGTGGATTATAGTGTTGCAAAGATAGTTTGGAGGTTTATTGGAGGTTTTTAAGTGAATGATAATGTGACAGTATTTTAAGATTTACGATGAGAATGATGTAAATGTAGAATTGGAGGGATGTTTGCTAGAAACAGGAGAAGACCTCTAAAAATCTGAGTAAGGTGACAGGCTAGAAGTACGTGGATGATGTCAGAAATTCTGAAGTTAGATTAGATAGAATTTGGTTAGTGGGAGAATTAATGGTGCCACCAGTAGAAATATTGTGAAGTTGTAGTGGAAAACTGATTGGCAATCGGTAGAGATGATGATGAATTTTGTTTTAGATTATATTGGAAATTTTTATAGTTGGAAAGCACCTTAGAAATTATTTTACATGTGAGGAAACTTGAGTGTGAGATTGTAATAAGATGCTCAAGTAGAACTATCATATGTTTAGAAATACACAGATTAGAGCTTGGGCAGGAACTCAAAACTGGAGATCAAAATTTGACATTTGGTAGCATATATTGAGGAATAACTGTTGGAATTCAGAGAACGAAAATCTCAGAGTTAGGGGATGAATCTTCAAAAGCAAACTATGGTAAGTAGGTGCAGGAAATGAAGAAGACTTATTTAAGAAGCTTGGCATCAAAAGAAAGTAGGAGAACAGTAGGGTGGAAGAGATTTCCTTGAATCTATTGAAGGAGCAGAAGACTGAAGCAACTGAGTTCCTGGATATGGAGGGAGTGTGGAATCGAGAACAATGGAGAAGTAAAGGGAGAAGAGGGGCACGTTCTCATTTGCTGGAGTTTTGATAGAGAATGATAGTAATGATCACATCTAACTTTTAATTAGCCTTTACTATGTGCTAGGTCCAGTTCTAGTGCATTTACATGTATTAACTTGGTTAATGGTCACAACCCAACCAGTCAGAAACTGCTAATAGCTCTATTTTACAAGTGAAGAAATTGAGGTGCAGAGAATTGATTTTCCAAATGCATGTAGCTAGTAAGTGGGCCAGCTGGAACAGCATTCAAGCAGTGTGGCTTCAGGCTGAGTCTTTGACTTCACTAGAGCTCTGCCTCTGAGGCATTATAATGGATGGATCAAGATGCAATAAATATGCTGAAATTGAGGGTAAGTGAGGAGCTTCAAGTAAATTGGGTTGGTGTTTTTAAGCTATAGTCCTTTCAATTCTAGGTCCTGGTGTATTTATAATTAAAATGAAGGAGTTGGCAGTAATATCTCTGTGATTCTTTAGTTCTTAAACTATTACGAATCTAACAACTAAGCCATGCATCTTCTGAAAATGAGGTGAAGAGACTTGGAGTAGCCCTTGTGGGGAATATACTAGGAATTGGCAAGTGAGGAAAAAAGCTCAGTGGGAGTTGGCCTGAATGTGTGATTTGTCATTTTTTTTTTTTTTTTTTTTTTCTGAAGCAGTGCTTTGCAGCTTGGGCACAGAAGCAGAAAAAACATCTGTAGTTATGTGCTATGGTCAAGAATTGACTCATCCAAAAAGTGAGGAGAGGAGGGGAGGCCAGAGTGTGAGGTCAGTGTTTAAGTGACTGATTTTTGGACTCTGAAACATGGTTAGGTAGAAATTGAAGTCATGTGAACAATAACTCTGTGCTAACTGTAAGAACTTCAGCATGCTGTAACTTGCTTAAAGTAGTCCTATGTCTAAGGTTAACTGTCATTTCCAAGTATAGGCAGTTCCCTAGACTGTATTCCAGAGAACGTTTTCAAGTTGATTGTGCTAAAGAAGTAAAAAATATATGTGCTAAATTCTTAATTTTATTTCTCTTACACAGGCATTAATGATAATATCACCAGCATGTGAAAATGTTCATTAATCTTTTTTCCACATTCATTTGACCAGCTTAAGCTAGTCAATTTCTGACTGGGAAATGTATCAGTTTCAGCATATCCAAAGATTGATTTCTTTATTTCAATTGAATTAAGTTTTTGAACCTCTGCTTGTATCTGTGCTTCCATTTTTGTGTTTTCCATTTATCTTATTTCAGTTTTACCCTTATTTTATGAAAAAACTTTTAATAACCTTACAAATAGAGTACTGCTGTATGAAGCGAACAGTGTCAAAAGAAGTCTGTTAGGGGCCAGCCTGGTGGCGCAGTGGTTAAGTGTGCACGTTCTGCTTTGGCGGCCTGGGGTCCACCGGTTTGGATCCCGGGTGCGGACATGGCACTGCTCATCAGACCATGCTGTGGCAGGCGTCCCACATATAAGAAAGTAGAGGGAGATGGGCACGAATGTTAGCCGGGGCCAGTCTTCCTCAGCAAAAAGAGGAGGATTGGCAGATGTTGGCTCAGGGTTGAGCGTCCTCAAAAAAAAAAAAAAAAGTTGTTGTTGTTAACTGACAGGCGGAGTCATAGCCCAAAATGTTTGTTCCCTGATGTAAGAAATCTCGATTTGTTCTACCAAATGGGACTTAGGAATGTTACTGACACTGCAAAAGTGGAGTTTGCATGAAAATCTATATTGCCTGTCTTTACATTGTGTCTTCTGACTGGAAGGTGAGAGCATGGTTTATGGTTCTGTGGTGTCAACGTAACTCTTTTCAGCCTCACAGAATATGCCTCTTGTTTTGGTTCTGAGAGCATTACTACATGATCTATTCATCAATTTTGTGTTCACTGTGCTTTTAGCAGTTAGCTGAACTGCCTAACTAGTAATATGTTTTCTTAAAGTGAAGTTATTTTCTACTGCTGTGAACCTTTTAGTGATAGGATATAGAGGGCCAGGACCTATCTTTTCCTGTTGAAGAATTCAAAGGAAATACAGTTTTTACATGGCGCGTCAGGGTTGGCTCATTATAGTTTGTGGTACCCTGCTTTCAAGAGAACAGTAGTGAATATTTTGAGGAACAGTTTGGTAAAGCAGAGCGGTACAGACTACCGGAGGGTACATGAAGGGAGGACGCTTCTTTGGAATGGAAGTAGCTGATTATTCGCTTTGGAAATAAGTTCACAAAATTGAAGTGGGTGTAGAAAAGCTAAGTGCTATTTCTCTTACTTGGTAGTATATTCTTCCTGTCTCTAGAAGAATGTTTCCTTTGAGGAAACTGAGACCCAAAGGAGGTTAGTGAATTTCTCAAGACCACAAAGCAAAGCTTAGAGTGTGATGTGGCCTTTGTGCCTCTCCATGAGAAAAATCTTTTGTTTTAGTAAATGTGAAAACATTTCAGAATTCACAGGGGTTGTTTTTTCTTTAACTTTTTTTCCTAAATAACTTTAAGTGCATGGTTATACTGGAGGAAAAAAAGTTCTGCTATTTTCCAGTTTTGAGGATTTTTAAAGACTGTTTTGTCAAAGCCTGAAAAGTATCCTCATAAGACTTAGCATCACAGGATTCAACATTCAACAGTATTAATTATTTGCCAGGCTCAGATTTAGGTGTAAGAAATATATTGGTAAATAGAATGCCTCTGATTCCTGCACTTATGGAATGAATAAACAAGTAAACAAATGTTTAATTATAGAATATAATGAAGAAAACAGGACACAGTGATAGAGAAAAGTAGTGAGGGCAACTACTTAGGCCAAGAAAGGGCTCTTTGAGGAAGTGGTGATGTTTAATCTGGGACTTGACGAATGAGAAGGTGCTCATGAGAAAAGTGGGTTGAAGAGCATTCCAGGCAAAGGGAATGGCTGTAGAACATTTTTTCTGTAACGTCCCAGATAGTCAACATTATCAGCTTTCTGGGCCATGTGTTTTCTCTCGCAGCTCCTCAGCTCCTCTTGTAGCACTAGAGCAGCAGTAGGCCCTATGTAATGAATGGGCATGGCCACATTCCAGTTCAGCTTTATTTCACAAAGAGAGCATGCCATCCTCTGCCAATCTCTAGACCAGAGAAATTGAAAAAGAAAAATGCCTATTGTGAATGGGGTATTAAGAATTGTCAGTGGAGAAGAATGGGATAAGGTGAGGTTGGAGAGAGAAGCATATGCTAGATCATTCCAGGCTTTGAAGCCATCGTATAAGGGCTTCATACTTCATTAGATGTACATTAGGAAGCCATTCAAGGATTTCAAGTGGGCCGGCACCATGGCCGAGTGGTTAAGTTCGCGTGCTCCGCAGCGGCCCAGGGTTCGGATCCTGGGTGCAGACATGGTACCGCTGGTCAGGCCACATTGAGGCAGCGTCCCACATCCCACAACTAGAAGGACATGCAACTAAGATATACAACTGTGTACAGCGGGGGTTGGGGGAGATAAAGCAGGGGAAAAAAAAAAGATTGGCAACAGTTGTTAGCCCAGGTGCCAATCTTTAAAAAAAAAAAAGATTTTAAGCAAGACAGCAAAGTAATCTCATGTAGGTTATTAAAATATTACCCTCGTTGCTGTGTGGTGAATAAGTTAGAGGGCTCAAGCGTTGAAGTGAGAGGAACAGGAAGGAGTAATTCAGTGATTCAGGTGAGCACTACTGGAGATTTACACCACTGTAGTGACAGTGGGGATAGAGAACAGTTTTCAGATTCAAGATCTGTTTCAGATCTAAAAAGATTGTTTCCTTCTGATAGAGTGATGATAGGGAGTGAGGAAGAGGGAAGGATCCAAGATGACTTCTAGGTTTTTGGCTCTTGGACAGCTAGGTGTTTTCATTTTTTGATACAGATTTGGGGTAGAAATAGAAGCTCCATTTGGACAGGTTAATTTTAAGATGCCAGTGAAATTGGATATGCAAATGTAGTTGTCTTGAGAAGTTTGGAGTGGAAATGCAAGTTTGGGAATTGTGAGCATATTGATACTTAAAGCTCTGAAAGTAGATGAAACCACACAAAAAAGAAACGAGGGCTCCAGATTGAACCCTTAGGCATTTAAACCTTTCACATAGATTGAGAATTGCAGTGGAGACTGGAAAATGGCCAGAGAGTCAGCGGTATGTATTTTAAGACTCAGCTCTAACCTTAAATTATAAAATAATTTAATTTCGACATTCATTTAAGTAGAATTGTGGTTTTCACAACCATTTTGTCTGTGTGTGTGTTTAATGTTAAAAGACAATCTTATATTCAAAAATAATGATAATCAGTTCTGTTTCTTGTGGGGAGGATTAGGCAAAGGTGGAGCCATCTTTTTATGTTTTTTTTTTCCCCCTTCAGCTATTGAAGTATAACTGACAAGTAAAATTTTAAGATATTTAAAGTGTTTTGTTTTTTTGGAGCCATCTCCTTTTAGAAGATTCCTGTTTGGGGTTCCACTTGACAGAAAGTCTCTGAACTCACAATAAAGTAGTCAAGGACTTGCCTTTTCTTCTTCTACCCACCTCGAGCACTCCATGTTTAACAACAAGAAGTAACTTAGAAGTAGCCGCAGTGGGAAAAGTACTGGATAGGAAGTGGGGAGAACTAGGCTTGAGGCCTAATTCTGCCACTAACAATCTTGAAGAAATTAGTAGTTTTCTGGACTTCATATTATTAATTTATAAAGTGAGATTGGGATTGGTTTTGTTAGCCTGAGTGAGCTTTAAAATTCTGTAACAACGATCATGTGTCTTCATAATTTCGGTTTATTAGGACTTAGGAAGATCACAATTTTTGCAGTTTACCATTATGCTTTAATATGCATTTAGAATAAAAACGGTTCCATTTTTAATTGTTTCTTAAAGTCAGGGGAGAAACTTTCTTTGCTTTTAATGTGGCAAGAACTTTATTACCCAATTTTGTGATGTTTAACAGGTTTCTTAGATTTGCCTTGTACTTAATTTCCCCTCTCTTTCAAATGATTACTCTACAGCAATAATTGAATAATGAATGTGGCAGCCTCCTAAATGAGTTTATGAAAGCAAATTCTTGTACTTTGAGAGTTTGTTTTCCTCTTAGAAAAACAGCTGAACAAAAAGGATACTGACTTTTTAACTCTACTAGAAACGGCTTCTTAATGTTAAAAGAACGTTTAATCCAGTAGTTTTCAAAGTTATTCTATCCATATATCCTGTTTTTCAGTAATATCTTAGTTTGATTGAATGGGCGGAAGGCACAATAAAAGGAGCGTCATCCTGCTCACTTTTCATTCATTCAGAAAACTGCCTCTTGAGGACCTATTATGTGCCAGACACAGGGCTCATAAGCATTTATGGTATATGGAAGATCCCTGCCTTTTCAGGACCAGTGTTTTGGACTTAGATACTTGAATCTGTGTCCTGTAATCCTAATCAATTCTAAGCGCTTTGTTTTACAGGTAGGGAAGTTGAAGGCTTGAAGGGGAATGGTTTCAATTTTTAGGTGACTTTCTTGTTTGAATTTTGTTGTAAACTGAAGTCTTTTTGTACAGTAACACCCTACTGATTATTTCTTGTATGTAGGGTCGCATTTGCTGCCAGTCTCTATGTAAACTCTTTTTTCAGTATATTGATTTTCCTCCCCATTTTCAGAGGGAGAATGAGAAGAGCCAGAGTTTTTAATATTATGTTTATCTGTAGGTAAATTAAGATGTTTATGTGAGGATACTAATTGCAAGTGGAAATGAAGTTGGTAGTTTTATCAAGCTCTGGACTGTTTTCTAGGCCAGTTATTTAAACAGACTTAGCTTTTGTAATAAAGCTTTCTGAATACTTTTCCTTCCTTTCTAGACAAATGTGAATGAATGTAGAAAGATTTTTTCTGGCTTTTATGTACAAAATATAATGATTGCAGTGAAGTATGAAGGACATTGATAGAAACACTCAGGAATAAGATTTTCACTAGCAAAGACAGATTCAGCTGAGAGGCCCACAGATACTGAGTCTCTCCTGTGTTTCATCCACCAAAAAATAATTAAGACACCATGCCTGTCAACAAGAAGCTCCCAATTCTAGTGAGGTAATCAGATTTGAAGGGCAATTATTTTCTCTGAGGAATTCAGGGCAAGGTAGAAAGAGGAGGTCACTTTTGATGAGCCTTAAAGAATTATTAAAGATTCATCATGTGAATGAAGGCAAATATAGTCTCAGTCGGGAAAATGGCATGAGTGAAAAAGGTGAGTAGGGATGAGCATAGTCAGGTAGATCATTGTAGATGGAACATAAAGGACTTCTGATGCGTTTTTCGGAAATGAGAATGGTAAAGTTATAATTGGACTGGTTTTGAAAAACGTTGTAGGGGATTTGGGTTTTATTCTGCAGGTGATGGGAGCCATTATTTTTGAATCTTCAAAAACAGACTGATGCAGAGAAGATAGAGTAAAAGGTTTAGTAGGAGTGCCATTTTCAGTGCTTTATTGCTACTTTTCTTTCTTCTCCTGCCATCTTGTCTTGTTCTTTTTTCTAATTTAAAGAAAAAACTTGGAAGAAACCGAGAACCCATTACATCGAATATTGCAGTTGCTTAGGGTGATGACAAGAGTCAGAAAGTAAGAGGAAGGCTAGATGTAGAAACTCTTAATGAATATGACTTGTAAGAGTGATTTGACTATGTATAGGGTAATCCCCAAAGAGGAAGAGGTTCTTGGGGGCAGGGTGAGGACTAGGAATTATTAGAGATGAAGATAGCAACCATGGGATATGAGGGGCGTAGGAAATTGAGTAGTTTCTGCTTTGAAAGGATTAAAAGAGAAATGTTGAGGGAGAGCCAAGTTTAAAGTGTTATTTAGCAAGTTCACCCATGTCAGATGCCAACTATTCCCACGTAAGTTGTTGAGTAGACTATAAGCACTGTGAGGGCAAGTACCCCTTTCTGTCTGTTCTGTTGTATTTTCTAGTGATGTTCTTTTAATATTTAAATAAGTGAATTTACAAGCTAGGACCTGTTTCATTCATCTGTGTGTCTCCTGCTCCTTCATAGAGTAGGCACTCAGTCATTGTCCACTGAAATGAACCTTGTAGAAGAATACTAGCAGTCAAATGGAAACCGTCATGGTTTAATCTGCGAACTGCTGAGATCTGTTTTGTCTTCTGTATGTGGGGTAATACTTCTACCTATCCAAGTTTATTACTAAATCTAACCATTATTAAAGCAGAGTGTATTTCACCATTTAAAAGCACAGTGTAATCTTTGGGCTGTTACCTTTGATTTTTTTGAGACTGGATTGTCTCAGTGTGCTTGGGAATCAGATTGTGTGATCGGAACTGTGGGTTTTCCCATGATAGTCAAAAAAACCAAAGACTGCCATCTTTGTGTATGTTTTACTACTGATTCTGTCAGTGTCCCTTTTGTTCAGAGTTTAATTATGGTACTAATGCAAGAATGGCTTTTAATGTGTATCTTATTGTCTTAACCACTGGAAATGGAGTAGTTTACAAATGATGGTTCATATTGTCCTTCTGTGGTATACTATTTTTTTCTTTCTGTTTTCCTTTCCAACCAGTAGGTAAAAGGCTACCATTTTTCATGGCACTACTTACTACTCTATGTTACACATAGAGAAATCCTGATTTCCTAAGGTGTGTGATTTAAAAAGAAAAAGAAAGAATATTTGAACTAAGAATGTATTTCTTAAAAATGATGCCAAATTTAGATGATTTTTTAATTTGCTTTCCCATGTACCAAATTTTTTTTAATGTATGAAAGTGTACCCCTGCTTTGAACCTCATGACTTCTCTAGTGCATTGTATTCTACCCTGTATTTAGGTCAAATGAATGCTAGTTTTAGGCTCCTCTTTCCTCCGTTTCCCCATAGAGATTGTAAAGTGGCTGAATGTGTTTTATATCCCCCTTAGTGCCTGGCATCCTGCTTTGCTCCTTGAGAGTAACATTAAATATTTGAATTGTCAGTTTGGAAAGATTTCGATGTGTTCTTTTTGAGCTTCACTTTGGGCACTTAAAGAATGAGTGAAGAGTATTGCCACTAGGAATGAGTTTGATTTTGAAATTGCCAGTAGTGTGCTCTTTGTGAAATGCTTAAACTTAACATTACTAACTATATATACACTAGTAAAATTACTTAGAGAAGAATTTTCTGGCAGCAGTCAAGAAAAGTTTTCCCTGCATGGCTGTCTTACTCTTTTATTAATGATGCTGGTATGATTCTTTTGATCAGGATTACCACCTTTATCCTAAAAGTTAGTGAAAATAATGAGAACAATACCGTCAATCTAGAAAATATCAAGAGGGCATTGAATTTTATATCATTCAGGAATCTCTTGTCATTAGTGAATTATTGGCAAGTTTAAAATATCTACAAAAGTTAAGATTAATTCTCCTAATCTTAGTCGAAGCTTGTTTTGAAATACAGAAATCTGAAGGTTGTTATATGTATTATGAGAGATAGCAATATCTATTCACTAAACTTACATTGAATATACAGATAATAGGAGATTGCATTACAAACTCCTCAAAGTATGAAGTAAAAGAATTTCTTCCAGTTAGGGAGAAATTTCTGTTCTTTAGAGGAAAGGAAAGCAAGAATCAAGTGGAAATTGAGAGTTTAGAAAATACTGTATAGAATATGTGAACATATCTTTATGTTTTATGATACTTGTTTCTCAAAATTTAAGGCACATGTAAATTTTCTGGGGATCTTGTTAAAGTGTAGTAGACCTGAACTAGGACCTGAGATTGTGCATTTCTCACAAGCTCACAGATAATGATGGTGGTGATGATGATGGTGGTGGTGGTGGTGATGATGATGTTCTTGCCCCTAATGTTGCTCTGTGGACCACGGTTAGAGTAGCAAGATTCAAATATCTGTAGGAGTAATAAAATGAATAGGTAAGACAGGTAATGCTGTAACAGTAGCAAATGCTTATATGGCATTACGGTGGCCTGGGCACTGTTCTAAGCATTTTGTGTATATTAACTCATTTTATTCATACAACAGCTTCTTGAAATAGGTGCTATTATTATTCCTATTTTATGAAAACTGAGACACAAAGAAATTAAGTAAGTTGCTCGGGATCACACATCTCCTAAGTGTTGATCGGTGATTTGCATCAGGAAGACAGGCTTTTCAGCATTCACACTCCTGTGCTGCCACTGTTCACTGTATTTGACTGTTAGATAAAAATAGCGAAATAGTACGCTCTCTCTTTGTAATTTTTTAAATCAGGAATTCTCGGGGTAAGGGAAAGAGCTGTGGAGCATTTTTCAAACTCTGTGTCAGATTAGGAGAGATGTCCTCTATACTCCGTGGCTTGGCTCTCATTCACTTCTGTAGTAAGCCACTTTTGTCAGTAAGTTTATGTCATCTCTCTGGTGTGATGAAGTGAAAAATTTCTTGAGATCTTCAAGTATAATTATTTAATGGCATTCCTTGGGAAAATAGGATTTCCATAACTAGTAAAGTTTGTAAAGCAACAAGCCCACAGATCTCATATGCGGGACTCTGAAAAAATTCAAAGGTTATAAGTGGGATCTTAAATGCTATTTTCCATCATGGTAAATGTTGCGTATTTATGTAAATACTCTGGTTTCATCAGATGAAATGAGCAGTGTGTTTTTGAATGTAGCCAGAAAGGTACTTAGCAGATATCCAGTGGCTCTCAGTTATTTTAAAACTGTGGAAAACCCGTTTGTATGATTTTAAAAATCATACAAAACCAATGCCAATCATATTTAATCAGGGGAAATGGAGCCTGCCTTGCAGTGGTACTAAAGTGTCTTAGTGGAGTCTGGTGTGAATGCCATTGATCTAATCAACCCCAGTAGTATTACATGTAAGAGGGCTACAGACCAGATAGGTGGAATAACTTGGTCACAGTCCTACTTAGTAACTGCCCTAGGCGGTTGTCTGCAAATACTAATTTGATTGGTTTAACTCCTGCATGAATGTTAAACTACTACTAATTTCTAGGAGGTCACACCTCTTAAAATTATAATATCTCTATGATCCTTTTTTATGTTCTTTGTGTAATTAGCATGTGCTGTATGTTATTCATGCCCCATTTTGTGTTTTTAATACATGAGGTGTATTTCAATGCAAGTAATTCGAAATACAAATTTCTGTACTTCAGATATTTGTCTATATTTGAATTAAATATTGTCCTGAGTTTTGAGACTCTTTAAGAAGGAAGTCCTTAATTTTCAGTAGCCCATATCATCAATTATATGGCTCAGTTCTAGTTTCAGTGAACTTTAGAACTAAAATCTTTATAATTAGTTTTAGCTGATGAATTTTTTTGTATTACCTAGACATTTAATTATGGTTGGCTGGCTGGGATTTTGCCCCAGGCATGGAAATTTAAAGGGTGAAGAATTTTTAATTAATGATTAAAAATAATTTGTGTGTGTGTGTTAGAGGGTGAGGGGTACTGTGCAGTTTATTAATGTCATTCAGCTCTTCACCCGGCTGAGAGGCGCTGGCCCAGGGTCAGCCTCCTTGTCGCTCCGTGAAGATACTTGGATGTGCAAACTCAAGGGCAGAGGCTAGAGGGTAGTAGTTCGCACTCATGCTCATGCTGCTGGCCTCTCCTGTCATCCCCCTTTCCTTCGCCTTCCTCTTCCCTTTGCCAGTAATTTGATTGATTTGCAGATGTGTTTCTTGTAACTTGGACATTAATTTATTAGTGAACAGGTTTTATTACAATGTTGAAAAATAAAAGTTTCCTTTTGACTTAGTAATTTCACTTTAATTTTTGCTAAGGATTAAGAAAAAGGACAAGAAAAACTGTATATGAAGAATGTAGTATGCCAGTTTGAATTATTGCAGACTTGTTCATAAGATTGATATGCTCAAAATAATTACATCTTTCATTCTTTGGTATTCAACTTGCTTTTATGAGTAAATATTGTGGCATCATAGCTTGTGTTTATGATATAATAATAATAAAACAGGACACAAATTGAGATTCATAATTGCTGTAAGTTTTAAAAAATCAATATACAATAAAATTAGCCTTTTATTTTCATGTACAGTTCTGTGAATTTTAGCCGACGTATAGATTCATGTAACTGCCTTCACACTCAATATGGAATATTCCTTTACCACAGAAAAGTCTCTGTTTTCCCTTTATAGTCATGCTCTCCTCCCACCCCTAATACCTGGCAACCACTGATTATGTTCTCTGTCACTATAGTTTTGTTTTCTTAAGAATGTCATATACTAAACGGAATCATAAAGTTTTAACCTATTGGGATTAACTTCTCTCATTCAGCGTAATCATTTGGAGATTGATCCAAGCTGTTGTATGTATCAATAGTTTGTTCCTTTTTGTTGCTGAGTGATCTTCTCTTGTATGAATATACCACGTTTATCGATTTACCTATTTACTTGTTGAAAGTCATTTGAGTTGTATAGTTTCTTGTGATTATAAATAGAGCTGCTGTGAACATTTGTGTGCGGGTTTTTGTGTGAATATGAGTTTTCATTTCTCTAGGATAAATACCTAGGAGTGGGATTGCTGGGTCATATGGTAAGTGTATATTTAACTTTATAAGATACTGCCAGCTCTTTTCCTGTGGGGCTGTACCATTTTACATTCCCACTAGCAATGTGTGAGAGTTCTAATTGCTCTGAATCCTCATCAGCACTTGGTATTTTCAGTATATTTTATTTTAGCCATTCTAATAGGTGTATAGTGGTATCTCATCGTGGTTTTAATTTGCACTTTCTTAATGGCTAATTCTGTTGAACATCGTTTCATGCTCAAAATTGCCTTTATAGAAGTGTCCATTCTTTTGCCCATTTTTAAGTTGAGTTATTTTCTTTACTGAGTTGTAAGAGTTTTTTTTTATATTCTGGATAAAAGTCATTTGATATTTTCTCCCAGTGTGTAGCTTGTGTTTTTATTGTTTTAACAGTGTCTGCAGAACAAAAGTTTTTAATTTTGGTGGAGTCCAGTTTATCATTTTTTTCTTTATCATACTTTTCGTGTTATGTTGGAAGTTGCTTAAAAGCCCAGATGACTTTTTTCTTAAAATTCATTCTAACATAACCTTTTTCTTTGAATTACTGTGGTGCTTTGGAAGTGGTGTGATAAGCTAGATATTTTTCACCTAAAGCAAAGGTTAATGTTGAATGTTAATTGATGCTTTAAAAAAATCAGGACTCAGAATTGCATCAATGTTATTATTACAACTATATAAAAACATATTTCATGTTTAAGAAATTTGGCAAAGGGAAGGAACAGAAATGGCCGATTTGGCTCTTTTCAGCCAGTAGTTTCCTAATCCTGGCTGTTGTATCAGAATCTCCTGGGTATTTTTCTTTCTTTCTTTTTGAAAACAACAGCAATTCTCTTTCTTTGGATCTTGAGTGGGCTCCAGAATCTTTTTTTTTAATTGACTTTATTTTTTAGAACAGTTTTAGATTCACAGCAAAATTGCGCAGAAGGTACAGAGGTATCCCATATATGCCCTACCCCCCACCTCCTGCACTGTCAGCATCCCACACCAGAGGGATACGTTTGTTACAGTGATGAATCTACACCGATGTAGCATTATCACCCAAAGTCTGTAGTTCACATTAGGGGTCACTCTTGGTGGTGTACATTATATGGGTTTTGACAAATGTATAATGACATGTATCCACCATTATACTACCATATAGAGTAGTTTCACTGCCCTACAAATCCTCTGTGCTCTGCCTGTTCATCTCTCCTTCTACCCTAATCTCTGGTAACCACTGATCTTTTTTGTAGTCTGTTTAGTTTTCCCTGTTCCAGAATGTCATATGGTTGGAAGCCTTTTCAGATTATCTTCTTTCACTTGGTAATAGGCACTTAAGAGTTCCTCCATGTCTTTTCATGGCTTGATAGCTCTGTTTCTTCTTAGTGCTGAGTAATATTCCATTGTCTGGATGTATGACACTTTATCTGTTCACTGACTGAAGGACATTTTGGTTGCTTCCAAGTTTGGCAATTATGAATAAAGCTGCTGTAAACTTGTGTGTGTGGGGTTTGTGTGCACATAGGTTGTCAACTCCTTTTGGTATTCATAGCAAAGAGCATAGTTGCTGGATCGTGTGGTAAGAATATGTCTGGTTTTGTAAGAAACTGCAAAACTGTGTTCCAGAGAGGCTTTACCATTTTTGCATTCTCACCAGCAGTGAATGAGAGTGCCTGTTGCTCTGCATGCTCACTGGCATTTGATATTGTCAGTCTTGTGGATTTTGGCCATCCTAGTAGATGTGTGGCTGTATCTCATTGTTGTTTTAATTTGTAGTTCCTTGATGATCTTCATCAACATCTTTTCATATGCTTATTTGCCATCTGGATATCTTTTTGGTGAGGTATCCAGGTCTTTTGCCAGTGTTTAAAATTGGATTGTTTGTTTTCTTATGGTTGAGTTTTATAAATTCTTTGTATGTTTTGGCTAACATATGTCTCTTGTGAATATTTCCTCCCAGTCTGTGTCTCGTCCTCATTCTCTTGATTGAAATCTGTTGCCCTTCAGATGGTTCTGATTCTCTGCCCGGTTTGCGATCTCCTGTTCTAAACTACTGTCTGTGTCCTGCTTCCACCTTTGCAAGGCTAAGTGCCATGCATAGCCATTAGTTTTCAGCTACTCATTTTAGCTTCTTTGTTACAGCTGGTCCCATCCTACTCTCAACTTCTGTGGCTTTGTTACTTGTTTTTCCTTATTGCAAATTCCAACTCTTCATCTGGATAACCAGTATGTAGCTTTTCTTAAGTAGTGATACTGGTCGCACTTGATCTGCAGGCCCCTTTGGTTCTGGTACCACCTTTACAACAGGGTTCCTTCCCGTTGCCTTTGCTGGTACAAAAACTACTGGTGGTTGTGTTAGGGTGTGAGATTATCAATGTTACCCACACTTGCACTCTCACTACTTTCTTTTTCAAATTTTCTGTATTGTTAATAATTTTTAAAATGAGTTAACTCGTTTATTTCACTTGATGTGTATTTTGGTTTATATGCCAATTTATGTTTTTTTAAAAAGCCTGTTTTGAATTTTCATCTCATTCCTACCATTTTATTGTATATATTTGAACAAATATCCATTCACTTTTTGTGTATCAGAGTAGAAAGATATTTTTATGGGGCAGTATTAGAGGAAGAATTTTTTGCTCATAGAGTGATCTGAATAATTAAGAGGAGGTTGCAGCAAGTGTGTGTAAGGCATTTATTTTATGTCTTTTAGTCATGTGTCTCTGTGTGTATATGTAATCATTTGAAAATAAATAGAACAAAATTAACTCTTAATAGCGGCTATTTTCTGCTAAGTGAAATTAACTCTTATTGGTTTGTCAGGATAATTTTTTGAAGTCCGATGCAAATAAAGCAGTTTTATCATTTATGACACATTGTGCTAATTGATTACATTTTTATTTTGTTGAAAGGCAGATATACATATAAATATTACATGAATACTTGATGTATTTTGAAGTGTATAAATCAGTGATTTTAGTAAACGTGCCTTAGAACATTTTTTTACTTAATTGGTCGGTTTTTCATTTCTCCAACAAATGTATCAAGCACATTATTGCGTTCCAAAATCAGGGTGAGTTTTAATAGAGTTAACACATAACTTGATTTTATAACAAAGGGTACGCAGAAGTTCACTTAAATCCTTAAGAGTAATCACTTGCTAAATATTCTGATGTTTGGAATATATAATTTTATTTTTGTTATGTAGTTCAGCTTCTCTAGTATTGTCATGATTTTAATTTAATTGCTACTCAAAATTTAGTGATTCAGTGAAAGAATATGAAGCTTGGTGAGGGAGTTCGTAAATGGGCACATTTTCAATTTACTGTGTTGGCTACCTTGGGAATGTTTGCATTTGACAAGTGATAGACTTAATGAGTTGAGGTAAATGGTATGTTATGCACTTTGTATAAAAGTATTTGTTTAACACAATACTGTCAACTAACTGATGTGGATGTTTATCAGTTTTGATATAGTCACCATATTTATAGAGTAATTTCTGGGTGATTTATTTTGAAGTCAAGGACCTTAGTCTTGTGGACAAAAGATTAAATATGTAATAAAATTGTAAACTATGTGATATAGGCTAGCGATTTTCATACTTTATGTTTAGTAGAATAGATGTGTTGTCTCATCACTAAAATCTTTTAATGACTTCTTTTCCTCTAATATATAAGAAAAAATAAGTTCCAGTTTTCTAAGTAAACTTATTCTCTCATATATTGGGAATAGTGTATTTTCTTTCAGTCTTCGGCACTTCCAACCATTTGTTTTTACTAGTTGTAATATGCAATAACATTTTATTTACATGCATTTATAATTTAGGTTTATTATAGATATCTGTATAACTCAACACACATACTAAATAATTTGTTTTTCAAAAAGCACCATGCCTTCACATGCTCCCAAACATGAAAAAATTTAACCACTACTATAGGTTATCTGTAGTGAAGGCTGTTTGGAGATAGAGGATATCTGTTTAGGCTGGAGTTATTGAGAGGAGCTAGACATGGAGGATTGGTTGGATTTGAATAACTGGAAAGGTTGCCAAAGTGCTGTAGGAACTTAGAGGATAACACACACACACTTCTTTGTGAGAAAGGGAGAACCAAGGTCTAGATTCTGTTTCCTAATCAAGTATTCCTTTGATAGCGTAGCAGGAGGAAGTAGTGGTCAGTAACCTTGTATGGGAGAAGGTGGCAGTATGCTTGTGGACAAGGGAAAGGAATTCTTGAAGTCTGAGTAGTCTTAGCAGGATTGCATTAAGATGGCATTTCAGATTTAAGGGAACTTTATGTACAAAGGCGGATATCCTGAGTTTACCATGTTGGAGGTGGATTATGGTATTGGAGGGTGGGGAAGATACAAATAGTTTTATATATACTAGGCACTCTTCTAGGTGTGGGAGGTACACGTGGAAAAGATGAAATTTCTCCTGCCACAGAGCTTACATTTTAGTGGATGAAACAATAAAACAGATAAAAATATGTAACACTGTAGTTAGAGAGTGATGAGTTACTGTGAGGAAAAATAAAGTGTAGGGTAGAGTAGTAGAGATCGAGATTGTTGTTTGAAATAGGGTAGCCAGGGAAGACCTCTCAGGAGGTGAACCTTGAGCAGAAAAAAGGGAAGGAGTGAGCTGTGTGAACCAAGGCAGAAGAAATGGCAGAGCACATTCGCTGTATGTAGCTCCGTTGAGCTGGAGGGGTGCTGAGTTACAGTTTCTGCTGGTTGAGTGTTTACTGAGTGCCAGCCACTGTTCTAAGTGTGTTACTAGTGTTAATTCAGTCCTTCCAACAATCCTACAAAATAGATGTTATTTCACAAATAAGGAAACTGAGCCACAGAGATTAAGTAATTACCCAAGGTCACACAGCTGGTCAGGGAGCTGGGATTCGAGCCCAGTTAGTTTGACTCCAAAATCAGTGTTCTCAGCCATTCTTCAGAGATGGGGAGGGAAGGTCTAGTGGAAATGTAGTTGTGGCAATAGCCTGGGGCCAGTTCTGCAGGGCTTTGTGGTTGATTATAAGTATATAGGAATTTATTCTGTGATATTCAGTCATTGGAGGGTTGAGAAATGCCTCAGAGGTTGCCTTGTGATTCTGGAGGTAAAGAGACAGGTCTGGACTATACAAAACACATTTATTAGTCATTTGTATATAGCTTATATTATAGATTAAAATATTTATAGTGGCCTATAACATATTTCTTTGATTTAAAATGAAGATTCCACTTCATTATTTTATTGAACAGATATTTGCATGTATACATTTGAGTGCGTGTGCGTGTGTATATAAACAAACTAATGAACTTTTCTGTTAATAGGTGCGAGAAGATGTACTAAATTCGTTGAATAACAACTTTCTTCAAACGCTAAATCAAGCTTGGAACGATCATCAGACAGCTATGGTGATGATTAGAGACATACTAATGTATATGGTGAGTAGAGCTTTTTTGTTGTTTTTCCTCTGAAAAGTTAGGCATTTCAAAACAATGGTGCTTTTTTAAAAAAAATAAACAATGTTTCCTTTGCAAGGGCTAACCTTAGCTTATATGAGTAAAATCTTAATTGTCTATATAGTTACTAAATGATTAGAATGGAAGACTGAAAAGGAAAGATTTAATTTTTTCCCCTCAGTATCTAGTACTTGTGCTTTAAAATGCAGGGAGAAAAAAGCCTTATTAACATCTCTTCTTGAGTAAGAGTGGTCTAGTGACAACATGAGAGATGAAAGCTGAATTTTCTCTTAGAAATTTTTAAAACCTTATGTCCTTATATCTTCAGTGATGAGCTGTCATATAATACAAATATTTTTATAATGATTATACTCTAATAGCTGTTGTGTCTCTCTCCTAATAGTAAATCTCTTCTAGTAGTAAATCCTTGCCATATATGTATTCTTCAGACATACATTCCATTTTTCACCTATTATTATTACTACCGTTTTTTGTTTTTATCAGTCAGGAAAAATACCTTATTTGGTAAGACGGTTTGGAAAGCATTGGCTTGAGCTAATCTGTTTAATAACTTTCAAGGAGATTAAACTATCAGTTGTTTTTAACTTTAGTATGATTATAGAATGAAGCTAGGTTCATCAAGCTTAATTATTGTGTCACTGCAAAATTATCAAGTCTAATAACTTGTTACTTCAGTGTTTATGTTTGGGAATTGGACATAATGATTTTCTTCTAAGGTTGGACTCTACTTTTCAAATTTCTGTTTTCCATTTCTTTAGTTTTGCTTTTTAGTTGTAATACAGTGGTGAGAGCTTGTCCTAGTTTTTTACTTGATAGAATAAAGCAGTGTTTGCAGAGAATTTCCGGCGAGGGCAGACAGCTCTGCTGTTTTTGTTCTGCCACGCCAACTCCTGTCGGGCCCGTTCCCCTGGTTCTGTAGGGCTCAGCGGCCCGGGGGTCTGGGAGAGGCTACTTCATCTTCAGGGGCTTGATAAAAGGGATAACAGGCTATTTAGCCTTTCTGAGGCTAATTTTCCATTTCAGGATATAGATTCATCTGGTGATAACCTTTTGAGGTAAATGAGATAGCTGTGGAAGCATATATCATAATGTCTGGGGTATAAATGTGAAACACTAAGCTCAGTGCTGTTCTTGAGTTTTGGATTTGGTGAGTCTGTACATTCCACCACTAAGATAGAAAACCAGTTGTAATTTCATGGTCCATTGCTATTTTGATGAAAGAAGTGTTTTAAAATTATATACGCACTCACTTTTATATCATGTTATTTCTTAAGTTTCTGTTTTATTTCAGTTCCTTTTTTAGTCCTAAGTGAAATCTCAAACCTTGAATCCTGGCTACATGACTGTAGTCAAGAAACTAAGTAGTTCATTCCTCAGCTTCCTGATTTATAAAATGAAAATAATATTGTACAGTAGGGTAGGGTAGCCATGAGGCTTAAGGGAACCATTCATGTAAAGCACTTACAGGGCCTGCTCCATAGTAATGTGTGCTCAGTAAAAATCCCCTAGTATTAATATTTCTTGTCCCTTCATCCTTTCGTCAAACCCATCTGGTAGGACCACAACCCTGGATAAACCCAGCAATGTAACCTTCCTGTGCCTGTGCTGCAGGAAGCTCCACACAGGGTCGATCAGTGCCACTATCTGGCCATTGTCACAAACCTCCAGTCAACCCTCCACACTGCCCAGCAGTGGCCGCCTTTCTCTCATCGGCTCTTTCCAAGACTTTGAAACAGTTATTTCTCATCAGACCTCCAGCTCTCCTGCTGTTCCCTCACTCTTAATAAATGGTCTTGCCTTCCACTCAGAGAAGAGAGAAGGCATCAGGTGGAAACTGCCGTCATTTCTTGCCACTGAATCTACAACTTTACCTGTATTTTTCCCCTTTTGTGTTCCCTTTTCCCTCCTGCTTTAATGGAGGGCAGCATCTCCTTTCCTGTCAAAGGCCAGTTCTCCACCTGTGCTAAGGATTACATCCCCTTCTACCTTGTCAAAAACCTGAAGTGTTTTCAGGTTCTGCCTGTTTACTGGGTCTTAACTTATCAGCATTAGATACATTCAGGCCACTCTCATGCTCAAAATAAAATTCCACGAAATTTTTTGTTGGACCCCTGCACTGCCTCCCAGGGTCTCAGTGCCACCATAGCTAAATGACTCATAAAAAAGATTGACACTTGCTGTCTCTATTTTCTCATCTTTCATTCACTTTTTGAATATGTTTGAGTTAAGCTTTTACCTCAACTATGCTTCTGCCCAGTCTTGCTCTTTTTAGGGTCACTTATCTGTCTCTCTCTGAAGGGTAAGGATCACTGCTGATCTTCATTCTCCTTGATTTTCTCAGCAGCATTTGGCACAGTTGACTACTCTTCGTCTTTTGACATGTTGAGTCCTTGATTTCTGTGACAGCACTTCCTTGGCATGCCTCCTGTCTTTCTCACTGTTCCTTCTCAGCCGCTCTTCCTCCTCTGTCCCTTAAATAGAGATAAAGATATTTACTTGAATTTTTCTATATTTCCAGTCATTTCCACAAACAGCAAAGATACAGTACTATTGCAGGTTATCCTTGAAGATTAGAGGCTGTAAATTCAAAGGCATGGGGAGAGAGTTAGCCAGGAAAGGAGGGTCACTGCTGCTTTGAGCTATTTGGAAAGTCATCAAGGACAGGTAGAGGTGAGGCGGAATGTAGCAACAACTTTGTAAAGAGGAGAGAAGCTGAGGAAACTGTCTTCTCTTAGTTCCTTAAAGTAGAAGGTGGGACCATCAGTTTAGGGTGGCAGAGGCATGTGAGGTGTTGAGGAATGTGGTAGGCTGAATATTGATTCCCCACACCTGTCCATGACCAGTGTCTGGAATGTAGGTCCTGTTGCCTTATATGGCTAAAGGGACTTTGCGGATGTGATTAGGTTAAGGATCTTGAGATGAGGAGATTGTTCTAGGTTCTCCCAGTGGGCCCATTGGACTCCTAGGGTCCTTGTAAGGAGGGTCACAGTCAGGGGAGAAGGCAGTGTGATGACAGAGGCAGAGACTGCAGTGATAGGCTTTGAAGATGGAGAAGGTGCTACCGCCAGGGAATGCAGGTGGCCGCTGGAAGCTGGAAAAGGCAAGGAGGTGAATTCTCCCTCAGAGCCTCCAGAAGGAACCAGCCCTGCCGACGTGTTGACGTTAGCCCAGTGAGGCTGATTAAGTCTTCTGAACTTGAGGACTGTAAGAAAATAAATAAGCTACAGAATTTGTGGTAATTTGTTCAGCAACATAGGAAACTAATACAGGGAAAAAGTTTAGAAAGTCCCCGGTGCCGGAGTCACAAATAAATTGGTCATTGTAGTTGTGAAGGGATAATTTAGGTGAGTTGGTACAAATTTTATTTGGTGGAGGTAGTCAGTCGAGTTTGTACTTTTTCCAGGGTACCTAGCAGTCTCAGCGAAGCCTGTTGGAAAACCCACTGATAGAATTTGTCTTGTTGTTATGCGGAGAATTCTAAGATAAGCAGCATTATTGAAATGCTTCATCATGGGTCTGTGCTGCTCAATAGCTAGGCAAGTGAATGATAAGGTCCCAGTAAATATAAGTATTAAGGATCAGTAGACCTTGAGATCCAGTGAGGGTGAGGAGCAGGTTTGCTTAAGTGTAACAAAGCATGCGAGGTCAGAGGAAAATGATCTTCAGTGTCAGAGATATTTGATGTCTTCTCATGATGAGGTTCAAGGTTTGCACATATCAGTATGTGGGTGAAGGGACTCCTGAGAAGATGGGAGATGAAGATTTAGGTATCTCTAAGGAGTGTGTTACGTTGCTCATTGTTATGAATGTTGCAGTTGGCGAAGGTAATAAATGGCAGTGAGCAGAGTTGAGAGAAATAACATAAGCTATTAACTGAAGTCAACATGGATTTGTGTGTTCTTGGAGGTCCGAAGATACAAGAAGATGGAGATGGTAGAATTTGTGAATCTGTATTTTCTTTTGTAGAGTTTGACACTTTTACTTCCAAAAAAACATTTCTTCTTTACAGTGTTCTAGATTACTCATTTAGAGAAGTTTGAAAAGAGCTATATTCCAGAAAAGTACAGATGGTTTGCTTAAGTCTTGTTACCTCCTTTTCTGCTTTCAAAGCGACATCTTAGAAGAAAATAGGATCTATTGGCTTTTGGGCTGTTAACCTTCACACTTATTCAATATTTTTACTGATTCTGCTTTTGCAAGAAGGGTCTGCTGTTGACAGGCTTTCCCCATGTGTGCTCTCATTCTTGCATTTGTGACTGACAGTATAATACTGTGGCATCTTTTTATGGTTAGGTCAAAAGCTGAGTACTAGGCCTTTATGTAAAATAAAACCAAGGCAGCATCATAAATACTGTGAAGGTTAAGAATATTGTGCTTGATAATTAGTATTGCTTCCTTGTTTTCCATCTCAGTTCCAGTTTCAGACAAATTGAAAGAATCGTAAATGTCTTGATTACTATGCCCTGTGAACTGTTTTAGTGTGTGTGCAGTGATGTAGCAGTCCACGACATTGAGTTCAGGGAGGCAAGTATTTTCCACTGCCTAGCATGAAGTAGGTCCTGTGGTACCGTCAGAAATAAAGCACCTATTTCTTAAGGTGGTAAGGGAAATGAAACTTGGTGTATATAGGAGACTGCTCTCAATACATAGACTGTAAGAAGTTTAGAGTAGTGAGAAAAGTATTTAATAATGAATTAAGAGACACTCAGCTTTAGTTCCTGCTTTGTTATTAATTTGCGTGTGTCATTTAACTTCTCTGGGTAGGATTCTTGTTTCCTTATCTATAAGGAAAATAAATTTATTGGATAAGAACTCTGGCTCTTATCTTTTTGGGGTTGTAGACCTCTTGGAGAATGGTCAAAGTTCATGGACCATCTCCTAGAAGCAAGCATCTCTGCATCTACACACCACACAACATATACTTTCATATGCAGTTTCAAGGGCTTTATGGGTTCCCTGAAGCCTGTCGGTGGGATCTGGTTGGGGATGTGTTGCTTAAGATCATTTTGAATTTTGGAACTCTTTCAGCTCTGAAGTTTCATACTGTTCGAAAACTCAAAGTTTCAGCTACGCATGGTGTCTGGGGAATGGTAAGGAGAAGGACAAAGCAGGGGGTGTGGGTAGATTAGTATGAAGTCGATGACAGTTTCTTTAACAACTTTTAAAGTGGGTTGATAGAGCCTGGTTGACTATCAGTCTACCCAATACCATTCCTTATGAAAGCAGATAACACTTTTTTCTAGTAGCTCTTAGTGTGTGCCAGGCACTGTTTTAAGTGCCTTAAGTATGCTAATTCATTTAAGCCTCACAATATCTTTCTATTGTTATTTTTAAGTAGTAGTTTGCGAAAGCAATAAAATTTTTATTGTTTTGTTACTTTATTAATGAAGTTATTTCTTTGAAAAAGCGAAAATACTTTTCTGAATACATAACAACAGATATGATTTATTATAAGGCTATATCCCTGTGCTGAATGTTATAAATACCTGACCTTCTAGGTGAGTATTGTACTCTCTGTTTTGCAAAAGAGTAAACTGAGGTTAGAGAGCTTAAGAACTGAGGTTAGAGAGATTAACGTGCCAAGATCATGCAGTTGCTGTATTACTGGAGTAGTGAATTGAATCCAAGTGATTTTTGATTCTAAAGCCCGTGGTCTTCACTTTGCTGTACCACCTCAGTGCAAAAGAATTATGTCTACTGACTCTGTTTAACAGAGTTTAGGATGATTTACCCAGAGTTGAACTAACATTCATTCACCTTTGTGCTTATGAGGATAAATCCATTCATTCAACAGGTATACTGTGAATTTGTATTATGTATCAAGCATTCTTCTAAACACTGTGGTTCCTTTTTCCAAGTCCTTCTGTCATTGAGCAATTTTGTGATGTGGACATTTGTTTGAGCAGATAATCCTGGTTTCCTAAGCCTAATTTAAGATGAGTGACTTTATCTATGATCTAAATGTAAACTGTCAAAGCATGTTAGAAATCTTTAGTGTTCTGTGTTTCTTTTCTCCTTTTTTTTTGCTGAGGAAGATTCGTCCTGAGCTAACATCTGTTGTCAGTCTTCCTCTTTTTTGTATGTGAGCTGCCACCAAAGCATGGCCACTGATGGGTGGGGTATGTCCACACCTGGGAACCAAACCTGGGCTGCCAAAGTGGAGTGCACCAAACTTAACCAACTAGGCCACTGGGGCTGGCCCTAATTTTTTATTTTCAATCTGATATTAAAATCCTCATTTTGAAGAAGTGACTTTCTAGGATTTTAGATTCCTGACTGTCATCAGAAGTTATTTAAAACCATCATTGTTGGAATACTTAGAAACTCACCAAAAATTATTAGATACCCTAGTCGCTATTCTGTGTGTTGGATAGTACAGTAGCCCTACACTAATTTGAGAGTCCTCTTCTAATTTTATTTGAAAACATTTTTGTTGATATATAGCAAATAAAAGTATACAAGTCTTTTTTGCCCATTTTTTTCAAATGTGGGTTTTCAGGGTTTTTTGTTTTTTAGTAATTAGTGGGAATTATTTATATATTCTAGATGAAAGTTCTTTGTCAGATATATGTATTGTGAGATACCATCTTCCATTCTGGGCTTGCCTTTTCTGTCTCTCAATGTCTTTGAAGAGAAATTTTTATTTTAATTAATTCCAATTTTTCAGCCTGCAATTGTTGGATAAAGGATTGTATACATATCAGTTTGGTAAATTTCTTAACCATCATTGTTCAGATCTTCCACATCTTTACTAGATTTTTTTTGTCTGCTTGTCTTTGTCAGCTATTGAGAAATGTTAAAATCTTCAGATTTGATTTTGGATTTGCCTGTTGCTCCTTTTAGTTCATATATTTTGAGGTTTTGTTTCAAACTGAATATAAATTTAGGGTTGTTTTATCTTCCTGTTGAGTTGACGCTTTTATTTTTATGAAATATCCTCCTTTACTAATACTTCTTGCTTTAAAGTCTACTTTGTCTGGTATTGCTATATGAGCTTTCTTTTGATTAGCGTTTGCATGGCAAATTTCTTCCCGTCCTTTCTACCTTTCTATGTCCTTATAGTTAAGGTGTGTCACTTGTGAGCACCATATAGTAACATGCTTTTTAACTGCATCCAGTAATCTTTGTTTTTAAATGGAAGCTTATGGTTCATTTATATTTAATGTAATTATTGATATACTTGGGTTTAAATATTCATCCTGTTATTTTTTTTCTCTCTCATCTGTTCTTTATTGGTTTTCCCAGTTTTCTTGCCTTCTTTTAAGTGAATCAAGTATGTTTTATTATCTCATCCCTCGTCCCCATTAGCTGTTATTTATATATTCTTTCATTATTATTTTAGTGGTTACCTTAGAGATTACAGCATAGATCCTTGACTTACAGTTTACCTTATATTAGTTGTTTTTTTTTAAACCACTTCCTGGATAGTATAAGAGTCTTTAGAATACTTTGAATTCCTAGGTTTTTTTCCTCTTGGTTTTCAGACATTTGATCCTGGGGTGTTTGTTTTGTTTTGGTGGGGGGACAAGCCTGATAATGTTCATAACATTGTATATGAAAAATTGTGAAGGCCCTGGATGATAACCTTCCTTCAAAGGAGATGTGATTTTCTTCTGGCAGGTGGGCGGGCGCAGTGTGGGCCGATCACAGATCTAGTTGAAGCTGGCCTTTAGGCTTTGTGAGGTTTGGTCTCTTTTTAGTTTGCCTTTATTTCCAGTGTATATCTTTACTCACAGGGAATAGCCCTTCTTGGGTCTCAGCTAAAAGCCTGAGGTGTTTACGAGTTTGGTCTCCACATTACTGTGCCTTGAATTCCAACTTTTGTCTCCTCACCACTGCAAGCCTGCCAACAGTTTCTCCTCAGTCCTTTAGCCTCCCAGTGCTGCTTTCTGTTTGGGGTTTTGGTCTCCCACCCGTGCTTGCTTAGGTGATGTTTTAGTAAACACCTTGATGAAAATTTGCTTGCAGAATTTCTGGTTCTTTGCATTTCTCTCCTCTTCAGACTTTGGCCTCAGCAGTTCTAGCTGCTTGATAGCCAGCCCACTTGTGACTTTCTGCTTAGCCTCTTATTTCCACTCCTCCAAATTTGTGACCTAAAGGAACAAGTGAAGGCAAATGTGGGGCTCCTCTCAGTACACTTTTCTTCAGAATCTTGGCCCCACAAGTTCAGGTTGCCTTTGGTGCTTTTTGATGCTTTTGCACAGTTATGTTTGTTGTATTTAATTGTAAAATACACGTAACATAATATTTATTAACTTTACCATTTTTAAGTATGCAGTTTAGGTATATTAAGGACATTCATACTCTTGTGCATCCATCACCTCCATCCATCTCCAGAACTTCTGTCTTGTAAAAGTACAACTCTGTACCCATTAAACAGTAACTCTCCATGTCCTCCTCTCCCCAGCCCCTGGTCTGTCACCATTGTACTTTCTGTCTCTATGAATTTGACCATATAGGTGGAATCAGAGTATTTGTCCATTTGTGACTCACGATTCGTCCATGTTGTAGTATGTGTCAGAATTCCCTTCCTTTTTAAGGCTGAATAATATTCTGTTGTATGTATATACCGCATTTTGCTTATCCGTTCATCTGTCAGTGGACGCTTGGGTTATTTCTATCCGTTGACTATTTTGAATAATGCTGCTATGAACACGGATGTACAAATATTTCTTAACGACCCTGCTTTTAATTCTTTCGAGTATATACCCAGATGGAATTGCTAGATCATATGGTAATTCTATTTTTAATTTTTGAGTAACTGCCATACTGTTTTCCATAGTGGCTGTACCATTTTTACATTCCCACCAGCAGTGCTCAAAAATTCCAATTTCTCCATATCCTTGTCAACACTTGTTATTTTCTGGGTGGTGGTGGTGGTGGTTATTGTTGTTTTGATGGTAGCTATCTTGTTGGGTGTGAAGTGGTAGCTTTTTATTTTCATCTAGTTTTTTGTTTGTTTTCCTAAGGAATATTCACCCCGAGCTAAAATCTATTGCCAGTCTTCTTTTTGTTTGAGGAAGAGCTAACATCTGTGCCAGTCCCCCTCTATTTTGTATATGGGTTGCTACCACAGCAGAGCTGCAGACAAGTGGTGTAGGTCTGCACCTGGGAACCGAACCCAGGCTACTGAAGCAGAGCATACTGAGCTTAACCACTAGGCCACAGAGCCGGCCGCGTTCATCTGGTTTTTTAGTTGTTCTTGACAGAAGAGTTGATCTTATAAAAGCTATTTTTTTTCAAGATTAGAAGTGGAAATACATGGAATAGTATTTTGGGGTAGACCTTACTTTACATATGAGCAAACAGACACGGATGTTAAGCTCACACTAGTAAATGGCAGAGATAAGATGGAAACAGCCTTTCTGGCTCTTAAATCTGTGCTCTTAACCAGAATTATATGACTTCTCTAATACAGATCTTCTTTCCTAAAAGTGATAATCTCATTGCTCCAAGACATTGAGGATGATTACTCTTATGGTTCTAGTAGGGATTATTTTCTGGTGGTGTTGGTTTTTTTCCCCACTACTAGATTATTAAATTTTGGAGTAGGCAACAGTGCTTTTATTTTATGATTTGGTCCAGTTTACACAGCTTTAGAGAAAGATGACTAGGGGTTTCATTTGTCGCATATCCTAGGATACAATTCTTAAAATAAATGGAAATTATTTTAAATAGAATTTCTTAACAACTACATTGTTTAAAAGATTTTTTAAAACACCCTGGGAGGAATTTGGGGCACATTTTACAGTGGTGGAAACTATGACTGAGCTTTAGTCGTGGAGCTAAGTTTTCAAGCCAGATTTTTTGACACCATATTCTGTGGGTTTCCATTCACTTTACCAGTAATATTGTTAAATTCAGACATGTTAGTCTGCCTGTAAATTTACTGTTTGCTGTCTTACCAGTGCCCTTCCAGCAATGTAGTCAGCCACTAGTGTTGTGGAAAATATTGGGACAGTTCTTTAAGCTTGGACCTAATTAGCCTTTTTTTTTTTTAACTATAATTCTGCAGTAGAAACTTTTTGTTACCTTTCTGGTTTTGTTTTTTAATTTTCTATTTCTCTTTTCATTGTGCTAAACCTTATTTATTTCATGGTTTGAAAGTGAACCCTGTTTGAAAAGACTTTAAACTTATACTTGTTGATAGAAGATTGCCTAGTGATTTAGCTTGGGAAAGCAGGTTCAAACATGTTCTAACAAATAGTAGCTACTTGTTATAGAGTTAGTTGCCTTTTTTTTTTTTTTTTTTAAATGAGTAGCGTTTTAGGGTTTATCTCTAGTTTATGAGCAGGATATTTAATATTTGAAAAGATTTTTAACCCTGTTCACATTCTTTTTTTAAAAAAATGAAAACAGTTATGGATCCTCTTGCTGTGAGGACAAGAAACTTGAAGGAAGAATTATTTAAGAGTTTGATTAATCTGCTTGAGTTTGCTTGATAAACCAACTTTCAGTGCTGTTCGCTACCATGTTAACAGTGGTTTTTGTCAGAATAAATAGCTACCATTGGCCATAAGAGGGACCAGGCAGGGACGAAGTGTAGATGGATGAGTACTAGTCCTTAACTGCCTTTGGTTTATTAGTGGTATTATTAAAAGGACTGAACTACCAGTATTTGAAGCAAACATTTTATAGAGAGTGCCCTTAAACTTTATAATTGAGAAGGACTTATTGTATTTTTGTTTGTAGTACTAAGTTTTCTTTAGAGTTGAATGTGACCCAAAGGTTAGTTTTAGAATTTGATTCCAAATACCTATCTAATCTTGCAAGAGAACGTTGTTCAAATATAATTTGTTTCTTTCCTTGGGTGCACCACTGATTACTATACCCGTTACCCATTTATTTTAGTTTGCTTTTCTATGACTTACTGACTATTGGTTAGAAGTATTTGCTGAACCATTTCTTGCAAGTAAATTAAGTAGTAAGTTATTTTTTGAACTTCATTATCATATTTGGTTTTGTTTTATTTTGATTTATTTTTAATACCATTCCCTGAGTAATGAAGCTATTTAGGCCACTTACAAAGTCAGTTCTTGACTTTGCACAGATTTTACTTTCCTAAGATCTATACTTTTGCATAGCTCATCTTGATACCTAAGAATACTTTGGTGTGCTGAGTTTTCATCTCTTGTACGTTAGTTAAATATTTAGGTATCTTGGTGAAACCATCAGTTAAGAGGAAAAGGCTAATATTTCCCAAAATGGTAGGAGTGGTAGTATCTGTGGCCTTGTAGGGCCAATCATCTTGTAGGCTCTGCTGTCCTCTTGTCTGCTGGGAATGCAAAGAGCTCTAGGTAATGAGTAGAAATTTACCGAAGGATTTTTACATGGAGATCAGCTGGTTGAGGTTCCCTTTTCTTAATGTCAGAGGAAGAAAGACTCATCTGTCTCCATCTCAACTCCTAGAGACCTGCCTGTCCTAGTTGATGCTTTTTTAAACATGTGGTACTTTTTTATTTGTTATTTTACTTTTATAGTTTTTCTTGGGAGGGAAGTTGGTCTTACAAAAGCTATTCTTTGAAGAGTAGAAGTGGAAATAAGTGGAATAGCACTGTGAGGTAGGTGGTGTGTACAGAGGAAGAGATTGTAAGTTGGTTATCAAGCTAACTTTACAGATGAAGTCAGATTCAAAACCAGTCTGACTTCTTCCCAGCTCTGTGAAAACAGGGAGAATAAGATGGTCCCATCATTGGTTATGCCCTCTCACCCCTGGGTCCATCCAGCTTGTGAAGGTTCTTGCCCACTGTGGGTTACCTCGGCTTAGGAACAGCAACTCCTGAGAGAGAACCACGAATAGAGATTTAAAATGTAGTTTATCTCTGTAGTGATGAAACTTATATCCCTTTAATAAATCTAATGTTTGACTTACACATTAAGCTTTCAGACATGTTTTTCAGAACATTTTATATTAAAATTGCCTGTATTTTGGCTTAAAAAGGCAAATAAGAGGAGCCACCAGCTTTCTGTCTCAGTTGAGCTCTCCAGTAGACAAATGAGTAGTATTGGACTTATACAAATTTTGGTCAAAAAGCCTGAGATTAAAATACTATTTTTAGGTTATGAATATTTTTTCTCTCTTTTGGAATGATTTTATCTTTCTCTTGTTCATACTTTGAGACTGTGTTCTTCAGCTAGTTAGAGGCTAACTAGAGCTGGAATTTTCAATAGGTCTTTTTAAATTAAACATTCACATAGAAAGATGTACAGAGTGAAAGTCCCACAGTGATTTAAACGATTAGAACTACATTAGCATTGTATTACATAAAATCTGCCACATTTTTTTTTAAGAAAGAGATTGCTATTAGAAGAATCTATTAGGAAAATGCTGTTGTGTGCCCACAGGGTGAATTCCTTTTGATAGTGCTAGTAAGCAGTAAAGATTTAGCATGTCCATTCAGCAGATACTTTAACATGTATCATGTGCGGACCACAAGTTTATCGTGAATGTGTGCCTGCATTTCTGTCCAACATAAGTACCCTTAAACACTTGGGTATACATCTGTATAGCTTGATGATAATTAATCGTACATGCCAAACATTAAAATAAATAACTAGTTAGTAATACTAAATTTAAATAGCCACACTCAAGTTTGTGGGTTTTACCTTCTCCATTTATTAGCCCTCTGGTATCTATAATCAAATTTCAGGGTTAACAGGTTTTCTTAATATTATATGTCATTAATTATAATAATTATATACACCTTGACAGTCTCACGTTACAAGACAAAGGTTTAAATCCTATACTACAGTGTCTGTATTTCCTTGTACCCCAGTCATCTTTCATGGACTGAGATGTTCTGTGCTGTGCTTGAACAGTCAACTGTTTGTTCCCGTCATCCCTGGTTTCCTTTCCCTGAAGCATTGTTACCCCCCATAGGCAGTATACCTGAAGGATTCGTCAGCTGCTCCTTTCTTTGCTTTTTCCCGGAGGGCTTGAGGTAGCAGACATTATAGGCCATAAGCTTATAGATTCATCTACATCAGTAGTGATAGCATCACTGTGCTTAGGATTGAAGAGAGGGAAACTCAGGTCAAGAGAGACTGATAACAAATAGAAAGGGAAGAAGTAATAGTGAAATCTATCTTGATCCTTAGTATATGTTATTTATTTATTTATTTTTGCTTGAGGAAGATTGTCCCTGAGCTAACGTCTGTGCCAGTCTTGCTCTGCTTTGTGAAATGTGGGATGCTGCCACAGCATGGCTTGATGTCTGGTGTGTAGGTCCATGCCTGGAATCCGAACCCATGAAGCCCAGGCTGCCAAAGTGGAGTGCAGGAACTTAACACTTTGTCACTGGGCTGGCCCCAGTATATGTTAATTTTTGATCAGAGTGTTAAGCTTCATAGGAAATCATATTTGAGTTTTAGAGATTATCTTTACTAGCCCTTTTTGTTAACCAGGACCAGGGTGGATAAATGACTTACTCAAAATCACACAGCCAGTTAATGGTAGAGCCAGAGATCATACAAAGAATTCGTAACTCCACACCTAGTGTTTTCATATTCAAAAATTTACTGTAACTGATACATCTGTTTTAGAAAACAGTTTGTCAGTATCCATATTACCCATTACTTCCACTTCTAGAAATCTGTCCAAGGAAAATGAAAGGATATGTCCACAAATAGATTGTACCCAAATGTGCATAGCAACATGACTCATAGTAGACAAAAATTAGAAATGGCCCAAAATATTCATCACTTGATGAATAAACTAAATGTGACATATCCATACAATGGAATACTATTCACTACTAAAAAGGAATGAAATACTGATACATGTTACAACATTAATGAACTGTAGCAACTTTATGCTTAGTAAAAAATCAAACACAAAAGATTACATTTTGTGTGATTCCAATTATATGAAACATCCAGAAAAGGAAATGTATAGAAAGAGAAAGCAGAGGTGCTCGGAGTGGGGATTGACTGCAAATGAGCTTGAGGGGTTTTCCTTAGGGTGACGGAAATATTCTAGAACTGGATCGTGGCAATGGTTACACACCTATAGAAATTTACTGTAAATTATTGAACTGTGCTCTTAAAATGAGTGAATTTTATGGCATATAAATTACACTGCAGTAAAGCTGAATAAAGGGGGAATATTAAAAAAATTTCACTGTTACGTTTAATTTACTCCCAAGATTACAATGTTTATACCTTTTGTTCTGTAATTCTTATAGGTAGTATCCTTTCACCAAAAATAATGAAACTTGACCTAATTCTTTGACATTTCTCTTAGCCTAAGTTAAGAAATTTGATTTCTTAAGAAAGAGATCAGTGTCTTAGTAGATATATGTTAAACTTGCTAATATCATATATATTCCCTACAGGATTTGTTTAATGTCCCGTAGGCATATTACAGTTGAAACTTACAGGACTTGCCAGAATTTACCAGTACTTTTTGTTCTAGCTGCGACACAGGCTGAATGATGAGAGTTCTCTCACTGCTATTCGACTACTTTCCAGAATATCTTCTCTCCTCTGCTTTTACCATTTGAGCTTTGTGCTGAGAGTCAGTGGTATTTGTTTTCAAACCTGTTTACACCAGTTGTACTTCTTATTGTCACGTAATTTAATATTGTGTAAATCAGTAAAATGGTGTGAAAAGCAATAGAATTTGTTCTTTGGCAAACTAGATTTACGTTTTGTAAAGACTTGATAGAGGCAAATCACTAAATATGGGTTTGAATTAGGAGTGGATAATTTAAAAGCCCAGAGTGGTAGTTGTAAAAATCTAGGATTTTACATTTAGATTGCTTCACAAATGTCTCTATTTTATGCTCCATCTTAATGAAACTAAAAGTAGATGTGTTCAACAATTGGTTAGGTGTGAGTGTATATGAAAGACAACGTTGAACTCTAATCACAAGACTCTGGTTCAAAGAAAAAGTCTTTATCTCAGTGGACATTTATATGTTTTAAATTAAAATGTTTAAGATGCAAGAGTGTGTATATGTTTACTAGTTTCTCTCTTTTACCACTTGTCTTCCACTAACCAATCAGTTACTGGTTTGCATTGCATTGAGTAAGAGCCATTCTGTATATGGTACTTTTCTATATCACAGAAATTTGTATTCCAAACCGCATAAATAAAATTTATAAGTAATTAATTTGTGTAATAATTGGAGTGATTATTTTCATTATTTTCTCATTGCTTTTTAAATTATTAGGTTCATGCTAGTTTTTATTGAATGCATCTTGTTTTATGCTAAAAAGTAAGCCAGAATCAGGATGGTAGGAGCAGGGAAGGTTGGGTCTGAAGGTCATGAGACTGAAGAGTGGCTTCAATACCTATGAAACAGTGAGAGCCATCGAAGAGGAGGCATGTGGTCAGGGGAAGCTTGGGATTTAAGACCTTAAGGATACAAGTGTGAACTCCAAGAACTTACCAGAGAAGTCATCAAGGAAAATTTTGAACTCACTAAACTTGATGTCAGAATTTTGAAAAGTGTGAGTTTGTGCTGAGATTATATAGAATGTAGAAATGTGAGCACTGCAGACGCTAATAAAAGAGCGACCTCCCTTGTAGCTGTTAAGTATGTACCATTGTGTGAGAGGAATGGAAAAAGGTTGAAAGAATGAAGTCATATGAAGAGAGTGCTACTCATGGAGACTTTAGTTAAAATTGGTTGGCAGGTTGATCCATACGATTTTAGTTGCATTGCTAATACGGTAAAACTTCTGTTCTTGTTCACTTTGTAGCTTTGTCTGGTGTTGCTTGTAATGACAGTGTTCCTTTTAAAAGTTTAAAGATCAGAGTCTGCAGGGGTTCATAACTGTTTGGGGATTACAGATGTCTTTAAGAATCTGGTGAAAGCTATGGGGTCTGTTTCCAAAGTACTTAATGTACAAACAAACACACAATAATTTTATAATTTTAGGAAGTTCACAGACCCACCAAAGCCCAGAGAGATCCTGGCTAAGAACGAAAAGGAATTTTATTACTAATTCTTTTGTGAATTAAAAACAGTGGTTTTATTTCAGTGTATTTTGGTATAAATATGGGTTTTCAAATAATGCACAAAATAGAACTTTTATAGCCAGTAATTCTGGATTATCTGTGCTCTGTAAAGTGAGACACTTGTAACCATATTGGTAACAATTTGAATTGACGGTAACTAGAGGTGTTTTAATTATGTAATACTTAAAGCTGCTCTACTGTAAGCATTAGAGCTTTCTAATATTTACCAGTAAGCAGTCAACTTAGGTTAATATGGATCTGTATTTCATTCACTTCTCAATTTTACTTAAAAGAATATTGTCTTTAAGTACAGTATTTAAGAAAAATAAGAACCATATTTGGGTATGCTGTGTCTTTGGTGTGAAGGGAAAACTATCTGCCTTTCTTCTCTGCTTTTTACTTACTTGCCTCTCCTGGGTATAGTGCTTTCCACCCCCCCACTCCTCTCCTTTCTTAGGATAAATGGGCGCCCACCTATAGCCATTGTTTGTTTCACTAACTATTGTAAATTTTAAGAACTTAGTAACTTATATATATCTTGGGAAGGACAAGAAAATTCTCTGTTGCTTAAAATATTTTGAAATGTTTCTCACCTGAAAGATTGACTTCTTTTTGGAATTTTGTTTCCTTTATTATTGTAGCTCACAATGATTATTTTTATCTTTGCAAGAGTTGTACTCATGTTTATATGATTTTGTTTTTAACTGCAGGACCGTGTATATGTACAACAAAATAATGTGGAGAATGTGTACAATTTGGGATTAATTATTTTTCGAGATCAAGTTGTACGTTATGGGTGTATTAGGGATCATCTACGACAAACGCTATTGGATATGATCGCAAGAGAGCGGAAAGGAGAAGTTGTAGACCGGTATAATCATCTTTTTACTCTTCGGGTTTTGGTTTTTAGTGGTTCTATCTTGAGAACCAATTTGGTGTCATAATTTTATTAAAATAAATGTCCAGAACATTATGAAAATCCTCAAAAACTTTATATCACAGTTAACAAAGTTACCTAGATTTTAACTTAAAAACACAATCTGTTTTTAGAATAGACTATCCTAAGCTTTTATTTAATATACTTTTTAAAAACGTCAGCCATTTGTCTTCCCTTTTGATTTTTCATTTATTATAATTTTATGCTGGCGTTTTGTTCTTTTTTTGCTGTGTGATAATATTTTTTATTTCGTCTCTTCATCTTTTTCTTTAAGGGCTTTTGGCTAGCCTTCATTTTTAACATATTTGAAGAAAAATGTTGGACATAGTCCAAAATGACTAAAATACCCCTTCTAGTGAGTCATACTCCCTCCACGTTTCAAAGATGATTTCAGTGCCATTTTTTGTGACGCTGCAGCTAGAGTGGCTTGAAACATGCAAGATGACTGCTTTCCTCTGTATTCAAAGCAGCTAATAGATCAAGACTTGTACGTTTCTTTTTATTGCATCTTTGGTGCTTGGTCAGGATTGCCCAAAAGCCATCTAGTACAAAAAAAGATTGCTTAGGAGTAGCTGTGTGTTGTACCCACGTCAAGCAGTAGAGCCTCATTCTCTCCTCTCAGCTTCCTGATAAATGATGTTTTTATTCTCTCTGTGTTTTTAAATACATGGAAATATTTAGATATCTTAAACATATTTTCTTAAAAATTTTAAAGTTATAACAGCATGAGAACAACTTGAGATAAATAGCTGTGCAGACAAGATATGCATTCCAGTTATAATTACTCTAAATCCTTTGTTATAAATGAGTTGCTTATGGGAGATTGGTCACTGATAAAAAAATGTTCTGCAAGTCTTTCCAGCTATTTTTATTGTATTTTTTACATGAATCTTTATTATAATTTGATTATTAAGTGGTTTAACTTCTTTGACAGAGGCGCCATAAGAAATGCTTGCCAGATGTTAATGATTTTAGGTCTTGAAGGACGATCAGTCTATGAAGAAGATTTTGAGGCTCCTTTTTTGGAAATGTCTGCAGAATTTTTTCAGGTAATCAGTGAAGATATAAATAAATACTCTTTTAAAGTTATTGAATATAGTTACTAATTTGAACTTTTTGACCTTTTTTTTTTTTTTAACTGAGGCCCTCTGGGGATGAGGGTGCATAAAATACCCTTCAGCACACCTGCCCCACATTCTTGCATTTTAGTAAAGAAACTCATTGAAAACAAATGGAAGAGTTTGGACCTATACACATGATCTTTTAAATTATATGTTATAAGACATAGAAACGTAAAAATAACCTTAACAGTTTATTATATTTATATGTTACAGATTATTTACCATGACTGCATAGGCATTGCATCATCAGTGAAGTCTCACTATTGAGGCTTTTGGTAATATAAGTTACTAGTAAAATAAATATAGAAATATGTATGATCCCATAGTGCATATATGTTTTAAAAGCTGTTGAGTAGGAAATTATAGTCAATAAGTACAATTGATACAAATTTGCAGCAGTATATACAACCCCAAACCAACTAAATTGCTAAAAGTGAAGCTAAACTAGGACTAACTTGTAATGAAATGCTAATAACTGAGTACCATGACAGATGTCAGACAGTATTTATAAAGTAATGATAACCAGGCATCCTCCCTGAAAGTCTCAGCTGGCTGAGCCAATTACAGGAGGAGGTTTGCAGTGTTGCCAAAACAGAATTATTTGGACATTGAAAGTTTTTACTCCAGTAATATGCCTTTTAAAAAATGAATACAGAATTATAACAACTCCTAATAATTCAGTAGGTCATTCATAACAGCCATTGGATGTATATAAAAATGGAACTTGGTCAATTTTGGTTTAATTTACACGTAAAGAAGCAAAGAACGGACTTGCTGCTTTTTTCTTTTTTAAATTTCTTGCCCATCAGGAAGCCCTTCGTGGCTTGCACTGCTGAGCCTAGACCATGCTTTACGAACTATGAGTTTTATAATCTATGAAACAGTCTTTATTTCTAATAATACAGCAGCTCATTCTAAATATTTTGACCTTTGCATTTGTTTTGATTTCCTTCATTATGGTATATAAATACCAATAGAAGATTAATTGTCAAGATTCCAAAGTGTGCTGCAGTGACATATGTAGATGTGTGTATAACATGTTAAAACATACTGTTTTTAATAGTGAGTGGAGAGATGGGCTCACCAAGATTTTTGTTTGGTATGTTAATGTCTGTTCTTAGAAACTCGATTATTTTCAAGGATTAAAACTACTTTTGTTAAGAAAGTGGAAAGTGTTATTAAATGTTGTACGTAGTTTATATCAACATGTCTTGTATTATGTAATTCTTAGATATATTGGTTAATCCGACCATCAAACAGGTTAAAATCATTTGGGTTAGCATTTATAGTTAAGTGGAGCTTCTGTAAGGCTGGTGTTAGCAGACAAGATTAATAGTTATTGAGAAGCTCTATTCCTCAAACTGCAGTATGTGTATTCCTTTGAGACTGGGAGTGGGGTGACAGGAGGACTTTGGTGACTAGCAGTATGTCACCAAAATGTATGATAAATGTGATGAATTTTTCTAGGCATAATTTTACATTAAAACAAAGAAGAATTTCCCACTCTCCCTTGGGGTCAGATTCTTCATCCTTATTTTTGACCCTCACTAGCATGGGCTTATTACTTTTTCTGCTATTTGGAGTACATTGGTGAAGTTTGAAAGACACTGCTTAAGGATAATGTACTAATTTAGTCTTAGGTAAGTAATACTTTAAAGGATATAATTCAGACCGTATGAATGTGTAATAAGAAACTATATAAAATATTTTTAGTGCTTATGATATTTCATTTGGTTTATGATAAACACTATAGAAACCCAGTTAAAAGCAGAAACACACTTTGCTTCTATGTTTAGAAAAAAAAATCATGCTTCTTATTTGCAGATGGAAAGCCAGAAATTTTTAGCAGAAAACAGTGCTTCAGTATATATAAAGAAAGTAGAAGCTAGAATTAATGAAGAAATAGAACGGGTGATGCACTGCCTTGACAAATCAACTGAAGAGCCAATTGTAAAGGTGGTTGAGAGGGAACTCATTTCCAAGCACATGAAAACTATAGTAGAAATGGAGAATTCTGGGCTAGTCCATATGTTGAAAAATGGAAAAACAGAAGGTAAGTGTTAGCAATTGAAAAATAATTAACTCCTTATAAATTCTACCATGTTCCCAGTAATTTTTTTATTTTCCTAAAATTAAAATAAGATTATGAATGTCAGTTTTCAAGAAGTTGTGGTGTGTGTGGTTAGTTTTATCACTCTTGTTACCTTGATAGGATTTAATGGTAAAGCTTATTAATGACTGTTTTAATATGTCTAGTGAATTGAGTGGCTTTTTTCCCCTGTGTTTCATCTTAAGTCTCCCCACTTTGTGCTTTTCTTAACCCACAAGATAAGTCTAATATTGGTGAAGCCAGTGAGCTCCTCATCTATATTCCAGTACTTTGTTTTTATGTACCAGAGGGTTTGGACTCTCTCCATGCCATACTTGCTGTAGTTTTTGTGATTCTTTTAAGATCTGAAGTTCAATCTTAAAATTTTTGTAGGTTTTCTTTGGGAGTTAGTTGTGATAAGGGTGCTGAAAATGTTTGTCTTCCGTGTCGACGTATTTAGATAAATTAATAGGCTGGTTTTGGGAACTCAGAAGTTATAGACTGAAAAGAAAGGAGAATTGCATAAAAGTAAGAGTAACGTTTTTGAGATAACTCTAGCGTTTACTCTTTTTGGCTATTTACCTTTATTTTCCTGAAAATGATGTTTTGTGACGAGTACCCTAGAAGAAATAAGTAAAAGAATAAGTCGTGTTGTCTTCATTCTTATTTTCTGAAGTTTTGCTTTAAAACTATGACTGCATAAATTGCTGATATTGTATTAAAAAATAAATAAACATGGTACTCTTGCTATTCTCCTGCTCCTTAGATGATGTCTTAGCAATATTTTAACCAGTCAACTACTTATAAAAGAAATACATATTGCCTGTTGGAGTCATGACCTAACTAGAGAATGAAAAAAAATTTTAAGTGAATAATTTAAAAGAGAGGAAGGAGGATGTAAGAGAAGGGAAAAGAAAGATAGTGGGAAGAGACGTTGTCCATGCTTCCTTTAGTGGAATCCTTGCTTTGTGTTTTGAAATGTTTATTTCTATATGTGTGATAAGTTTCTGAAAAGTTGTATGTAAGTTTGTTTTTATTAAACCAGAGAAAGTTACTTTTAAAATACCCTCCCGGTAAGCCTTTTTTGTAAAAGCAAAAAACAAAACAAAAACCATTTTTAAGTATGTTTGTCAGGTTTTCTAAAATAAGCTACCCCTGGATGTCTAAGGTGTAAGTCAGGGGTTGGCAAACGTTTTTTAGTAAAGGGCCAGGTAACAAATACTTTAGGTGTGTGTGGACCATACAGTGAACTGTTCATCTCTGCTATAATAGAACGTAGGCATAGACAGTTAGACAAATGAATAAGCTTCGCTACGTTCCTGTAAAACTTTATTTGATTTTATCTGGAGATTAGGGACTTTATTTGATTAATCTGGAGATTAGGGGCTAGGAAATGTTTGATGGAGAGGTTGGGCATGCCTCAAGTGTAGTATCCTTTAACCTGCATGGAGACTTGTGCTAAAGGCATTAAGTATGCCTAACTCAGGGCAGGTGCTTAATAAGTACATAAATGAGAATATCAGCATAGCTACTTACCATGGTTCTCTATTTAGTACTCAGTGTTTTCAGCAAGTAAGCAGCCGTTTGTGATTCTCAATTAAATTTTGAAATCCTGGCTTCAGTTTTCCTGACTTTCCACTAGAAACCTAATTGTGAAATGTCTTAATTGTGCTAGGCCCTGCTCTTGAGCAGTATGATGAGAATATGTCAGAGTCACAACTTCACCATTATAAAGCCAAATGTCTCATAAATCAGAAAGTGAAAAACAGTTTTCCCACCATGAATGGAGGATGAATTGGATTGATTATTAGATGCAGATAGCACTATGAAATTAAGTTCAAATGGTATCTCATTTTATTGTTTATTAAGTATGTACAGAAATAATATTTAATTTTTGAATGCCAAATATTTGTCATTTTCTCTTTCGCATTCATCACTACACCATACATTTATAAACAGTGAGTTAAATATAGTGAAACTAGTAATTTACATACAGTTAAATATACAACATATAATTACGCAAAATTGTGATAACGTAGAAACAAAACAGACAAGTTGGGTACCATTTTGTTAGAGGCATATTAAGTATATGACAAATTTACTGTAGTATATGTCCATAAGTTGTGGTTGCATTTGTAATACCTGTTTTTAACATGGGAAATTTGGTTTTAATTTATGCTGAACATGAGAAACTATAAGATTTGCTGCGGGAAGATTACTTTGGACATATATTACTGATGAAAACTTATTTTTTAACACAATTTGCTTTTGAAAGTCACTGAAACATATTAGAAGCCCCTTTTGTGAAACTTTCTTCTAAGTATTTTTTTAAATACATACTTTAGTTTTAAGATGTAAATTGCTTTTATATAAATATAGACCCAAGTAGGAAAATTATATAGCCTGTCTGCCACATCTGGCCCACCACCAGTTTGGTTGGAAAAAAATCAAAAGAAGAAGAATATTTCATTACACATGAAAATTATATAAATTTTAGATTTCAGTGTTCATAAATAAAATTTTATTGGAACACAGTCATGCCCATTTATTTATGTATTATCTATGGCTTTTTTTCTTGCTATAATGGCAAAATTGAGTAGTTGCAACAGAGACCATATGGCCCACAGTCTAAAGTATTTACTATTTGGTGCTTTACTGAAAAAAATTTCCCGGCCCCTGGTGTAGAAACTGCTGTTATAGCTACATTTTCAAAAGTTCTTGATTATAAAACTTTTTATATCATTGTAAAGTTCTGACAGTATAGTCTCCCACTAAGTTCTTATTTCAGAGAAACACTAGACATACGGAAAAGCAATTTTAACTCCACATTTTAATCTTGTAAAAAATGATATAGAAAATGGATAGAGTCTAGAGTTTTCATTCTAAATAAAAACAATGTAGTGAGATAAACCAATTTTTAAAGTACATATATTAGCATTGGATATCACCTGGGAAATACTAGGGATTGCTCTGAGGAAAATATTAAGAATAGGAATTTCTGCTACTAATTTTATATAAGCCTTACCATGATGTGTAAAGAAATAAATCCTAGTATATTTTATTTGTTGTCATTTGAACTTTAGAGATAGACATGCATAAAAATAACTGTTAAGACTTTGAATCATTTTTAAATTCCTTATTACGTTGACTACCAATTATAATAATTAAAGTTACTCTTTTTTTAAAAAGATTGGCACCTGAGCCAACAACTGTTGCCAATCTTCTTTTTTTTTTTCTGCTTTTTTCCCCCCTCCCCAAATCCCCCCAGCACATAGTTGTGTAATTTTAGTTGTGGGTCCTCCTAGTTGTGGCATGTGGGACGCCGCCTCAGCATGGCCTGATGAGTGGCGCCATGTCTGCACCCAGGATCCGAACTGGCGAAACCCTGGGCCGCCGGAGCAGAGCGCGTGATCTTAACCACTTGGCCACGGGGCCGGCTCCCTGAAGTTACTCTTTTGATAGACATTTTGTAGTATTACTAGGTTCTCACTTAGAGTTATGTAGGATAAATTATGTAGGAACTCAAAACTGCAGTTTTTATTTTTTGTGGCTTTGTTATGCTATTTGGACATCTTCTCTTCTGTGTAAACTAACATTTGCTAAGATGTTTTATTGATGCTTTCAAAGCATGCTTTCAAACACATCTGAAAGCTGTGTTTCATAAATTGCAACAACAGCTTTAACCTAGCCTATTAATTTGTTCTTTTTTTCTATTTTGCTGGGGGTTTTTTAAGTAGTTTTTCATGTGGTCAGCAAATTGTGGTAATGGAGAAATAAGCTGTTTTAAGCATCACAAATTAGCATGAACAAAGATTCATAGTTTTTCCTTAATCTTTAATGTGGCTGATTTGTGTGTTCTTTCTGATTGCAGACCTTGCTTGCATGTACAAGTTGTTTAGTCGTGTGCCAAATGGTTTGAAAACAATGTGTGAGTGTATGAGTTCCTACTTGAGGGAGCAAGGTAAAGCCCTTGTTTCTGAGGAAGGAGAAGGAAAGAATCCTGTTGACTATATCCAGGTAAGTAAATACAGAAGATTCTCTTTAAGTTTATGATAATTTTGACAAGTGCTAAGAAGCTCACTTTTACTAAGCTGTGTATTACATATTTTTGACTTAATTGTCCCAATGGTAAATTAATATGTGTATTTACCTGAACTATTTTAGAATTTTGCAAAGTATGTATATCACAGAGCCACACTCAGTTGCTTCTTTTTCATTTATTAACTTGTCTAGTGAAGACCTTGTTTAAATAGTTTCAAGAATGAAAGTTATTCTTTGTACTTTTTTGTATGGCGTAGTGTTCATATACTGTGGTGTGTTAGAAAAAATAACTTTTTCTAGTTTAGTGTTTTAGTTAAATACTTTTTGTTTCAAAATGTTTTGCTTTCAAGCAATACTACAAATAAATTATGCTCTTAAGTTTCTCATGTTTTAATATAAATAATCAGCTTTTTGGTATGTTTTTAAAGCTAATTTTCTCAGGCTCAAGACAGAGGAGGGTGGGAAGAAACAGTGAGGTTCTTTGGCTCATCTTCAATAGAGTAATACATAAATGGAAGATAGAATACTTCTGTCATCACTGACATTTTTAATACAGGCTTAGATAGAGGCATGTAAATAATAAAAAAGAATCTGTAAGTTTAACACTGAATGTGCACATTTATTACCAGCAAAGTTAAGGTAAATATACATGGTCGTAAGTATTGTTTATAGAAAAATTATTATAATGTATCCTCAATGTCTTTGTTTTTCTTTGGAAGGGCTTATTGGATCTGAAGAGTAGGTTTGATCGCTTCCTCCAGGAATCATTCAATAATGACCGGCTCTTTAAACAAACTATTGCGGGTGACTTTGAGTATTTTCTCAACCTCAACTCCAGGTCCCCTGAATACCTCTCATTATTTATTGATGATAAGCTGAAAAAGGGAGTCAAAGGGGTAAGTATTAATGCATTTAAAACTACGTTAAATTTTATTTGTAGTTATAAAATTGTATATAAAAGTAGGAAAATATAAAATTAGGGGATTTTGTAGGTATAAAACAAAGCATAGCCCTTTGCCGTGCTTTAATGTGTGCTGTGATCTTTGAAAAGGATTGTTTAAGGTATTTGAAATGTTCAAAAGTACTTTGACATTTCACTTAATGTGTAGTTGGCATCAAAAACAACCAACCACGCAGTCCTTAGATTGTGAGGGTTAGCTATGCTAGAGAGATAATAAGGAACTAGAAAACAACTATCCATAGCACAGAATGTTACTTGCTCTCTTCTAGTTCTGGGGGTTATATATCAAACAGTACTCAGGATGCCAAGAATTTGAAGGCTGTCAGAAAATAGTTTGAAAGCGTATGTTGAAGCTCACTTTCAACCTTTTATTGCATATGGGATCCTAGAAGTTCACCACAGCATGGAAAATCAAGCTAGGCATATTGTGATCACACACAAATTGTTCTTTTTTACTTCATCTTGGAATTTGTGAGACAAAAGGGAAAAGCAACAAATGGCCACAGGTTTCACGGGTAGCTCTAACAAAGAAACAAGGGGAAGATCACGAAGGGCGCAGAAAAGGCGCATCCGTTCAGTCTTCTATGCTTTAATATAAGTTAAATACAACCTGCCACAATATCATCCTGCCCTTATTTAAAAGATAAGGGCAAGGGGCCTTCTTACTATTTGAGTTATAACAAGTTATCACCTTTCTGTTTGCACAATTTAGATTTTGAATGAGCTTATGTGAAAATATCTGTATTTCAGCTCTATAAATTTCTGCCTAAATATTATGCAGAGGCATCGTAAAATATCCTTTTTTGTGATTATAATCTCGTTTTAGTGGCTGGACCTTGAGGGTATTATGCTAAGCAAAATAAGACAGATAAGAAAGGTAAATACCGTATGATTTCACTCATGTGGAAGATAAAGAAAACAAATACACACACATAAATACAGAGAACAGATTGGTGGTTACCAGAGAGGAAAGGGGTTGATGGAAGGTAAAGGGGCATATTTGTATGGTGACAGATGGCAACTAGACTTTTGGTGATGAGTACAATGTAGTCTATTGAGAAGTTAAAATGTAATGATATTCATGTGAAATTTATATGATGTTATAAACCAGTGTGACGTCAATTAAAAAAATATGTAAAGCACTTAGCACAGCGCTCAGTAAATGGTAGCTTTCAAAAACCAGAAGAAATAAAACTTCATTTCATCTGCTCTCAGCCATCCATTAATGCAGCCGTCTATCACTTTGTGCCTCGGTTTCAGTGGAGCCCCCTAGGGAGCGAAAGTCCACTCCAGCCCCTGCTTGGTGCTGCACTCGATAAGGATGTACAAGTTAGGCTGCTCTATGAAGTAGGAAGGACTTCCTCAAACTGGGTCCCTCCTTCTGACGCATCTCAACCAGATAGTTATGTTTGTTGTCAGACAGTATCGTTTTTCACTGTAGATGAACTGTGGTGCTGTTTTTCCAGAACTAAAGTTTTACAATTGTTAAATTGCCTTTTAATTGATTTTGCAGCTAACAGAACAAGAAGTAGAAACAATATTGGATAAAGCAATGGTCCTTTTTAGATTTATGCAGGAAAAAGATGTATTTGAACGTTATTATAAACAACACTTGGCACGGAGACTTCTCACGAATAAAAGTGTTTCTGATGACTCCGAAAAAAATATGATATCCAAGTTAAAGGTAACGTATATAAGATGGAGTGGAGTGCACCTAACTAATGTTTATCACGTGATTGAACACCAACAGCATGTACTGGGAAAATTTAACTGATGTGAAATATCTAGTTCCATAAATGAATAAAGTTAGAATTTTTTTGAGTAGGCTGTGCTTACGTCTTTTCAAGTTCTGGAATATACAGTTTGCTGACATTTCTCTGAGTGTGACAGGATACAATCATGGAGACTGCGGGAGGCTTAGTACAAGGGAGACAATAAGAGAATAGTGCTGTGTCGTTCTGTTTCAGAGTGTGGACCGTAGACTGCCTGTACCCAGATCAGCGGAGGGCTTCTTACAAACACAGAGTTCTGGTGCCTGCCTTGGGTGAAGTGTATTGGAATCTCTGAAAGAGTCTGGGACTTTGTGTTTTAAAATGAAGTCCTTGGCTTATTCTTAGACACTACAGTTTGGTACCCACAGGCATGGAGCAGCTATTGCAAGGATTTAGAAAGGATGGCAGTAACATAGAAGAGTTTATTTCTTTGGATGTTTTCTCATAGAGAAATTCATCATTCATTTGTGTATATTTGTATTTTTCTTCCACAGACTGAATGTGGATGTCAGTTCACATCAAAACTGGAAGGAATGTTTAGGGATATGAGCATCTCAAACACAACTATGGATGAATTCAGGCAGCATCTTCAGGCTACTGGGGTAAGATTCTCCATTAATTTCTACTTTCAAATATGTATTCACATGAAGTCTTTTGTAGTGAACATTTTCATCGATGTATCAGATAACTGGTTTCCTTAAGTGTCCTTAGTGACAACATACATGTTATCTGTGAGAGCTTTAAAAACTATTTTCCCCCATATAACCTTTAAACTATTAGTGTTAAAATATTGTTTTCTTACTCTTCTAAAACTTGGTTTATCCTCCCTGCTTGAAGGAATGTGCTGAAAATTTAGTAAATGGAATGTTCTGCTGTTAGAACCATTATAGATTGTGGAAAGAATACTGGGCTTAGGCAGGCTTATGGAGTTTTAGTACCCTTTCACTTTACCCCAGGATTGTGCTATCTTGCAATCATTACCTGAGCTTCCTATACCCCTGTAATCTCATTCCCATCTGTAAGATCATGAAGGGGTCTGACATCCTCGGGGTTGGTGAGGAGTGAACTGAGTATAGAACACTGACACTAGTGTATTATAAATATGGTTTTGTATTGTGACTCCGAGAAGGCAGTGAGCTGCAACTTGCACAGCTTCAGAGTTCTGTGAAGTTCAGAATTTTGTTCTCCCCCTCCCTCCCCCTTTTTTTTTTAACTATTTTTCAACTTTATCTCAATTGTAAGTTTAGAGAAGTTCGATTTTTTTCTTTAAAAGTTTTCTCTCTGAAGTGACCATATACCACATTTTAACTAAGACATGTTACAACCATTAAAAAATTTTAGGATCTTTCCTTCGATATTTAAATATGGGATCATCACTTCTACTTGTCCCACAGTATCATCACAAACAAATATGTGAAAATACTTAATTCTTTAGAAATAGACATTTATATATATTAAGGCATTCTGACTCGGACTTCTGGTCCCTCTCTGTTGTAATTAGTTGTGTGATTTGTCTCATAATGTTTACAGTGGAGAAGGACAGAGAACAGGAAAGATATGTCTGTCTGTAATCAGTAGAAATTTGAGTGGGCAGAAACTGAATAATGCGATTATCCTAGAAAGCTTTTTTCTTTTTTAGATTGTTTAGGGATTTGCACTTCATTCTGTCTGATACGTTAATATGATTATATTTTCATGTGAGATAATGTTTTTTCTTCCACTCATCTTACACATATTGAAAGCTATAGGGAAATTACCTGGCTTGAATAAATCCTGCGTTGAAACCATTTGTAAGAGAATGTTCCTGGAGGGGTTCAGCACCCTTACTATTTTCTTAAGTGTCTCATTACCTTGTCTGTGATAGTTGAAGGCCTTTTGATAAGAAAATTCCAATCTTTAGTCTTGACCACTATGTTGCAATTTTTCATTTAGAAAGGGGGGAGGGTAATTGTGCAATATGATGATTTCATCAGATTCTGTTTGCCTTTGTTATTTTCTGTTGTTAGAAAGTTTGTGAATTTTCCAGTCTTTCATCCTGATTATTCAGATATATGCTGCACTCTGTGGTAGAATATTTGTTTAATAATTTGTTAACTATAATAAGTAGAGTACTTATCAAGATGCTCAGTTATGTATCTGCTAATCCAATTGCAGCTTCTACTTTAAGGCTGTTATTTGCATGCAGTTATTGGCTTTTTTATAGTTATTTGTGCCAAAGACCTTGAGCTTCAAGTCTCCTAAGCGTTAATCTACGTTAGAAAGATTTGATGAAAATTGACGGAGTAATCAAAACAAATCTTGAGCTTTCTGAATCTTTGAGCCCTTTAAAATACCACCGGTTTTCAGGCAGATGAATCTCTGCAACTTTCTTGAAGATTCTTAGCCTGTTGAAATATACCAAGAGAGTGGCACTTCCATTTACTTTCAGAAGTCATATAACAAGTACTTTCTTAAAATTGTAATAATCCTTATGGTATATTTTATTTAGATAAATCTTATTTATTATCCTGAAGGAAACGTAAGTATTTGTCCATTTTTTCCTGTGTTTTTTGTTTTTAAAATGGGACAGGGGCAGGAAAACCTTCTTGCTATCGTATTTCTGTTTGTATATACCAACAAATCGTATCACATCCTGACAGACTTTTCTGATACCTCTGTCTCTGAGTACTTGCCACCGTCATGTGCTGTCTTTGAATATACAGTCATGCATTGCATAGCCACAGGCGTATGTTCTGAGAAATGCATCATTAGGTGATTTCCTTGTGTGAACATCATAGAGTGTACTTAACACAAACCTAGATGGTATAGCCTACTACACACCTAGGCTGTATGGTACGCTAATCTTATGTGACTGCTGTTGTATGTGCAGTTCATTGTTGACTGAAATGTTATGTGGTACTTGACTGTAAGCTGAATGGCTCAAAATATAACTAAGATAGCTAGGAAGCAAAGACACAAACCACTAGAGTAATAGCTCTTTGAGGTCCTTGTTTTTCCTCCCATTTAACAAATAATTCGTTCACTGCTTTCTGTGCCAAGCATGGTTCTAGGCACTGAGTGCACAGCAAAGAATGGAATAGACCAGAATCCCTGCCTTGATGGAGCTTCTATTCCAATCTGAGAGACAGATGATGAACAAGCTAAGTAAACACGTAGCACCTTAGCTGGTGATAGGAGATACAGAGGAGATTTGTAGCAGGAAGAGTGGTCAGGTAAGACCTTCTTTAAGAAAATGACATTTTGAGGAAAGACTCGAAGATTTAGGGATCAAGATCTTTGTATGGGAGAAGAGGTCACAGACTTTACTGTCTTGGGTGGGTTGAACCAAGTTGTGCCCCTGATGCACTTGCCAACGTACAGAAAGTTCTTTGCCCTCCTCCGTTCATTATCCAAGAGTCTCTGCTTTGATCATGTCTCCTGTGCCGTCATCAAAGATTTCTGCTTTCGGGGCTGGCCTGGTGGTACAGCGGTTAAGTGTGCATGTTCTGCTGCTCGGCAGGCTGGGGTTCGCCGGTTCGGATCCCGGGTGCAGACATGGCACCGCTTGGCAAAGGCCATGCTGTGGTAGGCGTCCCACATATAAAAAGTAGAGGAAGATGGGCATGGATGTTAGCTCAGGGCCATTCTTCCTCAGCAGAAAGAGGAGGATTGGCACTAGTTAGCTCAGGGCTAATCTTCCTCAAAAAAAAAAAAAAGGATTTCTCGTTTCAATTTCTTTAAAACGAAGTAATCATTCAGTAGATATTTGTGAAGTAATTTGAGTGTGGGATACTTCTTGATATTTATAAACTCATCCTTCCCTTTTAAAAATCTGTATCACTAAATCATCAGGGTTAGATAAAAATGGAATAATGGTTCAGAGCAAGCTGAATATCAGTAATAAAGATAATACTTCAGAGTCCAGAGTGCCAGCCATTACGCCATGGAACCTCTCTTAATAAAGATAATATTTCACCCTTAAGACTTCCTGTTGATGTGCTTGATTGTTATTTTCTTAAAATTTCAATTCATTTAAAAAAAGTAAAATCTCTAATGGTGATTTTAATGGTATATTTTGTAGAGGTAGCCATCCACCATACAGACCCTTAGAGAGCACCTCCCTTATGTAATGCATCTGCAGCGTCCTGTGCCAAGGTTGTTAGAATGTGAACTGCATGTGAAAACATCAAAGTTTTGGTCAGTGTCGTTGAAACGTAAATAGGATATGAGAAATATGTTGTTTGTACATTAAGGTGGTAAAAATATTTAAAAGCTGAGATGAAAGATGCTGTCCTAGAATTTTCTCTAAAGTGATACTGGTGTGACCCCTCGATATTTTGTCTAAAAAAACTTAAGGACCACAACATTGCACTTCTCGATGACACTAGTAAGACTTTGTTCAAAAGCTGAGCACTGTCCTTTGGTCAGTATTTTAAAGTCATCTTAAGCAATAATTATAAGTCTTTGCCAGGATAATTGAAATTTGGAAAACACTGGATGGATCTAATCGTTAAGAAGATATCTTTTGTTTGCTAGATGTTTGACATGGACCTAACTACTTTGCGAACTCTACCACAGTGTCTATACAGAACAGATAACAAATCCTCGTTAATTTGAGGGGACCACTTCTTTCTTTTTGACACAGGTATCTTTAGGTGGTGTCGATCTCACCGTCCGGGTGCTCACGACAGGATATTGGCCCACTCAGTCAGCCACACCAAAGTGCAACATCCCACCAGCACCGAGACATGCGTTTGAGATATTCAGAAGGTAAGTGTAGATCACACTTTGTATTTCTAAGTACACGTAATTATCCAAATTTGAAATAAATTTGAACATTAATAGTGTCCCTGATTAAGGATCAGTACACTCTTTTTTTTTACCTCATGTTCAAAAGCAGAATTCATCCTTTATGCTTTCAATGAGTAGCATAAACTCTGTTCAGAGGAATGTTTTCTTAACTGTCCTTTTTTCAGCACTGGTGCATGGTTAGGAGTATGTTTTGTGTTGTTGGTGTCTTCCACTGCTTAGGGCAAGTTGATTTTTGGGTTTCTGTAGAGAAAGGTAGTCTTATGAACAGCAGTGACTGAGCAGCAGGCCAGGGGCAAAATGTACTGATAGAAATTGTTTCACTTACTACCTTTATCATTTAATAACTTCTAGCTAAGTTACTTAGGTCTGTCTTTTTCTTACTGTCTCCCTGTCTCTTCAATTCACCTCCTTTATTTTGTTTCCTATTCTGTAAAAAATTGGCACTGAACTTGATTTCTAAGGTTTCCTTTAGCTTTTAAAGTCTCCATTACATATGTGTTTGTTAAAGTTGTTATCCTGTAGTTTATAATTTCAAATATGTAAATTGTATGGTTCTCTAAAACCTGGTTTGATTTGCTACAGGTTTTACTTAGCCAAACACAGTGGTCGCCAGCTCACACTCCAGCATCACATGGGTTCTGCAGATCTCAATGCCACCTTTTATGGGCCAGTTAAAAAGGTAAATATTGATAGTTTGAACATATTTATATTAAGTAACTTAAAATTAGTGTATAGAACTGATTTGTGATTTTTGTTGACCTGGGTAAATCATATATTTCTCTTATTTCCCTATGTGTTTCAAATATTAAAAAGTGGGAAACTTTGGCTTTGATTTGTTTTTTTTTTCTGTTCCCTCAGTTGCTAACTTCATTTGACAATGCTAAGACTATACCAGTAGACTTTCTTAAGGAATAAATAATAAGACAATTACACATTTTATTTTTAAGATTAGACTTGAGACAGTATTACATAAAATAATAAAATGTAAGTTGATTTGAGGGCATTCAAAGCCATGAGTCCCTTTTCAAAATTCTCAGTCTCCTATAATCCTTATTTCCAATAAACCAAAACCAGGAAAGTTAACACTTGAGTTTTATGAGATGTACCAAGTGTTACTAAAGTGATTATTTAAGAAATTAGCAATACACTAGTGAATTGCCTTCATTTTAAAAAAAGTAATTGCTTTTTTATATCTAAAATCGTGAGGTTTAGAGTAATAGTTTACTTTCATTGCTTGGTCTAAATCAGAGTCATTTGCCTTAAAATAGAAAAATAATAGAAAGCTTCCAGAAAAACATTAAAGAAAAATGCCTAAGTTGTCATCTAGGCAGCAAATAACAGTCTTATTCTATATTTTAATTAGAATCTTACTAGTTTCATATGGGAAGTCACTGTAACACCGAAGTGTTTTTTTAATACTATTGAAAATGCCTACACTTTAATTTTTATATTTAATTGAAATGGGAAATATTCCTTACAGTTTGTTTAGTTGAATAATGTTCGACGCTATTATATATTTAAGTGTAAGTGGGAAGTTCAGGGATACTAAAGAACTCAGCTTTTAATTACTGTTTGTTTTTGTTTTAAAGGAGAGGTTTTTTACTAAAAAATCATGTTATTTTTTGAAGTTTTATTAAACAGTTCGCAAGGTTTTAAAAACATAGTTCATATGTTAATTATTGAGGACTTAAATTTCTGCTTTGTACTTCATAAATTGCAGCGCAGAAACAGGCTCTAAGGATGGCAGAGGGTTTTCCCCCATCCTGTGGAATTCTTTGAGCTCTTACTGTGAGCAGACCACCCACAAAGAAACTAACTCTACCACTTTTGGTAGTGGTATAATGGCAATGATGTCTTATAAGTCCATTATTATCCCATTGTGTACTGTTAAAATAATTTTGGCTGTAAATATAAAGAATTATTGATTCATTACTTGCCCAGATACGTTAAAAATTATTTACAATGGAAAAAAAAGTCCTCAATAAAGACTTTGTGTATGTGCCTATGTGTGTACACACACATACACACAACACTTTTTTAAAATGACGTTTCCTTTTTATATAGGAATAAGTTATGTGGTTTTGTTAAGGGGGGGGTTGGACATCACAGGGCTTATTTCTTAAACATACTGTTAAAGTTACCAGTAATTATATCTTGTTTATATTTTTTAAAAAATGAAACAGGAAGATGGATCTGAAGTTGGTGTTGGAGGGGCACAAGTAACTGGCTCTAATACACGGAAGCACATATTGCAAGTCTCCACTTTCCAGATGACCATATTAATGCTCTTTAATAATAGAGAAAAATACACGTTTGAGGTATGGTTTCGTTATATAAATTTTAGCCAATTGTGTTATTTCTGCTTCTCACCTGTTACTTGACTATTTCTTATTTGAGTAACCTTTAGAGTTATTATTTGCTGAATGGTTATCTATTATATGGCTCTACTGTGTTTTCTTTATCCATTCAGCTGTGGACGGGCCTTTGGGTTGTTATCAGGTTTGGGCTGTTAGGAATAGACCTATAGTGTAACTTTTTAAGAAACCGTCAAACTGTGTCCTAAAGTGATTGTACCATTTTACATTTCTGCCCGCAGTATAGGAGATTTCCTCTTGCTCCACATCCTCTCCAAAATTTTGTACTGTTAGTCTTTTTAATTTTAGCCATTTTAGCTGGTGGGCAATTGTAGCTCATTGTGGATTTAACTTGTCTTTCTTGCTGACTAATGATGCTGAGCATCTTTTGTGTGTTCATATGCCACTTAGATGTCTTGTCTGTTGAGGGGTCTGTTCATAGCTTTATTGAGTTGTTTAAAAGCTCTTTATGAATTCTGGATACAAATCCTTTGTCAAATCTATGTGCTGTGAATATTTTCTCACATTGTGTCATTTGCCTTCTTCATTTTCTTAATGGTATGCTTTGAAGAGCAGGATTTTTTAAATATGGACAAGGTCCAGTTGCCAATTTTTTCCTTTTATAGTTTATGCTTTTGATACCATCTAAGAAATAATTGGCTACCCTGAGATTGCAAAGATGTTCTTCTGTGTTTTCGTCTAAGCAGTTATTATAGTAATAGCTTTTACATTTAGGTCTATGATCAATTTCAAGTTAATTTTTTTGTATGGTTAGAGGTAAGGATTAAGAATTATTTTCCCCCACACACAGATAATCATTTGTTTATTCCAGCATCATTTGTCAAATGCACCATTCTTTTCCCTTTGAATTACCTCAGGACCTTTTTAAAGAAAATCAAATCACAGTAGCTATGTGGGTCTCTTTCTGTACTCTCGAATCTCTTTCTTTGATTTCAATGTCTATCCTTATGCCAGTTTTAGACGTAGGTGAACATAGGAAGAAGTAAGTTTTAAGTTTGAAATTAAGAGCAAGATTAAATTCCAGGCCTATTTTAATACTTATCTCCATACTTCCATGTATGTGATAGATGTAATTAATCCATTATATTGGATTTTTGCTCTTACGTATTTCCAGGTGTATTTTACCCAGGGAATAATCTTAATTTTCAAGCGTAAGTTACATGTGATTAAGTTCCAAGAATATGGGTTAAGCAAGTACTGGATACCTTACTCAGACATTGTAAACCTTTCAGACAGAGGTGGAATTAAATTATCTCTAATGGCTTGGGTGTTTTATTCTGCAGCTCTCATGGATAGATAATGTATTTTAAGCAAAATAAGCTACTTGATAAGTGCTAGAGTTGGCTTTCACAGTCCTAGTTTATAAAGAGCTGGCAAAAATAACAGGATAAACAAAAACATGAATTCATTTTCTAAAATAATTATTAGAATTGCTAGTAATTTTAGTGGTTCAAGCTTGCTTTTCCCTTTCCCAGCTGACTTGGGGTCACTGATGCTAGTGAATGCTTATTAAGTAGAGGGTAAAATTAAGTAGAAAATTCCTCTGATATTTCACATTTTAGCTGTCACAAACCAGAAGCCTGAGCATAAATGGCTCTTGTAGAATGCCATTCGTGTGACTCCAAAGCCTTCTGCCTGCTTGTCTCCGACTGGGGACATTGTGAGAAGGCACGCGAAGTTTGTCTTGACTCATGCCATGTATTTGCTGTAGTCTGCTGCATGAGTTTTATTAGCCAACTCTTTAACGGAAATCATCTCCACCGGTTAGAGGAGATAGTTAAAAGTATTGAACTTTAAGAGTTTTAAAGGAAGCTGATCTTTTATCTTTGAATATTCTTTCTTTATGAGTTCAATAAAATGATGTATTAGTTATTTAACATATCCTGCAGTGCCTTTATGACCTACCTTTGGAAGTCACGTACTGTCACTTCCTTATTTTATTGGTCACCCAAGTCAGCCCTGTTTTACTGAGGGGACTACACAGGTTAAAACACATGGATCATTGCACCCCATCTTGGAAACTGCCTACAAAAGGTGACATTTATTTGTAATGTCACATTTAGTCCATAATGGTCTGACTGCTGAGGCTTTTCCCTCTTTTTTATATGTTTTTTGAATGAATAGAAGTCCATATTTTAATTTAGAACAGCTAAAATCAGGAAATATGTACAGTGGTAATCTATACCTTGGATTTTAGTATCTCGCATTTAGTTTTTAAAAGAGGTATAGATGTTTATTAAGACATGTATTTTCTGAATGTTATTTATACTTTTTAAAATTTTCTGAGAATGAGTCTGAAATATAAAAGACTAATTGTGGACAGTGGCAAAATTAATGTCAGACAGTAGAATTTAAATAGAAGAAAACATTAAACAGCAGTGATAATTAGTATTTTATCAAGCAGTTACAGCAATCATTAATAACAAAACTTCACAATATAAAAGGGAAAATGGTTGGGAGTACAAGGAGAAATAGACAATTCCACAATCACAGAAATCCCTCACAGATGTACTGACTGACCAGACAATAAAAAAGGGGCAGCTATAGAAGATGAGAGTAACACAATTAGCAAATTAAATTGAAAGCTGGACAGAGAACTGTGAACTCAGAAAGCAAAACACAAATACTGCTCTTGGGAAATAACTGAGGGTGATATAACTTTATTAATAAAACTGAACAAGGAAAAAAACTATAGTTATTTAACATAAATACACAAGTCTTAAATAAAATATTAACAAGTCATATTCAGCAATCTTTTGAAAGAATAATCCAGTGTGTCCAAATAAGATTTATCCTTGGAATACAAAAGAGGAATTTAACATATAGTTAACATATAGTTATTGAGATTTTATAGTACTACTAAAATTAACTGAGCACTTGCTGTATTGCTAGACACCATTTCAAGGAGAAAATCAATTGATGATCTCTACAGATGTACAAAAAGCATATGATAAAAGTCAGCCTCTCTTCCTTATTTCCAAGGTTGGAAACTCTTAGCCGCCTAAGAATAGAATGAAAGGCCCTTAATGTCGTAAGGTGTATCAAATGAGAACCCTAAGCAAGCAATAGTTAGCATAAAATATTGGACACCTTCCCATTAAAGTTAGGAAGAAGTGAGGATACCTGCCTTTCCTGCTACTGCTCAGCCTTGTTCTGCAGGTCCTAAACTAACGCACCAAGGAAAGAAAAAGGAGTGAAATTTATGAATATGAAGAGTTGACAAAATTTGTAGACAGTATGGTGGTCAACTATGATAATAACTGAGAAACCGTTCTTTGAGAAGAGTTCCATTGAAAAATCAACTTTTCTATGAATCAGAATTAATGAGAAAATGACATGAGGAAAGGGGTATTTTAATAAGAATCATAATCTGCCTAGGAATCATTATAACAAGAAAGGTAGAAGACTTACTCCAAAAAGGCAGTAAAAGCAAAAGAATATGAAAGGCTAAATGCAACCTGAAGAGGAAGACTACGTATCTTATAAAGGAGTCATATTGGCTTTTGACATTGTGTAAATTTCAAGTGTACATTTTTATATTTCAACTTCTGTATAGATTGTATCATGTTCACCACCAATAGTCTAGTTTTTATCCGTCGCCATACATGTGTGCCCCTTTACCCCTTTTGCCCTCCCAGCAGTGTATGCCCTCCCAGCAGTGTAGCTGTCTTTAGATGTGTGGTTTTATTTCTGGGCTCTCAGTTCTGTTCCATTGCTCTGTGTTTCTGTTTTTCTGCCAATACCATGCTGTTTTGATTACTATAGCTTTAGAGTATAATTTGAATTCACGGAGTTTGGTACCTCCAACTTTGTCCTTTTTTCTGAGGACTGTTTTGACTGTTTGAGATCTTTTATTGTTCTTTATAAATTTTAGGATTTTTTGATCTATTTCCATGAAGAATGTCTTTGGGATTCTGATTGAGATTGTTATTGAATCTGCAGATTGCTTTAGGTAATATGGACATTTTAACTATGTTGATTCCAATTCATGAGCATGGAATATCTTTCCATTTCTTCCTGCCTTCTTTGATTTCTTTCAGTAATGTCTTACAGTTTTCAGTGTTTAGGTCTTTCACTTGCTTGGTTACGTTTATTCCTGGGGGTATTATTCTTTTTGTTGCAATTGTAAATGGAATTGTGTTATGACTTCTCTTTCTGCTAGTTTATTATTAGTGTAGAGAAATGCAACTGATTTTTTGCTGGATTCCTTAGGGTTTTCTATATATAGAATCATACCATCCACAAATAGTGACAGTTTCACGTCTTCCTTTCCAATTTGGATCCCTTTTATTTCTTTTTCTTGCCCAATTGCTCTGGCTAAGACTTCCACTATTATGTTGAATTAGAGTGGTGAGAGTGGGCATCCTTGCCTTGTTCCTGTTCTCAGAAGAATGACTTTTGTTCTTTTTTCCATTGAGTATGTTGTTGGCTGTGGGTTTGTCATATATGGCCTTTATTATGTTGAGGTACTTTCCTTCTATATCCATTTTGTTTAGCATTTTTATCATAAATAAATGTTGGATCTTATCAAATGCTTTCTCCGTGACTATTGAGATGATCATGTGATTTTTTATTCTTTTTGTTAATGTGGTATATCACATTGATTGATTTGCAGATGTTGAACCATCCCTGCTTCCCTGGAATAAATCCCATGTGATTGCAGTTTATGAGCCTTTTAATGTATTGTTGTATTTGATTTGCTAGCGTTTTGTTGAAGATTTTTACGTCTGTGTTCGTCAGCAATATTGGCCTGTAATTTAACTTTTTTGTGTTGTCCTTGTCTTGTTTTGGTATCAGGGTATTGTTGGCCTTGTAAAATGAGTTAGGAAGAGTCCTGTCCCCTTTAATTTTTTAGAAGAGTTTGAGAAGGATAGAAGTTAAATCTTCTTTGAATGTTTGGTAAAATTCACTAGAGAAGCCATCTGATCCTGGACTTTTTGGTTTTTGTGAGGTTTTTGATACTGTTTCAATCTCTTTGCTTGTGATTGGTCTATTCAGATTATCTGTTTCTTCTTGATTCAGTTTTGGGAGGTTGTATAATTCTAAGAATTTATCCATTTCTTCTAGGTTATCCAGTTTGTTGGTGTATAACTTTTCATAGTATTCTCTTATAATCCCTTGTATTTCTGTGGTGTCTATTGTAATTTCTCCTCTTTCATTGCTGATTTTATTTATTTGGGCCTTCTCTCTTTTTGTCTTAGTGAATCTGGCTAAGGCTTTGTCAATTTTGTCTGTCTTCTCAAAGAATCAGCTCTTAGTTTCATTGATCCTTTCTACTATTTTTTTGTTTCTATTTCATTTATTTCTGCTCTGATTTTTATTATTCCCTTCTTCTACTGACTGGGCTTTGTTTGTTCTTCTAATTCTTTTAAGTATAGAGTAAACTTGTTTGAGATTTTTCTTGTTTGTTGTGGTAGGCCTGTATTGCTATAAATTTCCCTCTTAGTACCACTTTTGCTGTATCCCATTGTTTGAGTATGTTGTCTTTCATTTTTAGTTGTCTCTTGGTACTTTTTGATTTCTCCTTTGATGTCTTCATTATTCAGCAGTTGTTCTGTAGCATGTTGCTTAGTCTCCACATATCTGTGACTTTCCCAGGCTTGTTCTTGTAGTTGATTTCTGGTTTCATAGCATTTTGGTCAGAAAAGATACTTGATATGATTTCAGTCTTCTTAAATTTATTGAGGCTTACTTTGTTTCCCAACATGTGGTTTATCTTTGAGAATGTTCCATGTGCACTTGAGAAGTTATTTTTTTTGTCACCTATAAATTCAGTGAAATCCCAGTTAACATCTGCAAAAGGTTGGTTTTCTCTGAAACTTGAGAACGTGATCCCAAAATTCATCTGGAATAAAAATTGCACAAGATTAGGCAAAACTCTTTTTTTTTTTTTTTTTTTGAGGAAGATTAGCCCTGAGCTAACGTCTGCTGCCAGTCCCCCTCTTTTCTCCTGAGGAAGACTGGTCCTGAGCCTAACATCCATGCCTACCTTCCTCTACTTTGTATGTGGGACAGCTGCCACAGCATGGCTTGATGAGCGGTGCCATGTCCGCACCCGGGATCTGAACCGGTGAACCCTGGGCCACCAAAGTGGAACATGCAAGCTTAACCACTGTGCCACCAAGCTGGCCCCAGGCAAAACTATTTTTTGAAGGACAGGTTTTGGGGTGGGAAAGCCCAGAAAGAGGGGAAGGAATTTGTCCTAATACCAAAACATACCTTAAAACTAAAATTATTTTTAACATGTATGGACAAATAGCTCATTTGAACAAAATAGAATCCAGAAACAGATAAATATAAAAAGAGATATTTGGGATATGATAAATTTGCCATTTCTAACCAAACTGAATTAAAATACTTGCTTCTTCATTTGTGGGAATGGGAGGAGAGTATTAGGGGACTTTAGTTCCATACATCATATCTAATACAAAATCAAATTCAAGTTAGATGTAAGCACAAATGTATAAAAATAGTAGAAGAAAACAGTATTTTGATAAGATTGATATGAGGAAGGGCTTTTTTTCAAGCCTGTTCATAAACCACAAAGGCAAAGACTGATAGATTTAACCACATAAAAACTAATAAAATATCTATATGGTGAAATTTCATAAGTTAAAAGAGAAAAGATAAAGACATCAAGAGAAATTATTCACATGTAAGAGAATTGAAACCATAATATATAAAGATCACCAATAAATCAGTACAAAAAGAATTGAATAGAAATACGTGGAAGGAGTATGATTACACAAAAAGCACAGAAGAAAAGTCACCGATATCTTATAAACATAAAAAAATGTTTTTTTCCTCCTATTGGTCACGGAAGTACAAATTAAAATAATGCGATACCATCTTCAGCCCAACAGATGGGCAAAAGAAAAAAAATGTGTGTTGAGGATAGAGAGAATGGATATTCATAGACTGTTGTGAAGTTAAATAGTTAAAATGAAAGGCAGTTTGCCAGTATCTGTCAAATAGAAAATTTTTACAAGTGTGATGAAGGAAGTGCATGTCTAGAAAGTTGCTTCAGAAAACTTGGCTTTTGTGCTCAAGACAGAAATCATGTTCCATTACAAAATTGCATGTAATCTGTCTCCATTCATATTGTAATAGAACACTACTGTGGAATTCTCTGTAGCTTTAATCTGTGTATGCTAAGATGGAAAATCTCTAAGGAATTAATAGCAGAATTCCTAAAGTGTGATCCCATTTATGTTTACCACTAATACTAGTGTATAGCTGGGCATGTTTATGTACATGCATGTAAATGTGTGTATTTGTATTCATGTGTGTGTATATGTAGATTTATAGGAAAAAGCGTAGAAGGATTCATATTGAATTGTAATAGTTACCTCTAGGAATGATCTGTAATTGTAAAATTTACCTGAGAAGATATTTCTGATTCTTTGACTATGATTAAACAATAAGATATGTAAATAAGTCATTTTTAGCATGTAGATAGTTACAGACAACATTCTATTAATTGATAGCAGCTATTTAGTTTGCTGGGACTAACATTTATAGTTTTGAGATGTCTAAAGTAGGGAGACATAAGCAGAGATCGTTTGAAGCAAAGGAATGTGTGTTGTCATCACTAAAATTCACATTTTTCCCAATCCTCACTTACCTGACAGTCCTTTAGAAAAACCTAAACTCTTGTTGAGACTCTTGTGAAAGAGAGAATGACTTTCTCCAGATCACTTGCAGAATCTGAATATCACCATGCTCATGCCCATTCTTCCTGAGCTGCTTTTGAGAAACAGCTTTGTATGTTGAATCAAAGCAGTGTATCCTAACGTGAAGACTTGTTGCGTTGTACATCGCTGTAGAAGTGTAGGGACTAAATCATATACGTGTCCCATTGACATGAGAGGAGTATAATAAATTAAAAAATTATACATTCATTCATTTCCGAACTGCTTCCCCCCCCCAGTATTGCATTTGATTCATACCATACAGATTTCTTAATTGCTTTTCATGTTTAGTATTAATTACCAGGTATTTAATTTTTTTTTTTTCCATTTGGTCCTACTAGCGGTAAATGTGGTCAACTTGGTTGTAAATTTTGATTGTGTGATAGGAGGCCTCAGCTCAGGCTTTCTTTGCTTCGTTCTGTGAAAGAAGTTGCTAAGCAAGCATAGCGTGGGTAACCTTGGAGGGAAGATTGTGGAGTATTTCTAAAATTAGGAATCATATGTCGGTTAACACTTTATTTTTACCTAAATAGTAACACAAGTGCCTAATAATTTCTGCTGGATGACATTTTTAGACTAGGCCTCTATGTCCTAAAACAAGTATGTGTGTCTTTAATATTTTGTAATTTGAATAACATTTTTCTGTAGTTTGTTCAAATAAGTGAGGTTTTAGTGATAATCAGAGAATTCTTTGTTATGAATAGTTTCTTTAATGGAATAACTTTACTGCTTGGTCAGTTTTACTTACTAATTAATCTACTTTAATCTTTCAAAAAGTGTGATTATATCAATCTGATGAAATTTCAGGAAATTCAACAAGAGACAGACATCCCCGAAAGAGAGCTTGTTAGAGCCCTGCAGTCCCTCGCCTGCGGGAAGCCCACGCAGCGGGTCCTCACCAAAGAGCCCAAGTCCAAGGAGATTGAGAACGGCCACGTGTTCACCGTCAACGACCAGTTCACGTCCAAACTGCACAGAGTCAAGATTCAGACAGGTATCTGGAATTAGGTGTTTCCTCTTCAAAAAATTATATTTTTTTCTCTTAAAAAAAAATTCTTATCTGTTGGCTTTCTATATTATAATGCTTTTCTGCTGCTGCATGACACAGAGGCTTAAGAAATAAAGCAGCTTTTATTGATAGATGTTCCCGTCAAAATACAGTTGAATCTAAGTACAGTAAGCCTTTAAAAAAGTAATTCATAATGTGAACAAGGTACTTATTTCCGTATGGTTTCTGACCAGTGAAATACAACTTTTGAACATGGTAGTACTTATAAAAATAATTGTTTTTAACTGGTTGAGTTAAACTATTAGTGGACATCTATTTTTAAACCTGATTTACAGATTTCTCAAAATTGGGAGTTATCTATCTAAAGTTTGATCTTCAGATGCAGGTGTTTATGTTTTGATACATATTTTTAAAATTTCAAAACCATAAAACCCATATTATCTCTCTAACTTAAAAACATGAAAATGACCCTCTTGTCAATAGTTTTTAGTAAGGCTTTATTTTTAAGTTGATAATGAGCATCCTATTTATTGTATATTTAACATAATGTAAGATGTCTTTCTTCTGTGTATTTAAGGGGGGAAAAGGCACTCCATCTTTGTGGATGTTTAAAACTCGAACGGAGTTGGCCAACTGGTTTCAAAACTAGTGTTAGGTGAGCTTCCCAGTACTAATTCATCCATTAGAGCTCATGTGTCTAGCATGCTATCTAGACATAATTATATCTATTAAATTATATATTAAATGATCTCTCTGGGATTTTAAAATAAGGTAAATTTTTTAAATGACTTCAATTTTCTGATTTAAAAAAATTGTATTTATATTATACATTAATAAAAAATAGTCTCCTTAAAATTATTTTAATGGTAAATACACAATTGATTGCCAAAGTACGCTGATTCAAGAACTTTGTATACATATTGTTTTCCTTTCTGACCCTGATTGTATGTGGATGCCTTGCGAAGCAGGGTGGTGTCTCTGTTACTGGCCTTGACGACTTCGTCCACTAGTCGCAAACTGTAGCACTATATCTTCATCACCAAAATTGGCCCCCATGTCTTGGGGACACAGATATATTTTAAAAGTAAGACAGAACTGTGTTACGAGTCATGGAATAAAATATCTTTTTTCCCCTGGTGCAAGGCATATAATTTTATAGTTTTGGGCAGATACGGATTTTGGATTTCAGGACTTGTTTGTATCCTAGATTTGGAGGAAAATGTATGATATGTAATTTATATCTGAATTATTGAGCCTCACTCTACTTTACCCTAAATAAGCGACTCTTTTTGTAATCTCACAGCCCGTCATGTATGGCAATAATATTGTCAGATATTATTGTTATTATTATATAAAAAATGGTCTTCTGTTCATAGATTTTTAATTTTTGGTGTTAAATGTGTGTTTATAGTATTTTAGATCTGATTAGAATAGGAATATAGTTATATACGATGAAGAATTTGACTATATTGATCTCCTAAGGTATTTTTGGGCTATAAAATTCTGTAATGAAATGATTTTTTTCATTTTGGAGTGGTACCTAGGTTACGTTGGTTCTTACTGATATTTTGTATTAGTTAAAATTTTCTCGCTGGGGATAAGTATTGTGACCATGTAGGTTTTCTTAAGTTGTCAAAATACATGTTTACCTTTTTTAGAAAGTACTCAGGCTCATAATCAAATACTCAGAGACTCTGATATTGCCTATTTATTCTGCTTTTACTATCGTCAGTAAATAAAGGTCAAGCAAAGAAGTTAAAAGTATTACTTGAAGAACGAAACCTTTGAAAAGAATGAGATTCATCGTAATTCACAGCAATTTCCATAGTTGACAGTCTTCCCCACCACTTCCCCCACCCCCCCAACCCCCCACCCCAATACACACAGCTAGATACATATGTACCCACTTAGACAAGCAGACACCTCTGTTGTGTGCTCTTCCTAAGTGCAAAGTATTGTGTACTAGGCTCAGGGAGTGAGCTCCTGCCCTCACACTTTTAAAAACATCGTAATTCAGTGTGTATCACCACTGTCTTCTCATTTATCTTGAAGTATCCCTATTTAGGTGACCAAATCTAAATGAACCAAATAGATTGTTTAAAAATTTCTATTTTTCCTCTAACTTTTTATTTTAAATATTTTCAAATCCACATAAGGTGAAAAACACTATAATGGACATCAGTATAGCCATCACCTGTGTTTACGAGTCATTAAAATTTTGCCACATTTGCTCAGGCGCCCTTGTCCCTGCCTTCCTTCTCTCCTCCATATATGTATATATTTGCCACAGCATTTTAAATTAATTTGCAAACATCATAACACTTACCCCCTGAATCTTCAGCATATCTCTGTCTCCTTAGAATAAGACATTTTCTCACATAATTGTAATAGTGTATCACATGCAAGAAAACTAATAATTCCATACATCTATACACCACCCATATTTGCATGTCTGCAGTTGTCTCAAAAATGCCTTTCATGCCTTACTTTTAGGCAAAGATTCAATCAAGATTTCGACATTACATTGACTTTTATGTCCCTTTAGTTCTATTTAATCTAACCTAGTGCCTCTGTCCTTTTTTTTTTAATGACATTGACTTTTTTGAGGAAGAGCATTATTCTTCGTAGTGGACCCTTTTAATCTAAGTGTAGTCTTTTTTTTGTTAAGATTATTGATTATCTTTAACTTGGGAAATGACACTGAATACAGAATCCTTAACTGAGGGATTCTAATTAGAGACAGCTGAATGGATATGCACACCAGAATGATCTTTTAAATTGTGCAGTTTGCTGTCTCGTAGGTGTGTCCGTGCCTGAGTGAGGAGTGTCCCATGTGGTTCTTTGTAATTTTCCAATTTCCACCTCCAGAAACTTCATATCTATCTCCTATTGATGACCAAATAAACAAAACATCAGTTACTACTTTTCTTTCTCTGCTACTTCAATTACAGCAAAGTTGTAGGAGAAAAGGCCTTCTGTATTTAATCCCTTAGCAGTTGCTTGAAGACCATAGGGAATAAGAGAGTAAGACTTCTCCTAAGATTGGAATATAGTCTGCATTAATGGTAATGAGATCGTGACATGAAAAATTAATAGGATATATGACAAGAAATCTTTAGATAATTGGGGAGAGCTGCAAATGAATTACTTAATTGTTATGGGGTTCCTTTAACTGACATTCTAGTGATACTTTTTGATTATGAGATAACTAAATCTTGGCAGTACATACTCCTTCCTTCTCTTAAAGCCTTAGAGATTACAGCCACATTTTGAGTTAGTAAGACATCAGGTGTTCTCCTGAGATACTTTTGGTGATGTTTAACTTGGAGTCATGGCAGTAAAATGCTAGTTGACCTCTGGAAGTCACAAACAATGAAAATTTATTTACTGATAATTTTACTACTGAAGGTACTCCAGCTTTCATTTTTCTTCCAGGAAAGGAATCAATGTATTCTATAAAAGTAAAATTGGTTTTATTATCTCTATAAAATTAAATTCCTAATATTTAAAAAGGAATAATTTAGAATTTTTTAAATACTTATTAAAGTAAAGATTAAATTAGGCACTTTTTGAATGTTTAATTAATAGGTATATGTTTATACTTGGGTTGAAATTGTTTTTTCTCTGTGGATAATACTAAATTATATGAAATTTATTTATAAACCACAGTCTTTCATTACATTTGAAATTACATGGTAACTACATGGTAAATTCTCTTTATTTCTCTTTTAGTTGCTGCCAAACAAGGTGAATCTGACCCAGAAAGGAAAGAAACAAGGCAGAAAGTAGATGACGACAGAAAACATGAGATAGAAGCTGCTATAGTGCGGATAATGAAATCTAGAAAGAAGATGCAGCACAACGTGTTAGTAGCAGAGGTGAGGACACTTCAAGACTGGATTAATGTAGAAAAAGCAGAATAACGTTAACAGTTTAAATTTAGGGGAGTATTGTATTCAACTGATTTAAAATATAATTTTAAAATTAGGAAACTATAATGAGATAACACATTATGAAAAGCATGGCACTTGATAATTAAACATAGCAATATGTCAAAATATCTGCACAATTTAAGAACTAATATGTTTGTAATGAAATAAAAATAGAATATTATCACATGAAGAATAAAGAAAAAATTTTCGCTGGTATTTAATACTTTTGCGTAAAAAACTACCTTTATTTCTAAATGTTGGTAACTGTTACCACTTATTGAGTGCTTACGTATCACAAAGTAAGAAACTAAGGAGAGGAAGACCTGGTGAGAGGCCATTGAAGTGGTAAGTGAGAGATCATTAGGGCTGAATGAAGTATTCGTGGAGGATGGAGAGCTGAATGAAGACAGGCAAGAAGTAGGATTGACAGGGTTTATTGACTGATCTTGGGAAATGGGAGAGAGGAGTTGAGGATCACTCTGGGGTTTCTGGCTTGAATGGCTGGTCAGGAATCAGTCCCTTTAACCGTAAAGGGAGGGGCAGTGTGCTGCTGTGTTCCACATGTCAGTTAATACCATTCTCTACCAGTTGACTTTATGTCACATGGTAAAGGAGGAAAATTATTAGGAGTGACTGGTCAGTAATTTCAGAAATCGGGAAAAAAGCAAATCAAATAAACACTTAAGACATATTTGCAGTTAAGTGGCTGGTTTGTTTCCCCAGACATTTTCATTGGACTGATAAGAGTGAACATTGAATGGCAGTGCCTTGAGAAGTAAATGGAAGTGAAACTGTTGAGTGGCTTGTCCTTTGAGATCTTGGCTCTTGGGAAGGGCAGAGAGAGCAATACTAGTAGAGGATTAAGTTGTGAGTTGAGGGGTTCTGGATTTTGCTTTTCTCGATGGAAGATATTCAGCATGTTTATATCCTAAGGATAAGGAAGAAATGCTTAAAAACAAAAGGGGAAAAAAATGGGACAAGGGGCCAGCCCTGTGGCATAGTGGTTAAGTTCAGTGTGCTCTGCTTTGGCAGCCCAGGTTTGTAAGTTCAGTTCTTGGGCACAGACCTACACTACTCCTCAGCCATCCTGTGGCACCATGCCACATATAAAATGGAGGAACATTGGCACAGATGTTAGCTCAGGGTTAATCTTCCTTAAGCACACACACAAAAAAAGGAAGATTGGCAACAGATGTTAGTTCAGAGCTCATCTTCCTCAGCAAAAAAGAGAAAGAAAAAAATATATATATATGGAAGAAGAGGGTAATTGGTTTACTAAAGTCTAGAAGAGGAAAGGCGAGAGGATTATATAGAGAACACAGTGGTAGATGTGTTAACAGGGGTGTTACTGAATATGCCTCTTCCTGGGAGCCCAGGGCAGGGTACAGGGTGTGTGCTAACCAAGGATGGATAGAAGTGTGCATAAATGTATATATGTAAGGTGGTGGGAGCTTGAGGAATTTCAAACTGAAATGGCCTCTTTCCCTATGTAAAACAGGACGTGAGGTTACAGTGTTCAGCAACTTATTGAACTCTAATACTATAAATTGGTATTATCAGTCTATACCAGAGATAGGCAGACTTCTTTTTTTTTTTTTCTAAGGAAGATTTGCTCTGAGCTAACATCTGTGCCAGTCTTCCTCTGTGTTTTAGTATGTGGGCCACCAGCACAGCATGGCCACTAACAGACTTGCTGTAGGTCTGTGCCTGGGGAACCAAACCCTGGGCCACTGAAGCGAAGCATGCCAAACTTAACCACTAGGTCACCAGGGCTGACCCCAAACTTTGTCTTTTTTTAATGGCCAGTTGTAGCATGAAGACAGCCATAGATGACAAATGAGTATGGCTGTGTCCCAGTAGGGATTTTTAGAAAACAAGCACTGGGCTCTAGTTTGTTGACTTCTGGTCTATACAAAAGGTGTAAAAACTATAACTTTATTCAGCAAGGAGCTGAGGAGCACATTTTGAACGATAACATAGATGTAGAGTGGCTGTTGATGGATTCGAACCAAAGGAGTGAGGGCGTTGAGCGTCCTGGTGAGGGTGCAGCAGAAGCGGCCTTGTATGCACTCTAGACCCTGTCAAGAAGGAGGTGTGGTCATAAGTCAGTTACAGCTTAGAAGAAAGGGGCAGAGGGGCAGAGAGGTCTCAGCGGGTTGAGAACGAGTTAGTTGACAGTGGAGTGATCCTACTAGGAGGGTGCTAGATTTTAGTTGGAGAGTGAAGGGCTGAGGTTTCAGATTTCAAAAAATTATCAGTCCGTTGTGGCCTCGAGAAATGAACTGATCCAACAGGAATAAAAGAAAAACTGGCTGATGGATGGATGGTCTGCAAGAGAGGCAGGTGGATTAGTGGGAAAAGCATGGACGTTGAGGCAGAAAGGTTTAGATTCTCATCTCTAAGTGCTCACTCTGTTTACTCCGTGTTCATGTCAGTTTTCCTCTGTGGCTTATTTTCCTCATTGGTAAAATGAGATAACCTACTTCACAGGGTTAAGAGCATTAAATAAATTAATATATACAAAATGACTGCTATGTAGTGCATAGTCAGACTTTGACTTTTATTTTTATTTTTTTATTTCTATTATTTATAGTTTTATTATTACTGATATCACAATACCTGGAATCCTAACAGAAGTTGGAGGAAAGAATAATAAGAGCATTTCTGTGGACCAGGCATTATTCTAAAGCATCACATCTGTTAACTCATTTAATATGCACAGCACCGCATGAGGCTCAGTAGCTTTCCCTGGGTCCTAGAGCTAATAAGTGGGAGAGCTGGGCTTTGAATCCACGCAGTCCCAGCCCAGAGTCTGTGCTCTTAAACGTAAACTTAGGGAATTTGTGCTACCCCAATTCTGTGAATTGGGAGAGTAACCCAGAAGTCAGTAGATTATAGCGTCAAAATGGTTAAACTGTAGAGTGGTGTACATTCATATTAATATATTCCAACTGATTCAACTACACCTTAACGTTCACAGTCTGATGTGAGGATGTATGTTCTAACCATACGTTATGTTTTCAAATAAAGCCTTTTTTAATTTTCTATTTTTTATTTATTTTATTTTATTTTTTTAAAGATTTTATTTTTTCCTTTCTCCCCAAAGCCCCCCGGTACATAGTTGTATATTCTTCGTTGTGGGTCCTTCTAGTTGTGGTATGTGGGACGCCGCCTCAGCGTGGTGTGATGAGCAGTGCATGTCCGCGCCCAGGATTCAAACCAACGAAACACTGGGCCGCCTGCAGCGGAGCGCGCAAACCTAACCACTCGGCCACGGGGCCAGCCCCCTTTAATTTTCTCTTTTTAACTTTGGTAATCAAATTACCGAAGTTTAATCTGAGTCTTAAAATGACACATCAGTTGGATTCAGAGATGATAATTTCTGCGTGTTTGTATGGAAATGCTATATGTTTTAAGTTTTCTGGTAGGAATTAATTTTCTCACCTTCTCTTTTAGGTAACTCAACAGTTGAAGGCTCGATTCTTACCAAGTCCAGTTGTTATTAAGAAACGTATTGAAGGACTTATTGAGAGAGAATATTTGGCACGAACACCTGAGGATCGCAAAGTATACACATATGTAGCATAAAATGCGCTCAGAAATTTGATTTATTCTTGGACTGTACTCTTCGCATGGACTGGGAAGTTCTTTTAAATCATTCAATATTAAGACGACCATCTCTTCTATTAAATTACAGTACATGTTCTAGACCATTCAGATCCAGCCTTTACTCCCTTTGAGAGTTTTCACCATCAGTTGATTGAGCTTCAGGCTTTACAACGTTTAACCCTGTAGAGATCATCTTTACAGCTCCTCGGAAAAATGTGAATGTGCCGCGTTTTGTTTTCAATACTGTATGAAAACAGGAAAAAAATAAAACAAAAATTTAGAAAATACAGCTCATTAAAATAAAATTGTTGGATTTCATTTCCCCAGGCCTTCAGTGTTGATGTAAATGTGTTTTGTAGTGTTGCTTAGCACTTTGCGCATTGTATAAGTTGGGTAACAAAAATGGTAAAAGAAATGACACAGTTCCCAGTTATCTCGCTCTGCTTAAGACATTTCTTTAGCTCGTCTTGTTTAATTTAAAGGTTTGATGAATATGCAAAGACCGAAGCATACAATTTGAGCATGCTTTATTCTACCACTTGCACTTACTAATCTCATATATGACCAGGAACTTTTGTTTTGGGCTCAATACATTCCCGGATTTGGTTTTTCCCTGTTGTAATTTGAGATTTCCCAAATTAAGTCTTATAATGATTAGGCTTTGTTCTGCATTATCTCTAGAGAAAGAAAATATTTTAGTATGTATAAATTGTACAATAATCTTTTGCTGTCGTACTCACTGCTGATAGTGGATTGTATAGGGCAGTGTTTATATTTCATTTATTGTAGACAAAAGTAAATGAATTTAGTATACACATACCCACTAATTCAGTATGTCAGAGCACAAAGTTGGCAACTGGTTATATTTAATTCAGCCCCTTAGAAAAGCACATGCAGCCTACACTTTGTTTATAAATATCTTAGGTTCCCCCTCTCTTAAATATATATTTTGGTGAAGCTGGGGTGCACTATCAATTTTCTGTTTCAAAATGCATTCTAAAGATGCAATAAATATGATTACCTTGATACTTTTTAACGACATCTTCAGTTCTTGCAGCTAATTGTGTTTTGGAAAGTGATTAAGCAATATTTTTCAAACCTGATGATTCTTGGAGGTTTAGCTATCACCCTCCAAAGATTCATCATTTCACGTTTTCAAAGATGTACTTTGTGCTGAAGATTCATGGGGGTTATCTTGTGCTTCCAACTTTCACCAATGTTTTTTACCTGATTGATGGGCCAGGGATGATAGTTTGCTTTACTTTAACTCCAGAGTATTTTTATCTTCAGTTCTATTTAATTTTGTTTCATTTTTGTTTTTATAAGACAGTGTTTCAGATATGTAATTGGGGCAAACCACTACAGATTTCTGTTGGATAGAAAAATGAAATGTTGCTAGTAAGCTCAAATAACTGACCCTTCGTTGACTATCAGTACTGTTGATACATTTATTAGAATGTATGTCTTAGAAGATGGTTTCTGTTTAAATTTATGGTCAAGTTACAACGACTGAATTCTAATATGGATTAAAAACTCCACATAAATCTTTTGCCCCATGCGTCTTGGGTTATAATTTTCCTTTTAGACCTGCACATATTCCCTTACTGCATTTAATTCCGTCTCCATTTGTACTGTAGAATTAAAAGCCCCGTGCTCTGAATCTCTACATTTTCCACTTTTACATGATGCATTTCAAATACAGGTGAAAACTATCATGAACATTATTCTCAGGATACTCTTACCAGACTTTAGCAGTAATGGGTCAGTGTAACATGGAAAACCGAAGGGTTTCACCTTCTGATTTTTACTTAATTGGAATTTCTATAGTGGTACAGTTTATCTACAGGAAGATATTGGTATTTGAGGTTTCAGAATTTTTTTATTGATCTCAATTCCCTATTAAATGATATATAACGCCTTGAGAAATAGAACAATTCAGATTGTCAGGTTAATAAATAGGAAAGCTGTAAAAACTCCATTTGAAATCTAAATGAGATACTAAAACAGATTTAAGTGCTAATTCAAACTACTAAAAATCAGTAAAGTTAAATTTATGTCAGTGTCTCAAGTGTGGATGTACAAATCAAACCTAGAGTTTAGGTACATTGTTGTTAGGTTTGGAGCATAGGTTTGACATGTATGCGTCTAAATGCTTCTAAGTATGTTGAAACATTTCTGAATTGCACTTGAGTGGACTGGTAGGAGAATGATGCTACGTTGAAAAACAAAATTGGGTCACCTAATGTTTATATGTTTAGCTCATAAGTATTATTTTAGCTCATAAAGCTCATAATGATACATTTTGAAATAACTTTCTTTTCAGCAAGAGGTCATTCATGCTGTTTTTCTGTTTTTTTAATGTCTTAATTTCGAAGAATGATGCCTCCTCACCCTTCGTTTAATCCTGTCGATGTGAACAAATTTTGGTGATTTACTTGAAGAATTTTAAGGAGGGCAGATACATAGTTTTTCCAACTGCAGAGATCATGTAATCTTTGTTCGTTTGTTAATTTGTAATTTTCTGCTATCATTTTTGGATCCAGGGCACTGTTTATTTTGAATTGTTACATAGTTATATTATTTAAAGATTGAAATGCATTGCAACTAGGGAACACGGCCTCACAAAATAAAATGTGATGGTGATTGCAAGGATTCTCTATGTCCCTGAATTTTAAAAGGAAATGGCTGAAGGGATGCCTGTCTCTAAAGGATATATTAGGATCACGTGTGTAGCATCATAAACACAGATGTACCACTCCCAAACTCCCGAGATGCTGATAGGCCTCCTCGGTAGGCATCTTTGTCATAGTAAAGCACTGTCGATGTTCCATTTGCCCAGTGCGTGTGCTGGGCAGCAAGAAGAGCGTAGGTGACAACCACTCGCCTTAAGGTTGTGTCCCCATTCCTGGAAGACTAGTACATTGGCATCACCTCAGGCTTCTAAATATTGTTCCTCAATTTGGAAAGTAACTTTAATATGTCAAGTCCAGATAATGCTGTTTTTGTTTATAGTTTATTCATTTTGAATAACTGACGGTTATTACAGGTTTTATCTTTGTCTACTGTAACACTCAATTTTTATAGCCTGATTTTCCGTAAGCTATTTGTTGTGTACTGCTGTTAGATTGTCGTCTTCCTGAGGGAAAGCTGTTACATACCAACACTAGATCTTAGATTTTACTATATGGTGTGTAGAGTGACTCAAGTGTCTTGTGCCCTATTGACATGAATGTTAAAACATTTCAGGTTAGCAAAATAATTATAAATCGTTTCTATTCCCCAAAGCAGAAATAATTAGAAATGTTAAATAAACAGTAAAACAACATGTAAGTGTTTACTACCACGTGTCAGACACATCCTGAGTGCTTTACATGTGTGATTACGTTTAGTCGTCACGTCAGCTCTGAGATGAGAACTGCTGCTCTCCCAGAGTTGTCCAAGGTTACTGCCAGGAAATGGCAGAGCTGGGAGTGGGACCCAGATTGGTCCTATGTGCTGGCGCCTGAGCCTGGACTCCATATGTCAGGCTGACAGAATTTCCTACTTATGAAGTTTTCATTTACTTTGTACCTCGTTCACATGAAGAAAAGTTAGGGTATATGATACGGCAAACTGAAGTTAAAAATAATACATGGAAGCATCAATAATACATGGGAGCATCTCAGTATGGAACAAGGTATTTTTATTTATACTGTTTGCTGATAGTTTTTGCTAGGAGGGGAAACAGGCAAGGTAGTGGCTGCTATTCTGCAATCTTCAGATCTTGAATTTTAAAAAACGTTTTCCTTATTGTGTGCCTTTCTTGTACCAAATCAGTTATTTAACCAACAGTAAGAGGGAGTCTTCAGAATGACAGTGAATTTGACAAGTAATGATACAGAGATCATGAAGCTAGCTCTCAGGAAACATGAACAGCTAGAAAATCTTGAAAACTTATTCATTTAGTCATTTTAGAAATAGCAAATTTGTCTGTAAATGTGTCATTTAAGTGATTTGATGCTCAACATTAGGATCTAAGTTGAACCTTCAGTTAGCTGTGCAAAAATAGCTTTAAAATTATAGGTGAGGAGCTTAAAGTAGCTTTGTATGTTTTTTAGTAAGTTAATGAAATTGTCAAATTTCGATATTTGGATAACAAAGTACAGTTCAAATAATACATGAAACTTTATTAAGAATTCTTACAGTGTGGGAAAATTAAAATCCTAAGTCTCAAAATTCTTTCTGCAGTTGTGATTCTTAAATAAATGCCTCAGCACAATGTCTGGCATGTGGTGGGCGTAGGCACTCAATAAATCTCAGATGAATGTGCTTAATGATCACCAAGTGTCTTGCAAGAAATTCTTAAAAAAATTGAACTTCGTAAATTAAGATTCGCGTTGCATTGTTGGGGCTGTGACGTAATCATGGTGTAAGAATTTTTTTATACTTTCATGAGTGTAAATCAGCTGATCTTTGGTTTTCAACTAAGTAAAAAGTGGGAAATCTAGACCAACTGCTGATTTGTTAGATGGTAGTCAACACTGATTTAAAGCTGCCTTGACTCGCACAACACCCTATGAAAAAACTCAGACTTAGTGATAGAAAAACTCATTCAAGATCCCACTGACAGTTAATGGGGTGCAGGAGTTTGGGCCCAAGTCTGTCTGATTCCAAAACCTGTGCTTTTAATGAGTATTACTGTGTTCCCAGTAATGTGGTTTTGGTAGACTGTGGACAGAGCTTTATAAATTGCACTTGGATCTGAAAGTAGATTTTCTTGGTGAGTATTTTGGTGAAAGTTTGTGTTGATTGATTAGAAACTGTTCCATTGGAGAATTCGTATTGTGAAACTTTTATAAATCCTTCACAAGAGAAGAGTCGGTAATAGCTGTGCATATTGGTGTATATGATATATGCACGTTACTTTGTTTATACTGTTTATAGAACTGTCAGATATCAGTATCTAGAATTCATTTTAACTTGTATCCCCTCTATGATGCTAATCTCTGTATGAAAAAGTAACTGCTAGAATGATTTTTTAAATGGAATGGAATTGTAGGACGAAAGAGAAAACTTTTACTTGAAGGGCATGGAATGAAGTGGGGGAAGGGGCAAAATCTGCTCTAGCAACCGGGAGACCGGTGTATGGAGCTATAAAATAGTAAGACTGTCAAAACCTGTTGCAACTTCTACATCTGAATGAAGCGGGGAGGGGAGAAAGCCCTTCCAAGTAAGAGAGTCTGCACAAACTATGGTCACCACAGTTTAAAGTTTTGCAGGATTCCTCAGAAAAGCATTCTTACTATTTTTTGACCAAAATTAATATTACCCAAATTTGTAATAAAGCATTCATATTCACCAAACTGACGAGCTCATTAAAAAGTAGTGCAAGCCATTCTCCACGAAATGAAGTGTTGTAATCGTCGTTATACGAGAGTGAGCTGCGGACTTTGAAACCCTATGCCAGAAGAGGCCTGGCGAGAGCTTTGATGCTTTAAAACCTACCTGCACACCAGAATTTCCCTGGGAAGCTTCAAGGCACAAAACAAAACTAACGCCTCCTGTAGATTATGATTAGGAGGTTTGAGGTGATTCTCGTGCAGCTAAATTTGGGAACCATTTCTTTAGATTATAGGTGTTATAATAATGCGTATTAATTCCCAATTTCCCTAATTAGAAGAGCACTTTCATTTGACACGTAAGTTGTGAGATTTTAACATCTTACATGGACTTATTACACCTCAGCTGGTAAGGCAGCATGTCAAAGTAGACCAGTTAATTCCAAGCTCCTCCCGGTCGCAGATCACAATATTAATCACGACCCAACCAACTGTCATTAGCGCATCCTCCTAACTGGGAGGAGGTGGAGAATCAGTAATTGTGTCCTCATAGTCAAAGGGCAACCTGTGGTCTCACAGTTTTAATTAGGCATTTCCACTGGGAGAAACTGAATCTGGAAAGCAAGTATTCAAAACTCAGTGACCTCTATCCCATTAGCAGGAGTTGAGATAGCAACACTGAAAGAGTGATTCTAAGAAAAAAAGCAAGTGCCTACTGAACACATTTGGATTTCTTGTCCCCATAAGAATCATTTGTTATGAAGCAACTTGGTGACATCTGAGTGACAAAAATTGGTATGTTTATGCCGCCAACTTTGTAAGATTATAAATGAGTGTAAACCACAGTCTTGGCTGTCAGTGTAATCCAAGCGGTTCCGTGTTTCCAGAGAGATTGAGTCTTTGCTGGGATGATCATCTGCTTAATCTGGCAGGAGGTGTCTCGCTTGGGAACATGGAACTCCCAGCTCCCTAATACCCAAACCCGACTTTTGGACTATTTCTCAGGAACGAGCTTTCAAAGAATCGTCCCTATTCTCTTCTTGTGCCTGGAGTTAAGCAAAATACATGTTTTAAATTTTTTTCTCATTCTTGAAAACAAAATTGGGACTCAAAACCAGCTCCTTCATCAGACTGGTGCATAGATCAAGATCAAGTGTGTAAGGAAACCCACAGGCTCCCCAACAGGCGAACTCCAATTCTCACGGCTGGTGAGGTGGAGAGGACCCCTTCCAGCCTGTGCTTGGGCCCCTGAAGGTGCACTCTGGAGATTTCTCGCTAGTCGCTGTCCTCAGGACCCTGGTCACAGTAACTGCTGCATCAACCCGTGCGTGGATGCACAGCCTATTCAGGTTTACTTCTCTCTATAACTTCCACTTCTCCGTAGGACTGAACTATGAATCCAGCGGTAGATCTGTGCGACAAACGGCAGTACTGCTCCCAAGGGAGATTTTTCCCTCTGTAGCTTCTCCAGAAGATTTGGGCTTGGATTTACCAAAGGAGCAGCTGGTGGCATGTTCTCCTCTAACAGCTCTTAGCATGATACCTGTCAGTAAGTTCTGACTAAATGCTAACTTCATTCCAACCCATTAGTAACAACATCATTCATTTAGGAGACATCGGGTAGGGTCCCCCACTTCTGTGTAAATAATAGCCCTGCATGTGAATCCAAGCTGTCGCTTTAGCCTTCTTACTTCACACTCTAACCAATTGAACTTATTGCCCGGAAACCTTGATATATAAACTAAATCAGTTCGTACTATTCTCCCCTCTCGTTTGAGCTAGTGTAACTTCTTGAAATATAATGCTTAATTATCTATTATGAACTTCCTGCAGTCCTTCCTTAAAGTCCCATTTTTTCTACTGATTTTTTGCAACTAATATAAGCAAAAAGTGAGTTACTGAAACAGCTACAATACAATCACATTGTTGAAATCTAGTTTTGTGTAAATGTTTCGCATATGTGTTTAAGCATGTGTGCACATGGATGTGCACCTTTGTGCACACGTGATGAATGACATCAGATCTTAAGGGTAGATAGTTAGTGGGCAGATTGATAAAGTCTATTGTGAATGACCAGACATATAGTTTATCAAATGGCAAACACATAGTAATAAAATGAGTTTAAACCCATTTTATTTCACCACCTTTGCTAAGAAAGAGTATATTATTAAATAATAAAATTCTATGTTAGGCAATAAACGTAACTGTACATACAAGCCTACATAGATGGAACTCTTTAGGACATGTGTTGACTGAGAAATATTAAAGTTGTATTTACAAGTTAATTTCTCATGCTTAAGTGCGTCATTATCTGATATTAAGATGTAAATAACTCCCTTCTTTGGTAAAAAATGTTGTACTAGAAATGTATAAACGTATAAAGATGTCTACGTATAGAACAAAAATGTTACATTACCTAGCACAGCCAAAGATTTCCATGATTTATGTTCTTTTCTATTTGTGGTGTCAGTTTTCTGCAACTGTGTTAAACGTCTACACCTTTCTGGAAAGAGGTGAGTGGCTATATAACCTGGTCTGCCTCTGACGGCTCTGGGTCCATGGGCATCAACCGCAGTAGTTCGAGCTCTGTGCCTTTCCCGTGGTCTATGGCCTCCCTCCGCGGCCCAGGGCGAGTCTCCTCCTTTTCCAGTGCTCTTCCCTCTGACCGCCTCTTACATCTCCTGTGCTGCAGGCGGACACAAAGTAACCGCAGTGGTACAATTGCTCTCCAGGAGGAAACAAGGCTAAGACCAAGGGAGGGGGCGTGGGGGCCTAGCTTTGTGAGTTTGTTCAGATGTTGCAAGGCAATTTGGTTTTGGATTCTGATGTGTGGGGGATATCCAACCTCCAGAATAACCACGTGGAATTGTATAATGAGAAATTGCCTCTCCACAGTGACTTCTAATTCTAAGTTTCAGTCAGTCCAAGTATACTAAAAAAAAGAAAAAAATTTTTTATAGAAGTGAAGAAGCTTAAAAGGGGGACGAGGGTAGGGTGACAATACCAAATACCACAGAGTTCTGGTTCATTCCTTAGTTCACACACGACAGAGTGTGTGCAAAGAATTTATAAGATCTGTATATTTTCAGAAGTTACCAACATTAGTGGCGGGAACCCCCTCATCCACAGGTGGAATTGGGATGATGTGGCTCAGTGAACATTCCCAATCTGTTACCTAGTTTGTGTGTCCTACATAACCTACTAAATTTAAAGAATGGGAATGTGATGAAATATATTTAAACTATATTGAACAGCATTTTGTTTTTCATAGAATTTGTTTAACCATCTTATGCATCTTTAAATATTTAACCATATTTAATACGTATCTTGATATATATTTATGTATGTATCTTCTATGTGCCAGATAAAGTTTTAGGCACTGGAGATCCAGCAGCAAACAAAATAGACAAAAAGCCTTGCCCTCAAGAGGAGTACATGGGGGAAAATTGCCAAATATAGTCCCCTATATAACCTGCAGAATGTGATCGATGCCGTGAGGAAAAGTAACACAGCTCGTGTTCTCTAGGAGTGGCATGGTGGAGGGCGTTAGGTCGTCATTTTAAATAGGATGACCCGTGGAGCCCTTGTTAGAAGGTTACATCTGAGCTAGACAGGACTTGAAGGAAGTGAAGGAGCAAGCAAGCCATGCCACTATCGGGGAAGAATGTTCCAGGCAGAGAAATCAGACAGGTCGAAGAGCTGCCCAGAATGTTCCAGCTCAGAGAGGAGGCTGATGGCACTGGTGCACAGTCGGGGAGGGAGAGAAGTAGGAGATGTTGGAGGTAAGAGGAGGCCAGATCGTGGTGGGCTCTGTAGCCTTTGAAAAGACTTTGTCTTTTACTCTGAGCGGAATGAAGAACCATTGCCAGGGGCTAAGCAGAGGAGGGACACAATCTAACGCATTCTTTAGAAAGATCACTCTAGCCACCATGTACTATGGCTATTGCAGCAATCCCAAGAGAACAAATGAGGGCTTGGAGCAGGGTGGTGGGAGTGGAGGTGGAGAAAAGTGATCAGATCTTGCATTCATTTTACAAGTAGAATCTGATTGATGGGAGGATGTGGAGTGTGAGAGAAAGAGATGACACCAAGGCTTTTGGTCTGAGAAACTGAAAAGAGAGAGTTGCCTTACCTAATGGAGGCGATGGTGAGTAGTTTAGTTTCATTTCTTTTTTCATTTTTTTTACGTTTTTGGCTTATTTACTTATTTAGTCTTTTTTATTAAGAATCTATTTTTTAGAGCAGTTTTAGGTTCACAGCAAAATTGATTATTTCATTTTGAAGGAAGGTGAGTCGAGGAGTTTGGTTTAGAGCCAAAGTTCCAACATGTGGTAGACAACCGAGTGTGGGTATCGGGAAAACAGCTGGATACACATGTCTGGAGGTTAGGGCAGGAGTGTGGGCCGGAAATACGAATTTTGGAGTTGTCAGTATGTAGGTGGCACTTAAAGCCGTGAAACTGGGTCAGTTATCAATGTCTTGCCTCTCAGCTCCAAATGCACCCTTCATAGGTGCAAATGGATCCGAGTCTTTTGAACATTTTCCCTCTCCCTGCTGACATGGTGTTAACTTTTGGCAGTGGAAGGTACTGAGGAGACATTGCAGGAGGAACAGTTTCCCATCCTGGGTCTGGCGATTCACCCACCAGCATCCTGGAGAGGGTACTTTTCTTTCGGTTTGCTGTTCCACTTGCAGGGTTTTTCCAGTGCTAGGTGTCCACAGGGCGTTGCTCTCTCCAGCATTTGGCCACCCCTGACCACAGTGCTCTCTTAAGCCCTTGACTCAGGCTTAGCAGCTTGGCAGGGAACCCCAGACTGTGTGGACCTGCATCCCAGCCAAGATCGCTGCTCTGTCACCCTCTCCTCAGCCCATCCCCCCATCCCCCACGAATACTGGGAGGCCCTAATAAACTGGCCACCTGGCCTTCGTCCCATGCAGTCTTCTAACCATCTGGGCCAAGCCATGCACAGAAGTTCATCAGGTCCCAGCAGAGCTAGGCCTCTATCTCCTGGTTCCAGCTGCGCCTGTGGTGGTGCCTGGACCCCTCTGCACGCCCAATCCCCTTTGTACAACCAGTCCCTTCCGTTAACCCACCCGTCAGCCTCAACTCACCTGCACCCTGGGGGTTTGTTTCCCATGGCCTCCCCAATGTGGACACCATATATTCCAGGCCTTGCACCTCAGTGGCACCCCATCTCCCTCTGCACACCTACCTAAAAGGTGAGCCTTGGCTCACCTGCATCCCAGAGGGTTTTCCTGCCTGCCCAGGGATGATGGGTCAGCAACTTTCTCCTCCTTCTGGTGGGCTGCAGCCACACCTTCAGTAAGGTCTGAGCCCCTCCAAGTCTGTCCTCCTTCCAGTACTTGGTCTCAAGGTGCCCAGTAGAGTTCTCCTGCCACCTTCACAGTTACTCTCCCCAAAGGGCTTAATAATTCCTTATTTTAAACTTGCCCCGTTTAAATTACTGTGTGGTATCTGTCACCTAATTGGACCTGGACTGATACAGGAGTCGAGGGCAATGAGAGAAAATAAGAGGTTTCAGGACTTCAGCTCTGGGGCACCTCACCATCAAGAGGCTGGGAAGAGGGACTCATAAGAGGCAGTGTAAGCAAATGGCCAGGGAAGGAGAAAACCAAAAGAATGTGACGTTGTGTCATAGAGCCAAGTGGAGAACGTGTTTATAAAGAAGGAAGAGATCAACCATGTTAAAAACTGCTAGGTGGTCATGTATGATGAGAATTGGGGATTAAACACAGATACAGCAATGTGGAGATCATCAGTAACCTTCACAAAAGCAGAAAAATCAGAAGGAATATAAAGATCATCTACCAACCTCATACCCAGGGCAAGAGTGCTTTCCAGGCACCCCAAGGGACAGATCTTCTAGCCACCAACAAACACCCGAATTTGCTTGGAATATCACTATTTAGTTAAGTCATTGTATTTATGCACTTAAGGGGCTTCTATTGTTTTAAGATAATTAGAAGCATCAATTACTGAAAGCATAGAAAGCATGAAATATTGAGATAAGTCTCCCAATACTTCTCCTTATGTATTAATTTAATGGATATTTATTGAGCACCTATTGTGTTGCAGGCATTCATCTCAGAGCTGGGATATGACAGTGAAACAGAGCAGCAAGGAGCTCGCCATCACAGAGCTTACATTTTGGTGGCAGAAACAGGTAATAAACTAGTTAACAAATACATAAACTAATGTGTTTTCAGAGCGATATGTGCAATGAAGGAACTAGAATTAGTGACAGGAGGAGTAGGGAGTGACATTAGAATTATATCAGTGGTTAGAAAAGACCTCTCCAAAGAAATGGCACTTGAGCTGAGACACAAATATGGAAGAAGGTGAGAAAAATCTGGGCAAAGAGCATTCTAGGCAGAGTGTGTGGCAAAAAAAAAAAAGGATCAGAGAGAAGAAGCTTTGTGGATTCAAGGGACAAAAAGAGAGCAAATAACTAAAGCACATGTGCAATCTAGGAGAGAAGTGGAAGATAAAGTAAAAAGGAAAGCAAAGAGCCTTCCAATTTCTGCCATGATGGAGACACAGGGATGAGATTTACACTCTAGCCCTAAAAAACTGGAAAACTGGAGAAATTATACATAAAATGATGGTTTTAAGATTTTGGATAACATGCAGCTTAGACCTGTGATCCCTGAGAAAAGGGAAAAAACAAGGTGATCCCGACAGTTGCACCAGGTTATTATAGGGAGACAGTTTCCAAGCTGAAGTACAGGGAGTGGGGAACCCAAACAGAGCTTTGCAGTCTTTCTAAGTTGATGAGTCTGAGGTCAGAGTTTAGGGAGGTCAAAGCTGGCTAGAATTCGTGGGTTGTAGTCCAGAGAGGAGAGGGCTGAACCTAGAGAGAGCCCCAGACACCTGCTGAAGTGTCTTCTCAAGTCTTTGGCTGAGTATTGGGCTGATACTTCATGAAATGAAAGGAAATTACCCAGGGCCAAGGGAAGATCCCCAGGAAAGGAGGAGGTAGATCAGTCTTGCAGCCCACACGGGACTGGGAATAGTTTGTGCCCCCAACAGCCTAGTGGAAGAGTCTCATAAAACATGTGGCATTGGGTAGAATCCTCAGAAGGGTGTCAGTCTAGCAGCTGTAGATGAAAGGCTGCTCTAGACCTATACTAACAAAGGTCAAGAGCAAAAGAATCCAACTGAGTCCAAGTGCCTTATCTGTGAACCAGTATTTAAAGGAATCCAAAAAAATCCTGCAATCAAGGCACAAAATTCACAATGTCCAGCATCCAATAAAAAATTACTAGACATACAAAGAAGTGCAAGATGACCCATAATCAGTAGAAAATAAAAGAAATGGACCCAAGATGTGGAGAGGTTGGAACTAGCAACCAAGGACATTAAAACAGCTGTTATAAATAGACTCCACATATTCAAAAAGGAGACTAAGATCAAAACGAGAAGAGAAACAGAAGATGTGAAAAGACCCTAATGGAAATTTTAGAGATGAAAAATACAATGTCTAAAATGAAAAACCTATTGGATGAGATTAAAGCAGATTAGACACCATGGAAGAAAAGGTCGACTTGAAGACATAGCAATAGAAATGATCCAAAAAGAAGCACAGACTATTAAAAAAAGAACAAAAGGGAGCCTGCCTGGGGGTGTAGTGGTTAAGTTCAGTGTGCTCTGCTTTGGTGGCCTGGGGTTTGCAGGTTCGGATCCCAGGCATGGACTACACCACTCATCAGCCATGCTGAGGCGGCATCCCACATACAAAATAGAAGAAGATTGGTGCAGATGTTACCTCAGGGCTAATCTTCCTCACCAAAAAAAAAATGAAAGAAAAAAAAATAGAGCATCGATGGCTTGTGGAACAATACTAAGTGATCTAACATATGTGTAATTGAGTCCCAGTAGGAGGAGAAGGTGGAGAGGGACTGAAAAAATATTTGAAGAAATACTGGACAGAACTTTTCATAATTTCTTTACAACTATAAATCAGTGGTTGGAAAACTATCACTCATGGACCAAATCTGGCCTGATGCCTGTTTTTGTAAAGAAAATTTTATTGGAACACAGCTATGCTCATTTATGTATTATGGCTGCTTTTGAGTAGTTGTGATGGAAACTGCATGAGGTGTAAAGCCTAAAATATTTACTGTCTAGCTCTTCAGAGAAACAATTTGCCAGGGGGTTGGGGGAGCAGATTAACTGTGAAAGACCAGAAGGGAACTTTTTGGGTTGATGGTATTGTTCTGTATCATGAGTGTAGTGATCATTACACAATTGTATATACTTGTCAAAACTCATTGAATTGGACCCTTAAAATTGGTAACTTTTATTGTATAGCAACTGTACTTCAATAAAGCTAATTTTAAGAAATTTGATAGATAGAGGCTAGTTCAACATCTTATACGCCCAGATAAAGAGTTTTGGTTTGTATTTTACATGTAACCAGTGGGAAGCCAACAGAGAGTTTTAATCAGAGGAGGGGCAATTTGATTGAAAAGTTTTAAATGGTCACGTTAGCAACAGAACAATGAATGAGGGACAAGAGCCTGATTGATAGGGTTTGCGGTATTCTCCTTGAGAGATGATGGTGACTTTTGAAGGCAGATGATGAAGGTAAAGATGCAGAATGAGATGGATGGAGGATTTGTTTCCGAGGTAGAAGCAACAATCTTGCTGATTGAATGCGGAAGCCAAGGCTGGAACCAGACAAAACTTTCAGGGCTTGGACGAGGGCTCCTTGGAGGAGGTGGATGCTGGTCTTCACTGGGATGAGAAGGACTGGAGGAGGAAGGCCAAGTCCAGAATCTGAAAGCCGAATCCGGTTGGACTCGTTGTGTGTACTCCAGATAAATTGAAGTGTGATGTTTATAGACACAATCCTTTTATTACTGCAGTTGAATTGGGGGCATGACTAACTTGGCAATAAGGTAAAGTTCACCATCACTAGAGTCGAATGTTTTTAATGAGAAACCAGCATTTGACCATTGTGTAAAAAATAAAGATTTCTCTTTTAGATTTAGTTTATCATTGTAAACTCTTGCTTCATTCCTCTCCCCAAAAGATATTTAAAATTATGTCGAAGCAAAATTAAAATGTAATCAGTGAGGAGGCATCTTGAACAGCAGTTCCACTCATTATAAACATAATCAGTAATGAGAGTAAATAAAATAATGCTCCTGTGTTAATCCTCAGCAAGTCACTTTCCTTTTCCAACTGTCAGCTCCGTTATTTTCCCCTAATATCTTATTACACCAAGGATTCTGATAAACTCTATCATTCACATGCTCATTTTCTTTAATAGTGTGCTAAATTGTATTTGGAAAAATGGTTAACCCAAATCGGTCCTTTTTATTTTTAGTCATAAAAAGAATTTTATGATGAGCTAGATGTATAGAATGTATCTTATTGGTCATTTATGCTTTTGACTTTATTTTGTGAAGATCAGTACCAGCAAATTAAGTTCTTCATGTTTAGAGGGATCTCCTCTTTATCTTTCTGTTCTTTGAGAATGATTCCTGCCTCTCTGTCCAATCTTCTCCCACCTCCTCTCTCTGTAAAACCTTTCACCTATTTCCCTATGTTTTCTCAGGCTGTGGTCAGCTAAGTACATGGAGCAAAGCAGGACTGTGAAAACGAGCTCCACGTCTGTTGGTGTCTGGAAGCAGCTTGCCCGCTGGAGTTAGTGTCCCTGACTGAACGAGTGTGTGGAGTTCTCCCCAGACCAGCTCCCCACCCTTGGCTCCTTTTCCAAGTCAGATGCATCCTTTCATCTTACGAGGGTCCTGTTTTTCTCCTACACACGTTTGACTTTAATTCTCCCGTTACAGTTTCCTTTCAGACTTAAACTCTGTCTTGCTACTATTGTCCTTTCTTCTACCTGTTATGATGTGTATTCCTCTTGTCTCCAGCTAAGCTGATGCCTCTTAAGGGAGAGAGCTTCTTCACAGAACACGCCTGCACACCGGATCTGTCCTTTCTCACCGTACAGAAACGAGATTGGGAATTTTGACCCCAGTGTAAAGGGCTCAACTGCCAAATACAGTCTCCTGGCCTCCAGCCGTGGGGTTCGACTCCTCAGCCACATTGAACTCATCTAATAATTAGCATTTCCCTTTGAAAACTCTGATCTACAAATGGTTGCAAACATTAGCATTTTTCTTGATTTTAATCTAAATCCGACATTGAAAATCAATCCCTTTTGGTTAGATATGAGTCATTTCCCCAAACTACTGGATATCTGTTAGCCCTCCCCAAGGAGACTTTCCACTTCTTGGCGTCCCTGGATTGACTGGACCTATTTTCATACACATGCACGCACACAAATCCTTTTGTTGTTTTTATTTATTGTTGTTTTCCTAATTTCAAATCAATTTATCCCAGAAGGAAAACTCTTACTAAATGGATCGTTTTTGCCTGAATGTATAAGTTTCCTATTGCTGCTGTAATAAATTACCACAAAAATAATAGCTTGAATTTATTATCTTACAGTTCTGGAGGTCAGAAGTCTAAGATCAGTCTCACTGGTCTAAAGTCAAGGTATCAGCAGAGTTGGGTCCCTTTGGAGGCACTAGAGGAGAATCCGTTTCTTTGCCTTCATTACCTTCTAGAAGCTGGCTACATTCCTTGGCTCCTGGCTTCTTCCTCCATCTTCAAAGCCAGCAGTGTGGCATCTTCACCTCTCTCCTTCTCTTCCACTGCTTCATCATCACGTCACCTTCTCTCTGACTCTGATCCTCCTGCTTGCCTCTTACAGGGACCCTGTGATCACATCAGGCCCACCTGGATGGCCCAGGATAATCTTCCCTCTCAAGATCTTTTAGCTTAATCTCATCCACAAAGTCCCTTTTGCCATATAAAGTAACAAATTCACGGGGTCTGGGGATAAAGATGTGGACATCCTGGGGGTGGGGTAGGGGTATTATTCAGCCTTCCATACCAAATAAACTTATCATTGTCTCCTTTTCTTGAAAATAAAAATTATAATTGGTTAAATGGACCATAGGTCAAGATTTATCTTCTTTATGGATAGAAGCCCAGGGAGTTTAATGATCTCTACACAGTCATGTGATGAGAATGGATTAAAGGGAAATCAAGAGACAGTTTGAGATCAGCCTGTAGATCCCCTTTGCTTCTTGTCACATTGACCAGTTTCTTTTCTTCTGTTACTTCACAACCTAGAACATTATTGCAGAACTCTTAAAGCCATCCTTTACTATGGTGGTAGAATTCATTTGAAGTAGGCTGTGTAAGTGCTTTGCCACTAGACTACTCACATGAGGTTAAAGTCAACAGTAGAATTTTATGTCTTAATTCTTTTCATGCTGCTGGCAGCATATTTGACAGTTTATCATCCTTGGATTTGAAGTGTCCCAAGTAATTTGAAGGATTGGTGTAGGATTAGGTTGATTTTGTAGTAGCTATCAAGAATCTACTACAGGCAATGTGCCCAACTGACCAACTTAAAGAACAAGTGGTCCAAACAGAGAGGCGAGAGCAATCCCGTGAATACCTAGCAGTGCGGGGAGTGTAGGAGCCACTGAGGAGGGAGCCCATCCATCCGGGAAGACTTCACATTCTTCCTTGCTCCTTCAATGCTTCATTTGAACCCACTTTCACTTGGGAAAATTCAAAGGGTGGGGAGCGGATAGGAAGGTATAGTTTTTTTTAAAAAAATCAATAGACTATTTTCCAGAGCAGTTTTAGGTTTACAAAAGATTTAGCAGAAAGTACGGAGACTTCTAACATATCCCTTCTCCCTCCTACTTACAGTTTGCCCTACTGTTGATATCTTGGGTTAGCTGGGTACATTTGTTACAATTAATGACCAGTGTGGATATGCTATTATTAGCTAACGTCTGCATTTTATGCTAGGGTTCGCTCTTTGTGATGTACGTTCTATGGGTTTTGACAAATGCCTAATGTCATGTGTGCAGCATTACAGTAACATACAGAATAGTTTCATTGCCCTAAAAATCCCTTGTGCTCTATCTTTTCACTCCATCCCACTTCCCCTCAAATCTCTGACAGCCACTGATCATCTTACTCTTTCTATAGATTTACCTTTTCCTTGAAGTCATACATTTGGAATCATACAGTGTGTAGCCTTTTTGGACTGGCTTTATTCACTTAGCAATATGTATTTAAGTTTTCTCCATGTCTTTTTGTGACTTGATTCCTCACTTCTTTTTATGGCTGAATATTATTCCACTGTATGGATGTACCACAGTTGCTTTATCCATTCACCTGTTAAGGGACATCTTGTTTGCTTCCAGTTTTTCACAATTATGAAAAAAACTGCTATAAATATTAGTGTGTAGGTGCTGCGTGGATATACGTTTTTAACTCATTTGGGTAAATACCAAGGATTCTTGGATCGTATGTTAAGTCTATGTTTAGCTTTGAAAGAATATGTCAAACTGCCTCCCAAAGTGGCTGTACCATTTTGCCTTCCTACCAGCAATGACTGAGAGTGTTTCTTGCTCCTCATCCTCACAGGCATTTGCTATTGTCAGTTTTGAATTTTAGCCATTCTAATAGGTGTGTAGTTGTATCTCATTATTGCTTTAAATTTGCAATTCCCTAATGACATATGATGTGGAGCATCTTTTCATAGGCTTATCTGCCATCTGTACATCTTCTTTGGTGAGGTTCCCATTAAAAAATTTGTCCATTTATAAATTGTGTTGTTTTCTTACTATTGAGTTTTAAGAGTTTTTGTATATTTTAGACATAAGTCCTTTAGCAGATATATGTTTTACAAATATTTTCTCCATCTGTGGCTTGTCTTTTCATTTTTTAGCCATGCATTTTGCAGAGCAGAAGTTGTCAATTTTAATGAAGTCCAGCTTATCAGGTTTTTCTCTCATGGATTGCGCTTTTGATGTTGAATCTAAAAATTAATTGCCAAACCCAAGGTCGCACAAACTTTTTCCTCTGTTATCTTCTAGAAGTTTTATAATTTTACATTTTATATTTACGTATATAATCCATTCAAGTTAATTTCTGTGAAAGGTGCAAGGTCTGATTTTTTTGGTAGTGAATGTCCATTCCAGCACTGTTTGTTGAAAAGACTATCTTTTCTCTCTTGAACTGCCTTTGCTCCTTTGTCAAAAATCAATTGACTACATTGGTGTGGGTCTATTTTGGGCTCTCTATTCTACTGCACTGATCTATTCGTCTATTCTTTCCCCAGCACCATGCAGTCTTGATTATTGCAGCTTCATAGCAAGTCGAAGTCAAGTAGTGTGAGGCCTCCACCCAGAATATAGAGTTTTTACTACAGCCCTCACAGGCTTCCATGAAATCACTGTTTAGACGAAGTTTTTGCCTGGAAATTTTAAATATTTTCTATGTTCGTGACCACCATTTTGTCACATTTCATTATAGGTTCAGATTCTAGAAGATTTTACTTTCCAGCCTTGTTTATGTGCAGAACAATTTGACAAGTATTGATGGGATATGAGTAGGAAATTATTATTACCTAGAAGGGAAACAAAGATCTCCTCTTTGTAAATTATGACTGTTCATACAAAATGGATTATGACACTGAAGGTAGTGTGCCTAACTCCCTTCTACCCCCAATTATTAATTATCAGGCATATCTGGACAAGAGTGCAGCCTAAGAACATGATGTCTTGATCTCCATCCCTCTTTTAGTTCCTCACCCAGGTGTCTCAGCTAACATAGAAAGAAAATGCTCTCTCACCGCTGAAAACCAGAGATGGGTACCATCTACAACTCTGGTACCACAGGTGTAAACTGAGATGACACAAATGAGGCTGACTTACTTGCCATCAGTTATCTTGCAGGAGGAAGCTCACTTACCACATAAATCCCCTCTGGCCATTGTAGGAGGAGAATAACCCTAACTGTCTTCCTAAGCTCAGGAGGATCACCTTTAGCTCCCAAGAGAGGCCCCAACATCTTCCTGCACCTAAGCTAGAGCCTCCTGCAGTCAGACCAGCATGGATACCAACAGAGCCTGTGTCTCCAACAGTACAACTGGGCTCCACCGTCATAGGTGGGAATGGAGACAGACAGCAACAGTGGATCTGGAGCGGGATCAGCCACTTGAAAAGATGGTGCCAAACTGAATCGTCAATAAATAGCCACAGTAGGACAGAATTAACCCAGAGAGCAGAGGACAATTTAACAATATTTAAACATGGGTCTTCACACTGATTTCAGAGATATTGCAACAATAAATCAATCTTGTCATAAAAAAAGGACTAACTACAAAAGTAAGAAACACTTTTTGGAAATAAATAACACAATTATAAAAATTTTTAATTTATTAGAAGCGTTGATGGAAAGAACATCTCCCCAAAAGAAAATAATGATTTAGAAAGGTAAATAGCTCTTCCAGAGTGCACAGCAAAAAGACCAAGAAAGAGAATTTATACAAGAAAAGATGAGATATAAAGAATGCATCAGGGGCCGGCCCCATGGCCAAGTGGTTAAGTTTGTGCACTCTCCTTTGGCAGCCGGGGGTTCATGGGTTCAGATCCTGGGCACAGACCTAGCACTGCTCATCAAGCCATGCTGTGGTAGAGTCCTGCATAGAAGAACTAGAAAGACTCACAACCAGGATATACAACTATGCGCTGGGGCTTTGGAGAGGGAAAAAAAAAAAAGGAAGATTGGCAACAGATGTTAGCTTAGGGCCAATCTTCCTCACCAACAACAAAAAAGAGAGAGAGAGAGACATTTAAAAAAAAAGAATATATCAAAGAGACCCCATATTCATGAAACAGGAAGCAATCAAGCAGATGGAAAACCAGCAATAATCAAACAAATGCCCAAAGAACATTTCCCCAGGTTTAAGAATGACATGACTCTGACTCAAAATGCCTTACAAATGTTCAGCAGGATTATTGAAAGAGTTTCCAAAATAAATACAACATACAGTTTTCCTACAAAAAAGGAAAGAGACTCAGACCGCCATCAGAATTCTCATTTGCAACACCCAATGCCAAATGCAGTGTGGAGCGATGGTGGCAAATTTCTGGGGAAAAAACATTTTCTGAAAGTCCCATACTAGACAAACTATGGGTCATCTCTGAGGCAAAAAAAGACATTTTCAGACCAGCCCTATAACTTTCTAAAAAGAATTACTTGGAAATTATCCAGCCAAAGGTAAATTTGAATCTGAATTCGAATTTGAAAAACTAGGCAAGTGGAAAGCATAATACCCAACAGACAGTGATGAGAATGAAACTGATGCTCGACCGCAGAACTACTGAACCAGAATCTTCCTTTAACAAGATTCCCAGGCAGGAAGCTCTGCTCTGAAAACGATTCTGAAGTCCCTTACAATCCCCACCTGCTGAAAGGTGGGAAAAATTTTAAATTTTGGTTCAATTTAGTTTGATTCCAATTTGGTTTAAAATAACCATTTATCCAATCTCTGGGCTTAGCTCTGTTTATGGGGGGCTAACGGTGCAGACTTCTGGTGTCATTCCCACCCCCCGGTTCCTTTCTAACACAATATCTGGAAGATGGGGTGGGCCCAACATGGTATGGTGTCATTTAGGAGTAAAAGGAGCCCGTTGATCTCAGTTGGTCCTTGGGTGTGTAGTTGGGTTGGCTGAGAGCTGGATGGTCCCATCTTATCCCGGGCATCCTGCTGGTGGCCTCTGGAAGTGACGAATTCTTGGTTTATTCTTTCTAGGCTCCATCAGGGCTCAGCCGCCCCTCCCTCTGGCTTCATCAACCTCACTTTGATCTTCACTGAGGTTGAGACCCTCGCTCATATGCTCCTTCCCAGCTTTTGCTTCAGCAATCCACCCCATGGCCTTTGCCCTTACCTGCTGGTTGGCAGCTCAGCATCCCTCACCTATCGGGATTTGAGCAAGGATTGGCTCGGGCCACAGATTTAGATCCTCCTGTTGTGTGTCTACAGTGCCCTCCCTCCCTTGTTAGACCAGGGCTGCCTGCACCTCAGGCGCCTTCCACGGTCCCGGGGGGAATAGAGGCCTCACCATCATCTTAGCACACATTTCCCTCACCACGCCAAGGCTCCAGGAGAAGCTGGGACACACTTTTGACTCCCTCCTCCCACGTCGCAACCTCCTCTGGCCTCTTCACCTTGCTCTTCCAACCATCCCCAAGGACCAGAACAGACACGCTCCTCTTTCACTTCCTCTGTTTCGTACCCTCCACTTTCCTGATTCCACCTTCTCGGCTAAACCCTGTTGGCAGACAAAATTATTTTCTATGAACTTTGGGAGAATTACTGCTTTGTGGTCCAGGCCTACCATTTGATATATTAAATCGAAGCAAAGGAATTTAGACATTTCTTTGTTTTCAACTGACTTCCAAGCATATTCGCCTATTGTCTTCCTGCAAAATGCCATTTAAATGTCAGACACTGAAAACTCTTTGTCCATCGCTGCATTTCTTCTCTACACACAAATCTTAGTAATTCTCATTTTCCAACAGCTGTTGAAGGCAGATGAACACCGTGGCCTCATGTATATGTGGAATAGCAGAAAAATCTACAAATTTTTTAAAAAACCATTATCTTTGTTATGCTACATAAACTTTATGGTTAAGTCTAAATAGTTTTCATAAAGTAGTTATGAAGTTTACAGGTGGTAAAAACAATTTTTAAAATGTGTGGCATAATACAAAAAAACCACAAAAATCTTAGTAAAATTTTTACAGTCCTAAGCTCGCTGACAGTCAATGAAGCAAGATTAGAAATTAATAAATATAGAGACAACAAACATTTGTCTCATTTGGAAACTTAAGCCTGCTCTTCTAAATAACTCCTGTCACAAAGGAAATCAAAATTGAAATTATAAGATCTTTAGAATTGGATAACAATGGGAATTTTAGATATCAATAACTATGGAATTTGGCTGCAACCATACCCTGAAGACAATTCAGGATTCAATGCTTTTATTATTAAATAAATATGAAGCTAAACATTCAATTCAAGCCTACAATAAAATAATCACAAGACAAATCAAAAGACAGGAAAAGGATCTAATAAATATAAAACTAGAAGTTAATTGATAAGCAAGTGAAAAAGTAGAAGAGATGGATAAACCAAGAGTTTGACCTTTTGGGGAGGGAATAGATTAATGATAGATAACATTTTTAGCAAAACAAATTGTTTCTCAAGTTCACCTGAAAAAATAAATGGAGACCACTCGTTAAAGATGTCAGATTGAACACACACATTTAACCACCACTCCCTCCTGAAATCCTACAAAAATGAGAGTAAAGGTGTTTTTCTTTTTTTTTTTTTTGCACAACTCCTCAGGGCCACAGAGGGCAGGAGAAAGCAGGAATCAATGTCAGGATCTGCAAAACAGAGGGGTAATGGCAGCTGACGCAGCAGTTCCCAGAAAGCTGCCTCCTGAACTGGCAGTGGAGAATATGCAGCCCTTCACAGTAGAGAAGCAGGCAGCTTCTCTTGAATGGCACAGTGAATACCAGAAATATCGTGGTTAGCATAGAGGAAATCATGGCGGCGGCTGGCAGGCTGAAAATGCGTGATTGAACTTGGTAGTTATAAGTTACAGATAAGAAGCCACTGAAGTTTCAAAGTGAGGCATCAGACAGATCCTGGAAAAGAACTGAATAAGAACGTTTACATCAGAGGGGAAAAAAAAGATTTAATGCCCTTTGACAATTACAATTAAAATTAATTAAAATATCCTTAGTAGAAATGTAAGTTGGAGTTTTCCAAAGTATTTGGGCAAAGTATTTGGTCCTAGAACATCACTGCTCTTTGCTACTCTTACATAATTCACTCTTATTTTCCTTAATTATGCTCTTCAGTTAAAAACGTAGCCTATGGGGACTAGTTTCTGATTTTAAATACTTAAACTTTGTTGATTGCATTAAAAAGTGGGGAAAAATTGTAAATGTGTATAATATTTAATGTTTAAAGGAAAGAATTTCTCTGTACAACGTCTCATACAATGTCTCAAACAATGTCTAGCACAAACGTTTTTTACTTAAAACATAGAAATAATACATGAATTCATTTGAAGACTCGTATTTCCTCCCATTGCGTCTTGTCCACAAATGTCTGATTTTAATTTACAAAAATAGCCCATTATAGCATTGTTGAGTTTTTGCTACATTTTTGGAAAGTAAGAGTGGATCATGGAGGGACTGGCCTGCTGGCACAGTGATTATGTTTGCATGCTCCGCTCTGGCAGACCAGGGTTCATGAGTTCAGATCCTGGGTGTGGACCTCCACACCACTCATCAAGCCATGCTGTGGTGGCCTCCCACATACAATGGAGGAAGACTGGCACAGATGTTAGCTCAGTGACAATCTTCCTCAAACAAAAAGAGGCTTGGTAACAGGTGTTAGCTTAGGGCCAATCTTCCTCACACACAAAAAAGGAGTGGATCATGGAAAGAATATTTGTTATTAATTTACAAATCAAGCTTTGAGTATGACCTCAGGCCAGGCAGAGGTTTAACTTTTCTGTGTCTAATGAAATATGGAAGTTCGGGCCAAGCGCCCACTCTAGCTTTCACCGTGTGTGTGTGCTTTGTCAACATTTTGTTTTTTTAAAACATTGAGTTTATATGCCTTAGGCAGAGCCTTCATTCTGTAGTTGTACCATGCTGACACCATGATCTATTGTCATATACAAGGTTACTTGACAAATTTACATAACTGTCTGGCCTCTGAAGGCATTCAAGTCTGTAATTCCTGGAATAAGGCCTATTCCAACTCCAAAACTTGTAAAAAATAGGCACCCACTGAATCCACCAGGGGTCAGCACACCAAACGTTATCACTCCAATGTCAATATGAGTTAAACCAAGAAAAAAAGCTAGAAAGCTTAGAAAAGCCAAGTACCCTTTGGGACTTGCATATACCCATAATTAATTTCTTTTTCCTTTCAGGAAAGTCGCCATACTTGCTTGCTTCGTACTATTTTGATCCTTCCCTCTGAGGGCCAGGAACTCAGTAGCCATTAACTCTGATTTGTAGTCAAGATGACTCCATAAGTTAACCTTTTAACTCATCCTCCTTGCTCCAAACCCACAGCAAAGACAGCCCATAAAAAGGGAAAACCATTAAGATTAAGTCTGGATCAAAAACAAAATAAATTATTTCATGGACCAGAAATGGATCAGAAATGCAATGCTATGAACTGAGCCAAAGCCAAGCAAACACTCTCACTAAAATAATTGTTAAAGAATATACTTCTAGGGGCCAGTCCCATGGCCAAGTGGCTAAGTTTGTGAACTCTGCTTTGGCGGCCCAGGGTTTCGCCCATTCTGATCCAGGGCACGGACATGACACCGCTCATTAAGCCATGCTGAGGTGGCGTCCCACATCCCACAACTAGAGGACCCACAACTAAAATATACAACTACGTGCTGGGGGGCTTTGGGGAGAAGGAAAAATAAAAATATATTAAAAAAATAAGATCTTAAAAAAAGAATATACTTCCATAGGAAGAAAAAGGAGCCTAGAGGAAAGGTATGGGATACAAAAAAGGGTGGAAAGCAGGGAAATTGATAAAGTGTGAGCAAATAACTGTAAAAAAATTCTCAATTTTTGTTTGCTTTATTTCAAGAAGTGGAAAACTAAACTCTAGATAACAATAAATTGAAGAGAAACTGTCAATGGGTAGTTAAAGTGTGCTAAAGGGGTTTTTTGCTATTGTTTTTCAGGACAAAAATAAAATTACTGAGCATTTTAGATTATTTAGAAAAATGTATGGCCTGATATGTATGTTAAAAAACTAAAGGTAAGTAGTCAAAAAGTGAAAACACTGTCCACAGCTTCCTAACCAGAAAGAGGGGAAATATAGAAAGCTTTACTAGTTCAATAGAATGCAGGAAAGAAGGAAGAAAAGAAACAAAGACCAATGAAAGTGAACAGAAAGTCAAAACTAAGAAAGCAGAAATAATTTTAAATCAATTAATAATCCAAAACATTGAAAATGAAATAAACTCACTATTAAAAATCAGAATCTATGATTAGATTAAATTTAGAAATCTAGGCATAGTCTTCTTATAGAAGATACACATAAATAAAACCACCCAGATATGCTGAAACTAAAAGGATACAAAAACTTGCCCCATACAAATAATAAAAATAACAACCCTAAGAATAGCAATATCAATTTCAGACAAAATATAACTTACAGCAAAAACACTATACGGGTAAAGAAGGAAACATCTTAGTAAAAAGAGGAATATATAATATTCATGAACTTGTATATACGTAAAAAGATAGCCTGGAAATCTAGAAGGCAAAAATTAACTTACACAAGGAAAATGGACAAACCTATAATCATATAGGGGGATTTTGACACATCTCTACAAGATACTGGTTGGTTACATAATTTTTTTAAAAAAAGTGTAAGCATATAGAAATAAAAAATTAAGTTTGACATAATGAATTATTTTCAAAAGTATCTTCAAAAATTGACAACATAACAGGTATAAAGTCTAGATAAATTAAAAAAATATATCACACACACCACATTCATTCTTCGGCTACACTGAAATTAGATGAGACCTCAAGAATAAAAAATAGCAAAATAAATAATAAATGAAAATACTAATAAAATAATAAGTAATATTTTCACACATTTGGAAACTATAATGCTCTCTTGATTAATTTGTGAATTAATTGAAAAAAGAGATCGCAATGGAAATTGCATCAGAATGATAACGCACTTGTCACATATCAAAATTTGTGGGATGCAGCAAAAAGTTACTAGAAACACATTTTGTAGGCTTCAATGTATGTTTTGAAGAAGAAATTTTGAAAAAAAAAATGAGTAAAACACTCAACTCAAGAAGTTAGCTAAGGAACAGAGTAAATATTATATAGAGAGTGGAAGGAAGGCATTTTAAAGAATAGGAACAGAAAATAAAGTATAAAAGAAAGAAACAGTGAGTATCAACAAAATCAAAAACTGGTTTTTTGGCTAAAGTAAGAAAATACAAAACAATAAAAGAGAGTAAAGGCATATACACACACACACAAACAATATTTTATAGGAATGAAAAAAGGATATACCTATGCATTTAGTGGAGATTTTTAAAACCACACACGAACATTAAAAGGTTTGATAAAATATTTACTTTTCTAAAAAATATATGAATTTAAAAAACTGACCCCAGAAGACAAATTCTGAATAAACAAATAGCCATGACAGAAATTAAATTAGTAATCAAAAAGTTCTCCTGGCATTCTCCCCAACCCCTTCAGAAAAACACCAGGCCAGATGATTTTACAGGAGGGGGTCTTACCAAACTTTCAAGGAGCATTTATTCTATCTTAAATTATTTCAGAGAAAAAAAGAGAGGGGAATTATCCAGTCAATTTTATGAAGCTAATATAACCTTCATACGAAGACAGAACAAGGACAGGACAAGAAAAGAAATCACACGTAGGATTTAGATGCAAGATGCAAAGAGCCTAATTAAAATGTTAGCAAATGGAATTTCAGAATTATATACATCTAAGAGGCCAAAGTGGACACTTGGCTGCCTTTTCTGACCTGGCCTCAGGAATCCAGAAGTCCACTGTCTTTTCATGGTCACGCACACTAGCCCTGATCTAGGGCCCCAGTTGCCTACACCGGAGGGCATTCTAGCAGGAGGCAAGGACCCTTGCGGCCACCTTGGGGGCTGGCTACCGCAACCAAGGGCCCTTTTGGAAATGAAAGAACTATATAGTCTATTAGCTTCTCTAAGAAGTGTTACAGTAAAGTGTTTAATTAAAAAAAAAAATTCAGTATTTGTTTAATCCACATCTGTTGGACCATGGAACCCTTTTATTCACCCAACACTTACTGATTCCTACTTGGTGCACTTCAGAAAATGCTGTTTGCAGCTGTTTTGAAGGGAGTGTTAAGGACCCAGTGTTCATAGCATCTTAGGAATCAGTCAACCCCTTGTAAAATATCTTCTTTCTGAGCGTTTGGTGTCTAATGGGACATCTGATTCGTTTCTTGAGGCTCAGTAGGGAAAGCCCAATCATAACTGGTCTTTCTTCCTGCTCAGGGGTAAGTGGCTCATCTCTTTTAAAATCAAGGTTGGATAAGATTCTCTCGCCCCTATGTCTAGGCACAAGTCTGGAGAAAGCGCTGAGGGAAGCCTTTCCAGAGGCTTCTGGAACTGGGTGGAAGGTAGAATCACAAACTCCTAAATCCCTTTCGACTCCTAAGATTCCACGATTCCAACTTAAGTTGATGGTTTTCAATTCTCCCTTGGCATTTCCCGCCTCTTGCACATTCTTCAAAATGTATCAGCGCTTTGAGAGACAAGGTGGGTGTCCTTCCTGTACCACATGATGTCACTCGAAGAAGATTAATAACCCACTGAGCCTGGCGGTTCCTTTTGTATGTTGAAGAGACCCCAGACTTATGCTCATGAGACAAGTAACCCACAGAGCTGGCCGTCTCCGATTTGGTGTGTGTGTGACTTGAGATCATCTCAGACACGACAGCAATCAGGCTCTCCCCAGACCCCTCCCCCTCCCAGAGAGACTTCCGGGATGAGAAGAACAGCGTAAGGATTGGAGGGTATCTCTGGGCCAACCCGCAGGAGAGCAAATAGAAGGAAAGGCAGGAACTTGAACTTCCAAAATGAACTTTTTAAATAAAGTTTCATGAATAAAAAAAAAAAACCTTTTGGTGGTAATTTTTCTCTTGGAAAACCCTAGCCGGCCTCAACTGCTAAGGAAAAACAATGGGCATGCTGGCGTCCGTCCTGTACCCGGGCGGGAGGGACAGGCGGCAGGAGCCCTGACGTGGTGGGATCTGCTGGGACAGACCCTAAGGGGAGAGAGGGAGGGAATAAGGAAAGAGAAGAGCCCAGCCTAACTGGAATGCGTCTGCAGCTTGGGCGGGCCCCTCCCGCGCTGTAGGAGTTCGTGCTGTGCGCCTCTAAGCCTGCAAGCAGCAATGCCTTTACTATTGATGCTCGAGGAGAAAGGGTGGAATGGAAAAAGTAAAAAACGAAACCTGGAGCTCTTAAATGTCGTACAGCTTTTTGTTTTTCAGAGGGGAGGGAGATGCTGTGAACTGCAGAATAGTTCAAGGGAGTGGGTTTGCCGGCAGGCGGGGAGCGGAGGCCCGGGATCCGGCTGCTTCGCTGAGCGCTTCTCGAGCCGCTTGGTGGGGTTCAGGCGATGGAGCAGGTGGAGGGATGTGAAAGGAGCCTGAAAGGCGGGGCTCCTGCGCCAGACCCGAGGGCTTTGTGCGTCTCTGTGCTGGCTATGAGGAGCCGCTGGTTGTTCTAGAGGAGAGAACAGTTGCAGCCAAAGTGCTACGAGATGGGGGAGGAGTGCTACATGCGATTAGTCGGAAAATAATCATAAAAAGGAGAATGGCGGGCCCAATGAAAATTCTAAGTTCTTCCTACAGAGTGCTGGTTTCATCCTTCGGGCTCCGCGCCTCCAAGAAGCCTTCCAGGATAGCGCCCCTTCCCTGCAGACCCCGTCGGGACCTGGATGAACCAGATCCCCGTGCGGCCTCGGCTTGGCGTCGCCCTGGCTCTCCGTCTGGCTCGGGGCGAGGGCACAGGTTCGGAGGCATGGTGCCCGCAGCCAGGCAGGGGTCCCTGCAGCCTCAGGAGGTGACTGGGGCCGTGCGCAGGGACCTGGGAGCAGGTTCGAGTCCGGAGGGGACCGAGCGGGAACAGCTCCAGGTGGCCGAGGAGAGCGCGGGGCGACCGCGGCGGCTGCCCCAGCGGATCCGGCCGAGGGGCGAATCTCGGCGCCCCTGTGACCCGGGGGTTCGTCGGCGGTGTTCCACGGGGCCCGGGCGGGGTGGTGGAGCTGGGCCGGGGCGGGAGGCCGAGCCCGGGTCCACCTTGCAGCTAGACTGGCCCGGGGCGCTGACTCCGCCCCGCCGCCCGACGCTGCGCGAGATGCTGGAGGGGGGCCGGGTCGGCTTCTTTTTCCTTCCTCTCTCTTGCTGGCTCTGAGTCCGGGGTCTCTGGCTTGGTCTCATTGCCTATTTATTCTGGTTCTGAATCCTGACTCAGCGCCCTGACTCTCTTTGGCTTCCCATTTTAAATCCCCCGAGATCCATCTCCCTGAGCACACCCCCTCATCTTTCCCAGCGCACAGGGGTCACTTATCGCCTTACACAAACTAAGTCCCGCCCTGCCCTCCTTCCCACGTCCATCATGAACAGATCAGGTACCAGGGTTAGAGACCAGCTTTGCTAAGTGGGTTCTCAAACTGCGCCCCGGGATCACCCAGACACCATCTACCTCCTTTGGAAGGGAGTTTCTGGAAATCCACTCTGGCCCATCCCTATTTTTTTCCACTGTGGTTATGATTGTTTTCTCTCGGATCTTGAAAAGCTTTTTCCTTCTTTCCTCTCTTTGGACTAAAAGGTAAGCGGCGATACCAACACTATTGTTAGAGGAAAAGTTAAGAAGGACACCAAGGTGGGGTGGTGGTGGCTGGGGTGAAGGCCTGTGGCCACCAGGTTACCTGGGCTGGAAGGAACTGCCTATCAAGGATGACGTGTCTCCTCTCCCCTTTCCAACCCGGGTTGATCAGATTTTGCTTTGTAAAGTCCACTTTGTTACAGGTCACTTATGTGATGCTGGCCCAATGAAAAGAAAAATTTGAATGGTGACTTTGCCATTTGCTTGCCAAATTGATACTTAGAGAATCCAGTCATACGTCCCTTAACGATGGGACACATTCTGAGAAATGCGTCGTCAGGCAATTTTGTCATGCGAACATCATAGAATGTACTTACACAAATCTAGATGGTATAGCCTACAACACACCTAGGCTATATGGTGCTAATCTCATGGGACCACCCTTGTGTGTGTGGTCCCTCAATGACTGAAACGTGGTTATGGACACCTGACTGTAATGGCTCAAGTTATCGGGCACCTGCCCCCAGATAACCTCAATGACTTTGGGGGTAGTAGGAAGTAAACTGGAGGAAATAGTTTACACATTTGAACCTTGACACTAAGCAATAAGGATGTGAGTTCAAGTGAGTGGGTTTGGTAGCTAAGTCCCGGACAACCAAACAATGCAGAAGAGTCATCACATCACAGCGTTAAGCTAGAGAGTAGTGAGCAAAAGAAAAAAATAAGGGGGAACACCTGAAAGCATCAAAGAGTTGAACCGAAGAGTGAAGAAAGGTGATTATGGGCAAATCTGATTCAAGAATGATCACTTTAATGGATTGGATAGTTGCTTGCAACAAAGATGGGAAATATTTGTGACTTTAATAATTAATCATGCAACATATTTTCTAGACTGAAGATATTTTAATCCCATGTCTCTTCTTTGCAATAGGATCTTGTAGGAGAACTTGGAAGTCGAGGTCAAAAGAAGGCCATTCAAATCCTAACTCAGGCCTTTCCAAGCTGGTGGGGGGAGGAGGTGGGTGGGTGGAAGGTGCGTTATTGACCTCTCAGAGCCTCTGATTATTCAGCTGCTAAATAGGATTGTGTGAAAATAAAATTATATACAGTACCTATGTATAGCTGGTAGCTGCTATTGACAAATATACTGTCTTTACTAAAATTACTATTCATAATAATAAACTATTTTGTAGAAATCACGCTATGGCTTTAGCAGCACTCAATAAATATTAAAAAAAAAAAATAAATGAAAGCCAGCCCTGATGACTTAGTGGTTAAAGTTCAGTGTGCTCCACTTCTGCAGCCCTGGGTTTGGTTTCTGGGTGTAGAACCACACCACTCATCTGTCAGTAGCCATGCTGTGGTGGTGGCTCACATAGAAGAACCAGAACAACTTACAACTATACACAACTATGTACTGGGGCTTAGAGTAGGAAAAAGGAAGGAAAAAGGAGGAAGATTGGAAACAGATGTTACTTAGGGTGAATCCTCCCTTGCAAAAATAAAATAAAATAAATAAATAAATAAATGACCCTAATTCATGTAATACTGTTTATGTCTTGTATTAAGTCACGTATTTCCTGTTTTATCCTAAAGACAATATTGTAACTGCGGGCCCTCCAGGACTGGTTCAACTGACTCCATCTCTTATCAATAGAGTGATTAAGAATTGTCTTTCAGAAAATCTGCAAAGTCATGTAGCCAGAACATGCGCAAAACAAGAAATCTTGACCTGAAGTGACCACAGAACCAAAGATTCTCCTTCCTATGGAACC